>NW_026731888.1:175000-728991 GCF_028476545.2 Physella acuta | reverse complement strand
TTTTTCTATATAAATTCCATTTAGGACTGGGGGGAGGGGGGCGCAGACTTTATTCGGGGGAGGGGGGGCATAGTCCGTCCCCCCCCAGAGGAGTAGCGGGGGGGGGGGGGGGGCGGGGGACATATGTCCCTGGGCGCCGACCTTAGGGGGGCGCCAAATTGAAAGTTTGAGGGGGGGTGCAATTGAAAAGTTCGAGGGGGGTGCAAATCGAAAGTTTGAGGGGAGGGGGTGCAAATGAAAAGTTCGAGGGGGGGGGGGGGGGGGGGTTGCAAATCGAAAGTTTGTCCCCGGGCGCCGGGAGGGGTCGCTACGCCTCTGCCCCCCCCCCCCCCCCCAAAGATGCCTGGAAGAAAACTACTATATCTTTGACTCTGCCTCCATCTGCATCTATATATGTATATATATATATATATATATATATATATATATATATATATATATATATATATATATATATATATATATATATATATGAAAGCATTTGTCCGTGATATCATTAGTCCTGATATATTTTGTCCTGGTATCTTTTGTCCTGAGATCATTTGTCCTGTCACCATATATATATATATATATATATATATATATATATATATATATATATATATATATATATATATATATATATATATATATATATATATATATATATATATATATATATATATATATATATATATATATATATATATATATATATATATATATACATGCGGGGGGGAGGTCTTTTTATCTAGTTCCGCCACTGTTCACAAATAGTTTTGTTCACCAAATCATTTAGCCCGGTTAACGAGCGATAAATACGTAAACAGCAGATGAAAACATGTTAAAGTTGACTGACGTTTTGGCTAATTGTTGTCGGTCTGTCGTCTGTCGCTCCAGTAGCCGACGCGACGTAGACGAACACATGTGGTGCTTCATTACGTGATTACATAATTAATCAACAGAAAATTGCCCATGGAAATATATCCACATAGTTTTCAGCTTTAATTTCGTAATTTTTTATAATATTTGTTTTTTACAGGCAACTGGGAGTTTTTACTTCTGGATGGGATACTTTTTTTCTACACGTTTCCGTTCTTTCTACCATTCTATAGAGTGCTAAGGCGAAGTACGAAATCTAATTTGTTTCAATTATTTGTCGGTCCATTTCAGACTATGCCTCAATTAACACGTATAATATTTAACTACAGGGTGTAAATATAATCTGGGAGATTGACAGGGCGCCATGTCCTAGCCCCTTACTTCTATACAATTGTTTCAACCTTTTTGAGTCACTAGCGTGGCATCTAGACGTCATTCTGTTTGCTCACATGGGTCACTAGGGTGGCATCTAGACGTCATTCTGTTTGCTCGCATGGGTCACTAGGGTGACATCTAGACGTCATTCTGTTTGCTCGCATGGGTCACTAGGGTGACATCTAGACGTCATTCTGTTTGCTCACATGGGTCACTAGGGTGGCATCTAGACGTCATTCTGTTTGCTCGCATGGGTCACTAGGGTGACATCTAGACGTCATTCTGTTTGCTCGCATGGGTCACTAGGGTGACATCTAGACGTCATTCTGTTTGCTCACATGGGTCACTAGGGTGACATCTAGACGTCATTCTGTTTGCTCGCATGGGTCACTAGGGTGACATCTAGACGTCATTCTGTTTGCTCGCATGGGTCACTAGGGTGACATCTAGACGTCATTCTGTTTGCTCGCATGGGTCACTAGGGTGGCATCTGGACGTCATTCTGTTTGCTCACATGGGTCACTAGGGTGGTGTCTAGACGTCATTCTGTTTGCTCGCATGGGTCACTAGAGTGGCATCTAGACGTCATTCTGTTTGCTCACATGGGTCACTAGGGTGGCATCTAGACGTCATTCTGTTTGCTCACATGGGTCACTAGGGTGGCATCTTATCTAGACGTCATTCTGTTTGCTCGCATGGGTCACTAGAGTGGCATCTAGACGTCATTCTGTTTGCTCACATGGGTCACTAGGGTGGCATCTAGACGTCATTCTGTTTGCTCACATGGGTCACTAGGGTGGCATCTTATCTAGACGTCATTCTGTTTGCTCGCATGGGTCACTAAGGTGGCATCTAGACGTCATTCTGTTTGCTCACATGGGTCACTAGCGTGGCATCTAGACGTCATTCTGTTTGCTCACATGGGTCACTAGGGTGGCATCTAGACGTCACTCTGTTTGCTCACATGGGTCACTAGAATGGCATCTAGACGTCATTCTGTTTGCTCACATGGGTCACTAGGGTGGCATCTAGACGTCATTCTGTTTGCTCACATGGGTCACTAGGGTGGCATCTAGACGTCATTCTGTTTGCTCGCATGGATCACTAGAATGGCATCTAGACGTCATTCTGTTTGCTCACATGGGTCACTAGAATGGCATCTAGACGTCATTCTGTTTGCTCACATGGGTCACTAGGGTGGCATCTAGACGTCATTCTGTTTGCTCACATGGGTCACTAGGGTGGCATCTAGACGTCATTCTGTTTGCTCGCATGGGTCACTAGGGTGGCATCTAGACGTCATTCTGTTTGCTCGCATGGGTCACTAGGGTGACATCTAGACGTCATTCTGTTTGCTCGCATGGGTCACTAGGGTGACATCTAGACGTCATTCTGTTTGCTCACATGGGTCACTAGGGTGACATCTAGACGTCATTCTGTTTGCTCGCATGGGTCACTAGGGTGACATCTAGACGTCATTCTGTTTGCTCGCATGGGTCACTAGGGTGACATCTAGACGTCATTCTGTTTGCTCGCATGGGTCACTAGGGTGGCATCTGGACGTCATTCTGTTTGCTCACATGGGTCACTAGGGTGGTGTCTAGACGTCATTCTGTTTGCTCGCATGGGTCACTAGAGTGGCATCTAGACGTCATTCTGTTTGCTCACATGGGTCACTAGGGTGGCATCTAGACGTCATTCTGTTTGCTCACATGGGTCACTAGGGTGGCATCTTATCTAGACGTCATTCTGTTTGCTCGCATGGGTCACTAAGGTGGCATCTAGACGTCATTCTGTTTGCTCACATGGGTCACTAGCGTGGCATCTAGACGTCATTCTGTTTGCTCACATGGGTCACTAGGGTGGCATCTAGACGTCACTCTGTTTGCTCACATGGGTCACTAGAATGGCATCTAGACGTCATTCTGTTTGCTCACATGGGTCACTAGGGTGGCATCTAGACGTCATTCTGTTTGCTCACATGGGTCACTAGGGTGGCATCTAGACGTCATTCTGTTTGCTCGCATGGGTCACTAGAGTGGCATCTAGACGTCATTCTGTTTGCTCGCATGGGTCACTAGGGTGGCATCTAGACGTCATTCTGTTTGCTCGCATGGGTCACTAGGGTGGCATCTTATCTAGACGTCAATCTGTTTGCTTGCATGAGTCACTAGGGTGACATCTAGACGTCATTCTGTTTGCTCACATGGGTCACTAGGGTGGCATCTAGACGTCATTCTGTTTGCTCGCATGGGTCACTAGGGTTTGCATCTAGACGTCATTCTGTTTGCTCACATGGGTCACTAGGGTTTGCATCTAGACGTCAACATTGTCAATACAGATATTTGTTGCCATTCAAGTGTATGTATAGACTCACATTATAGAACACACAACTCCGGTCAAATGCTTTTCGTTAGAACAACTGTAGAGTTCTGTATTTAGACACAATTACTGTGACCTAATGCAATGATTAGCCATGTTAAATAACTTGAATGCATACTATTAATTCAGATTACAGCCACTTACCTTCACCCCGTGGCATTAAGTAATTAATTATGTAGGAAGTACAAAGCCAGTGATATTGTGGACAGCTACTGCTAGCTCAGAAAATGATTGGTACCTGACATAAGTCATGGAAAGTGTAGATTGATAGTCCTGGTAATAGTCCCATTCTTTCTATACATAATAAGGTTAAATCAAATTGGCTATGTTTTACATGTCCCATATTTTATGTATAAAGCTGTATCTTACTAAAAGTTTCAATAAATTAAATTGCTTAATTCATTTTATTTTTAAAATGACATAACTACAATATGCTATTGTTTGTTTGTTTTTATTTCAAAAACTCTGTTTTGGTTTAACCAAGTTTAACAAGTACTGGTAACAAAAGGGCAAAAATTGGATGAAATAAGCTTTAACAAGTAGGTCTACACCATTCAAAAAATCCATAGATTTACAACACCTTAGAATCAACTTACAACACTTAACGCACTACACATCATTTTGAACTGTAACTTTCTACTATTACAACATTCAAGCACTACAAATCAGTCTTTACTATAACACTTTCTACAATCTTTGGTAAAGAAAAAAAAAGTAAAAAAGTTACATTCCATTCATCCATCAAAAGGGCCTGTACCAAAAAAAATGTCTATAAATGTTTACTGCTAATATCAACATATAATATTACAGCTGTTACACTGATACAATCTAGTATTTAAGTTCACTACGTTGATTACTCATAGCAGCTAATTAACTCATTAGGATTTCTAAGTAATTATCCTCTTGCAAAAATAGCAACAAATTAGCTTAATGCTTTTAGTAACTATTCAGCTATCGCACAGAGAAACAATGCCACAAATGCACATGTTTAACAAAGTATACAGCAAGACTGAACAGTTGTTTTCTACATACATTCATACAGTGAAGAAACAGAACGTTCAGTCAGTCATACATGTCACTATGAACTAGCACCACTGATCCATGGTGTTGCTTTTGATGGTAAAGGAAAAAAACATCCCCATTTCCTGGGTAGGAAAATGTTTGAGGAAGCATACAGGACTGTGTGCAAGTGACTTTACTTATAGGGACACAATATATATAAATAAGACAATGTTTTGGTGACACAATATTGGTGTGATACAGTAGTATATAGTTCTAATTATTGTTATCACATCTAACTAGAACCTGATTTTTTTTAGAAGCATCTCATGTATATCACACTAATGTTTTCTTGGTGAAGGTTGTGAAAAAAATCAATTAAAAATTTAATTCTTGATTGAAAAAAAAATCATAGTTTTGATAGTATTCATTTCACATACAGTATGCATAAAGCAATGTATAATTGTTGGTACATTTTACATCTTGCAATGGTGTAAAATACATCCAAATAATTGCAAATGGAAATATTAAATATTTTGTTTTGGTTTAAATTTTCATACATAATTACAATTGAGAAAAACTAAATATAATTTTAACACTGATCCATAAAAATTAAAATATAACTCCAAAACCAAAAATCTATAACTGTCAATCTTTTCCTTCAAATATCACATGACACTTGGGATGAGTTTACATTTTAAAACTTTATTTTCCTTTAAAATAATTTATTTCTTAATGTCTCCTTCTAAATAGTTGTACTCGGAGAGTCTGACTCTACCACCTGGCCCTGGTAAATTTTTAGGCTTGGCTTTTGTCTTGCTGAGTTCTTTAGACAACTTTTCAAACATAAATTTGGCAAGGCGTAAAATGATTGCATGGATGGAGTATTGCAGGACCAGAGCACCGAAGCCACGGTACAAGCCATGTAAGCCTTCCTCAGCCACAATAGACCTGAAGCAGTCGATGAAACCATCATAGCGTGTGTTGATAGGCACAACACCCAAACCATTGTCAGTGTTGTCAATGATAGTCCTGGTTCCCTGACAAAAATAATTAGTGCATTAACAAAGTGGTACCAAGAAAATTAATTTTTTTTTTGTAAAATGTGTGATATGTGAGCTGATATATGATATTTGTCTAACTTTTCCAACACACAAATGTGTAAAAATCTCAACTACTACCTGCACATACAGCCGGTGTAGCACTGTCTCTAAAGGGTAAGTGATCATGTCAGCCAATAAGCCACCAGTAAATGTTGCTAGGAGCTCTGGAAAATAAGTCTCATAAGCTGTCGGCTCTCTTCCATTTCCACCTGGCAATTCCTGTATAAAAAATATAGATAAAACGCTACAACTGTTAATGATATAAATGAAAACTATTAACAGCAGAGGATAAGCTTAAAAACTGGTTTATTGGATGGCACTAAAATGTGATACCTAACACAACAGTATGGGAAAAGACAGGACAAATCTTAGTGGAACAAGAAAAATGGAGAAGTCATACGCTGTAGAAACCAGCAAAATGCATTAAAAAACATGACATTTTATGGAACACACAAAGGATAAAAAAAACACCAGGCATAGAGAAATAGGAAAAGACGTTTGTCATTAAAAAGAGGTGGGAGTAAGGTAAGTTTTGCTAGTTACTTAATCAAAGCATGTTGTGTTGCAAGACAAATTAGTGCTAGATATTCTGTATCTCTTGCTAATGTTTCCTGTACTATTAAGCTTTTAACTTCTTGGCCACATCGCATTTCTCACTTCCCCAATCCTAAGTAAAGGGACATTACTCTTTAAAATATAACGGTACATAGATATAGGGTGTCTTTTTTTAAATTAACAATTTTTAAAAATTTCAATAACAAAAATTTACATTTTTGAAAACAAAAGTAAAATGGACAACACATTTAATAAAATATAAATTGCATTCTCTATTGCATTCAGTTGAATAAAAATTAATTCATAACCCTTGGAATGGCAAATGCATTTTGGCGTAATGGACATAGCAAAGCAAAACACTACTATTAGTATTATTAGAGTTTCTCACCTTTAGGAGTAACCACACAACTGCATCTTACATTAATATTTATTAAATTATATATTATTATAACAACTATTATTTATTTTCATCTAAATTCAACATGTCCCCATTATAGCTTAGTCCAAATTCATCCTTAAACTAACACCAAAGTCTATTGACTAAGGCAAAATTATGAATTTTAAAAAAAAATCTCTTATATATTAACAAGGCAATTTTGAATGCTAAAAATACAGAAAGGAAGTTTGTTTTCCGTTTCTCTTAACCGGACATTTTTTATTGTACTAAATAGCTATTTAAAAAAATTAGAATCAGCTGCGCAACAACACAATATAAAAACTGGCCATCATGAGTATATTGGTTATATAGAAAAATGAACAAAAACAGATATAGTGACCTCATCTCCTGCCTGTGCTACTAGTTTAGTAAAATCAAACAAATAGATTACCCTCATCTCTTGTTGCTCTAAATGCATGGCAGATGTGACAGTGAACTGGGCGATGGAGTTGACTATGTAGTGTGACAACCTGAACACCATGGTGGGCAGCGCCAGGTGCCAGACCGCCACCTGCCGTGATGTCTTGGGTGCCCCCCATGCCCCAACCCTGGCAGCAGCTTCCACCAGAACATCAAACACACCTGGTTTCTCACTAGCAATATCGCTCTGTAAAAATAAAACAGTTAGACCAGTTCAACTACTCAGTATAAGTGATAATGAAAACAAAGGGAAAACAGGTAAAAATGTCTCAGTTACAGAACAGAACATTAACACAAAAAACTCATTAAGAGCAGATCACACTAACCTGTATTGTTTCTACTAAACTGGCAGCATAAAAGGGTGTTGTGACAGCAAAAATCAAACTGTAATAAAGACAGGTTACATAATTACAAAAAATATAAATAACAATATGTTGCACTTTCATTTGTTAATTTTCTTTGATATAAGAACAGTTTGCACATTTAAAAAACTGCTACTCATTAATGGACAGATCCTTTATTAACTCTTAACAAGGATTCAACTTAGATCTTATGTTTTGTTAAGCTAAACAAATTATGTAAAATACTCTTAATTGTAAATATCATAACTAGTTAACATTACACATACCCTTTCAATAAAATGTGTCCGCCTAACTTTTTAATAGAACTATGTCTAGAAGCCTCTCTGAAAAAAATAAATAGAATGTATTAACACATGCAATCATAGTTTTAAGAAAGTAAAATTTAAAAGACCTCAAATGAAATTAGCTGATATAAGTCTTTAAGTACATAATTATCTATGGATTTAATTAATTTTGTTAACACTATAACTGCCTACAATTTACACAAAGGTTGAATCTCTACAATGTAATTTAAATCAATGAATATTCATGGGTAGACATAAGTAATTATGAAATTAAGATGCTAACATACTGTGGTTCTTTTAAAGACAAACCACATCCACGAGTTTTGTTGTATATTTTCAAGTTATCCATTTTATAATAGACATTACAAGATATTTGCACATCTTCGATTATTGAAATCACACAGATCTTTTTACTTCCACTTTCAGATAACTATGCTGACTGCCATAAATGTACCTTGGCAGAGTTGTCACTTCACTAATCACAGTCTCAGAAACCATACTGATGCCTCGAACTATATACACACTGCCTAGTCCTTTCCATAGCACCACGCCGCCCTGAAACAGTACGCACATTTTTCTTTACACAGTTACTGAGTTGAAAAAAATGCTAAGCACCATAATATTGTTTTTTTTAATTCACCTGTGTCCTTTGGATATTTATGATGGTTTGAAGTAGTGATATAGGGGTTAGATGATACCAAAATCCCGCATGATGCACCTGTAATTGAGGAAACAAAAGTATATAGATATTACATAATGTGAAATACCAACAAACATGAGAAAAGATTAGTTAAAAAGATTCTTACTTGGCATTGTCTTCTCATAACAATACATGGATGGGATAGGAGTTGTTCAGCAAAAAGACTGTAGAAAAATTAAATTTTAGAAAAGAATTTCACTAAATGGAGTTTTTACCACTGTGAGAATATTGAAAAAATGTACTATAACAATATAATTATTATTTAACAACTAACTGTTACAAATTACGCTAACTACACACCAAAAAAAAAAAAACAAGTATGAAAACAATTGATAATTTTATCCAAATCATATTGTGCAAGGTCTTTAGTTTATTTGTCACGTACAAGTCTAAGAGCTATAATGAACATACCTACAGAATCCTATACTTAAGCCAGCCATTTTCTGAACTTGGTCTGCACAGTAAAAAAAAATAAACTTATTTAATCTAAATTTTTATAAGTGTAAAACTCATGCGGCACCCTATGACATATAGATATGATCTACTAATTATTTCTACTAAGACATAATTATTATAATGTAAAACATAAACTGATGAAGTGGTAAAATATGAGACAACACCAGTGGAATTTTGCATAAATAGAGACAATTTACAAGTCATTTTTTTATGCTTGTCTTTGTTTTTATTGGTGAGGAATAAGTTTACCCTGCTAATTTTATGATCTTAAAAAATTAGGCAAAGCATCATTTTAGTAATCGACATGATAAACTATTTTTAAAAGTGTAGTTAAATTTGTTCATTCTGTATGTGAATTCTAATCTTCACTATGCATTTATTTGTAAACTGGAGAAAAGGACAGAAATAGTGGATTAAACAGTGGATAAAAACTGCATTTTTTTCACAAAACATTATATATTAACTTTTTGTCTAAAGACAATATTGCCAGAAAAAAATTCCAAACCCAAGGTCAGCCTATACAGATCCTTCATCACTTTTGTAAAAAAAAATTGCTTAGCAACTACTTGGCATGTATATGTTTTTGAACTGAATAAAAAATAATACAGGAAGAATATATTCTGACAGTCCTTCAAGTTTTTGGACAATCCATAACTTGTATTTCAAATTTATAATGAGCGGGATGCACTCGATGTTTTAAGTGCTACATTTGGTAGCTGTTACTTTGTGCATGACAGCATCCCAATAGTTGACTGTAAATATAAACTAAGCTTGACGAGATTCCCGTCGCCAAGCAATCGTATGATAGACCCAGCAAGCATCACTCGTTAAATTCGACCTTATTGCTATACCAGTCCTTGATTTTCATTACAGCCTTTAAACGCCTAGTTGTTGGTTTTAAAAAAAAAGTGCCCCCCCCCCCCTCCCCGCTTGCGCCGACGTCATCATAGGCCAATACCATGTTGCTATTTTTTTTTAACGGATATAACACACACCCCTCTGTCCCTCACAGCAAACGCCAACAACGTCACCGAAGGCCCAAGGCCAATAACACGCACCACGGTGGATTTTTTCTTCAATGAGTATATACCCTACCCACCCGCCGCCTTACAGCATACCTCATGTCTCTACGAACGGGGTTAAAAGTTTAACTTTGAGTTCAAGAAGGGGAGAGGGTGGTATTGAAACAATGAAGCTGTTTCTTTATAGTACAAATACATAGTTAAAAAATTATACTTACCGTAACTTACCTACTGCTATAGCATCATACATAATTTTATAAATTAGCAAATTAATTAATTAATTAAATAATTAAATATATCTAGCCTAATGATAATGAAGGGTTAAGGCACGACACACAACACTGTGCGTGCCTGGTATGTGGCCTGACCGACCGAAAGGAGATTGTTTATATTAGGCCTATTGTTTTGAGTTTATATTTAACTCAATGCAACAAGCCCGCCGGTTGGTTGAGGCCACGACGGGGGGACGTTCTGACCGGGATTCAAAGGGACGACTCGAAATATCATCCTTAACTTTTAACAACAGTGGTTCCTATATAAACAGCAGCCATTTTTGTAAAATAGAGCTGCCTTCCCCTGAATCTCGCGCTATATAAGTTAACAAAGAAAGAACTTAAACAAGATGGCTGCTATAGTAAATGAGCATGGTTGCATCTGTTGGAAACATTGCTAGTCTTCATTTATTATTGAAAAGTGTTAGGCCTATTTTTTTTTCAATTCAATTGTTTGAAAACAGGTAGGGCCTACATTAGGCCGTTCGGTTCAACACTTCCGGGTTTGTCATTTTCGTGGCATCTCACGGCTCATGCGCTTAATAAAAATGGCGACCAGTTTCGCTTTCACTAAACGGTAGAGGGATAAAACTAATAATTACGAGGCCATCGTTAATTTTAGACATCGGAACTATCCGTTTATATTTCAGTCTGTTATTTAAGAATTCCCAGATGTACTTTTGACCTAATTTCTTTGTTTGTCTCGCAAGCGACGCGTTAGTGAAAATAGCTCTATGAATTCTTGTCTTTTATATCAAATAACTCTTACATATCGCTTCCAGATGCAAACCAGCTTATGTCAGATGTAAACTTTAAAGTATTAATTTTACACACATTACCATTAACTGGTAATAATTTGGTGTGTTAATGAGATATGTGCGTGGGAAAATGATCACCCCCCCAATAATGCCATTTTATTATAATCTTGCTTAGTGAAAACGAGGCGCGGGAAAATGTGTGCTGCGCAAGAATCCAATCATTTGGCTAGATTTATGACTGTTTTTTTATGTCACACCTAAAAATAGAATGTTTACGCTTTCTTCATTGATGATCGTTTTTATAACTGAAAGTATGGATTATTAGTTAGATTGCAGGTTTTGTAACTTGGTATACTTACCATTTATCAATTTTAAAAGCATAGCATCCTGATTGTGTACAAATATACTAATATACTAGACCTAGAATCTAGTGGTGATGAAGTGATGTAACTTTACCTGGCCCAGTTTGTCGCGGTACGGTATTCTGCGCATCCTGAAAAAGATTCTCGACATCTTTATCGTGCCTTATAGAGATAGGGTTTTCGTCTCCATCTCTTTTCGATAAGGAATCGTACGAGAATTCGTTCATCACACGGGTTCCCATTAATGGGACAATCTAGCAAATGTTGACCTTAAGTGACCAGGGCCGACTTTGTTTTCATTTTCCCGGAAGCTTATTTTTGAGTTTCAAATACTAAAGAGCTTTTTTTCGACTTTTAATTTTCGGATTTTGGATCTACATTAAAAATTATAGATCCATGTAAACAAATGGCAAACTAAACAAATATTTACATGTGCATAAACGACGTCACACTCCAAGATCTAGGAGTGGAGGTTTGGACTTTTTGAAATTGTGTGACAAGGGAATAACAATGTGTATTTAGATCTATGTGAAATCACATTTGGTGATTTGTGTTTTAATTATTTTTTAAAATAAATCTTGTCTTTTCATATCTTTTAGATAGCCTAATTTTGTTTTGTATATTATATTCTATTTTGAAAATTGATTGATAAATCTAATATTATGTCCGATTTTCTAAATTTCTTAGACTTTTAACGATGCTTAGCGATCCAATCAATTTTTCTATTATCGGCAGTCATTTTATCATGCAAGGGGAAACTACTCAATTAATACTTTTACCAAAATCAACTTAGCTTGGTCATTTCCCTTTACGAAAATAATGACATTTCCTATGAATTTGTGTCTAACAGCTAAAACAAAATCATTTAAGGGAGAGAGGTATCTTACTTTTTTGGAGATTAAAAATTTGCTAGAACCAAAAGCCTGATGTTATTTATTTCAGTTCAAGTATATTTTGTTTGCTCACGCAATAAAATAAAAGTTGTGGAGTTGATTGTACATGCGTTAACTTCTTTTAAAGCTATTTAATTTTCTGCTAAACAACGAGTAACATATTCTATCAGTAGATTTCGTCAAATATAACAAAGAAAGAATATTTTCCATTTATTGTTGGCTTTGTGACTTACTGTCACTTTTATTTTGACAAGATTCACCAACATACGTCAGGTTGTTTGTTTGTTGTTGTTGTTTTTTTTTTTTTTTTTTTTTTTTTTTTTTTTTTTTTTTTTTTTTTGCTGCCTTCATCCACAACGAACTATGGCAGCAAAAACAAATTGTCAGTAGGAATAGTATTGAATACAGGCATAGCTATTAGTTATATTCGGACTCACATCCAAATGACGCACTCGAGCCTGATCAGCTCTAAACGATACCTGACTCAAATCATGGATCACGTTAAGTTCAGTGGACGGGGCATCGAATAGGCCACAAAAACCTTGCATGCTCTCTATTTCTTATGTAATGTGGTCATTCCAAAAAGTAATTTTACAATTTAGGCTAAATAGTTTGCTACAAAATCTATAAATTGTTTAAATGCATTAATTCACTTTCATTAATTGCAGTGTAATGACACTGCGAAAGGCTCACACAAATGTGACACGCCTGGCGCTTGAGTTGAACCCCCAGGGAAAGCGGAAGAGAGGGCGCCCAAGACAGACCTGGAGGCGGAGTCTTCTCGAAGAAATTGAAGCCAACGGGGATATCTTGGGAGATTGCAAAATTAATAGCCGGGGACCGGACGAAATGGAAAGAAATGGCGGAGGCCCTATGTTCCATAAGCAGCCAAGAGGACTAAGTCAAGAAAGTCTAGTATGTTTAATTTTATTTTATTTTTATACGTTAAAATTACAGTAAAAATAATTATTAATACATAAAATTTTAATCATGATACTGACTAATAATTTCCTCCTTTACTAGGCAAGTTTATTTATAATGGAGTTGGCATCCGACATCATTAAGTAGAGTATGCTTTGAAGTATTCCGCTGCCATTCTCTCAGTGGCTTTCCGTGAAACTTTTCCAGTAGAAAGTAATGGAAAACTCTCCATGAAGACAAACTTCTCAGGCACCCCGTCAAACTTTGTGGCCCCCTCCAGGAAAATTCCCTGGCAGAAATTCTTCAGGTCTGCTAGGGTCAATGTCGCGTCTTTCTCTTTGATGACACAAACACATATCTCCTGAATTGTCACTGGATGGGGCAGCCCTGTAATTTAGTAAGTATTTATCTGTATACACTTTCAATTCAATGTCAATGATACAATAAAATTTGAGACATTTTCCTACCACAAAACGAAAAGAACATGCATGGCAGCTAACTGCTGCTAACATAACTTGCATGCTATCATACTTCTAACGTACCGTGTATGTATGTTATTTTGCTGCTAACACGGTGTTCTGCTACTAACATAACGTGCATATATGCTGTCCTGCTACTAACATAATGTGCTTATATGCTATCCTGCTACAATATTACGTTTATATATGCTATCCTACTACTAAAATACAGTGCATTTGTGCTATTTTGCTGAGAACATAACGTGCAAATATGCTATCCTGTTACTGCTAACATCAACAAAATAGCATACATCAAAAAGTCCAAAAGTAAAATAAAATTATTGGATTAAAAAAACTCAAAGTATGCTACTATGATTTCAAACAACCTACATGTCAAGAAACATAATGTAAATATTTGTAAAATAGTCCAAATCTACCGAAATGGGTGTAATAGTCATTGGCAGATTAAAGAACATAGCCGTATCCATGTAAAATAGACCTTCGTATATAATATTCACAGGGAGCCAGTACATCGACTACTTCACCCAGTAGCCCCCCCCCCCCCAAGCCTTACTTCTAGAGGTCTTAAAAGTATTATGACATTGCTAGATTCTTCCTTTATATCATCCATTTTATCTCTTAAAACTATGTCTTAAAGTGTATACCCTGTTATATCTTCAGTATTGCCATCGACCTAACTATTTACCTACGACCATAACAGACTGAATCCCTGGACACATCTGTATTCGCTCCTCCATCCACTGCGGGTACAAGAGATACGCTCCAATTGTAATCATGTCTGCTTGACGCCCAATGATGTGGACGCCTCCATCTTCGCTTTAAATCAACAACAAATTTAGTTATTACTGTAAAAATGGCAATATATTAACCAAGTATTACTACAGCCCAGATACCAGAAGCGCTAGATGACAGAAGTGCTTGATGCCGAAAGATCTAAATGTCAGGAGTACTAGTTGTCAGAAGATCTAGATAACAAAAGTGAATGATGCCGAAAGATCTAGATGTCAGAAGTGTTAATAAATGCCAGAAGATCTAGATAACAGAAGTGCCATAAATGCCCTGCGTGCTATTAGTGCTATTTATGAGGTTTAGGCGCTGTAGACCTAGACGTTGGAAGTATGTTTAAAAGTCTGTAGGGTTAGATACCAGAGATTTAGATGTTAGTAGTTCTTAATACTAGTAGCTCTAAATGTTAGTAGCTTTTGATGCCAGAAGTGCTAGATGTCAAAAGTGCTAGATTTCAGAAGTGCTAGATGCCAGAAGTTCTAGATGTCAGAAGAGATCGATGCCATATGAGCTAGATGTCAGTTGTTTTAGATATCAGTAGCTCTAAGTGTTAGTAGCTTTAGATGCCACAAGATGCCAGAAGTTCTAGATGTCAGAAGAGATCGATGCCATATGAGCTAGATGTCAGTTGTTTTAGATATCAGTAGCTCTAAATGCCATTTGAGATGGACAAGTTCCATCAGCTTTAGACGCCAGTAGGTCTAGATTCTACCAGCACTGTATCCAGGCAGCGCAAGACGCCAAACATAATAATTTATTTCACAAATCTGAAATACAAATTACACCTTGTTATAAAGTACATTTATTACCTCTAATAAAATACACTTACTCCAAGTAGCCAGTATCTTTAGTGTCCAACCATCCGTCTAGCATGAATGTCATAGTTGTTGTGTCTTCAACGTTTAAATAACGCCTTAAAACTGTCTTCCCTGGTAACAATACAACAAGTGATTTATTTGGCTTCAATGGATGTTTCAGCAACGTTAGTTATAAATTTGGTCTAGCATATATGTTTATACTATTTTAACACACACAAAAAGGAAGATATATATTCTATTACTTTCAACTAAAGCAGTAGTGTTGCTAAAGACAAAACTAATTCACCTAATTATTTTTTTTAATAATGTAAAAGCTTTAATCGTAATAAACCTTTAAAGTGTATCATCCCAATACGTTTCGGCTCTGTAAAAATCTCTTTGGTTTTTGCATCCACCAATCTTAATTGTAAGCCTGGGCAGATAGTGTTCCCAGCATAGCAGTCTTTAAACGTGTCCTATGGTATAAAAAAATATTTGATCATAAACTCACTTCACATGGGCTACTATCAACAAACGAGTACCGAAAGCTAATATGAGCCTAATTGCTAAATAATCGTAATTATAGATGAATGGGAAAACAGCTGGTAATGCCTGAGTTTTGCACGAAAGCTTTAGCTGAGTCCAGTAGTGAAGTTATAAAAAAATGGTCAATGCACCTAAGCACGAAGAGCAGTCTGTAATATGATCTTATGATTGAAACCTTAAACAACAACTACAAAACACGATGAGCTAAATACCGTAACTAACAACACACTACAATCTCATTTTATTACCTTTTTGCCATACTGTGTACAGATTACAACTTTTTATGTGTATTGTATACACGCATAATCATTTAACATTCGTCATTTGAGTAATAAATAATAACATCTTATTACAAATAATGGAAAAATTAAAAATTCAACGAATAATTGAGAAAACTTATAAAATGCCAAGGTCGTACAACATTTCTAAAAAAGTGATGTAATGCTCAGATATTGCAACTTTCAAATTTTAAACTCAGCATGAATTGGTTATATGACAAAACACAAGTATCAGGTGTCTCGCAATCATCTTGCTTAATCCTTATAGCATTATATTGATGTAAATACCTTGTTCAGTTTATCTATCAGTCCATAGACCATCAACCCTACATCAGTGGAACCATAGGAAGTCATCATCCGCTCACACACTAGGCCGACAGCCTCCATGACATTCTGTCATGTAAAACACAAAAAGTAGGCTATGAATAGACCGGAATGACCAGGTTGGTTGAGATTTTTACACACCCACTCCTATAACTAAAAACATCCATCGACCTGAACTGCCATTTATTTTGTTTATAAAAAGCTATTTCTTTCTAGATCTATAAAGAAGCAAACGCAAAGCAAATCTAAAAATAAAATCTTAGCACCTTTTTGATTGGTTGAGCTCCAGTAAAAATTATCCCGATCGATTTCTTAAAAATACCGTCCTTGTAGAGCTGAGAAATGTTATTGAAAGTATTCAATTATCCAGTTACCATTATAACATTATATATATATATATATATATATATATATATATATATATATATATATATATATATATATATATAATTGGTTCGGCCAAAGTAACCCTCACCTCTTTGAGTTGCATGATATCAGCCACAAGTGTAAATGTAAAAGTAGCCCCGAGACGAAGCGCGACGTCCCAGACATCCACCACCCTCCTGAGAGTGACCCCATCATAAAGTTCCTGCACTAGGGTGGGAATCCCCTGGGACAAGAAATAATGGGGAAATCCTCCGATCCATCCAAATGGGCGATCACTGTACAAGACATCGTCTTTAGTAAAAATACTGCTGTAGTTTTCTGCTATGTCAAGACATTCTCTGAAGAAAAATCGTATGTTTCCAATTATCTTAAGAGACTAGGAGACGAGTATAAACTCTTTATAATGATAATAACAACGTTTCTTTTTTTTTTCAAATAAATCTTTAGTGTAACATAAATAAGGTGGTGAACAGGATGTAGTGGGGGATCTAAACAAATTATAAGGAGTTAATGAGATTTTTGTAAATGGTAAATTCCATTACAGAATGGAAACATTATAGTTCATACCTGTGTGTTCTCGGCACCATCTTAGAAAATCCGGTGCTGCCGGAAGTCAAGAAAATGTAAGCCTCGTCATCGGCCGTGACGGGGGCGACATAGAATTCTTCATCAGCTAGACGAGAGAGGAAAGCTGTGTGGTCTTCGTGGCTGTTTAACTTGTACACGATCAGCTGTTTCAACCACGGGGCCTGGCTACACTGTACTGGGATGATTGTTTCTACACTGTATGATATGGGTTGGCGTTTTCAGCTTGAATATAACTCAACAAATTGACAATAGCCACTATTATTTTAAGAATTATTTTATGCTGCATGAAAACGCTGTAACGTAACTTACATACTTACTTCCCGCCTGCGACCAAATCACTGCTGGAGGTGAAATATTTTTCAAATATCTTAAATGTTGGGTTCCCTGCTGATGTGATGACCGTGGAGCACTTCGAATGTCTCAAGGTCGAAAATAGATCTTGACCGTCTGACAAAACTGGCTTTTTTATTTAATTTAGTTAGATTTACAATATTTACCTAAGATATTGAAAAGCTGCAAATTAAAGTAGATCTATTCTTTCAGCTTAAATCACTTATTAGATTGTTTTCTTAATATTCACAAAACAAGTTTGTTTTCTTTAGCATATAACACAGATGCATAAAGTATTATTTAATGCAAAATATTGTTTAGGCCTCGTTATGTAACTGGTAACTTACCAAAGCATTCAAGACGACCCCACCAGCCATCACTATGGCCATGTCTGTTAGTATTCGCGTCCGTGAGTTGCTGAGTGCTGAACAAACCACATCACCTTGCTGATGGAATAAAATTATTAAAACAAACGGGGGTAGAGCAAACGAAATTTCTCTACAAACTTTTATAAAGTTACCTTAACCCCATTGCGCTTAAGGCGAGAAGCGTAACTTCTGCTCAGATCGAAAAGCTGTTGCCTTGACAACTGCAGACTCTCATTCTTCACGCCGATAAAAGTGTAACACTTGTCTTGAGGATTTTCTTCAGCAAGACGCTGAAGACGATGGTTAATGGTACCCAGGAATGGCATCGTGTCCTGCTATTTTGATTTAAACAAAGACACTCAGAAAAAAAATACGCAAAACAGAACACGGTTACAGGGAAAATGGAGTACTAATAAGAACTTGAATATAATAGTAGTGTTGCAGAAAGTCATACAGACATTGAACTCATTAGCTACGCTCTTATATACCGAGTTTGTAGGTTAATAATGAAACATTAGTTGCCAAATTGGTTATATACTTCATTTTAATCAAGCTCTAAGTCTTATTAGCAATCTCAACTAATTGTACAATTATGTACAATTGTAATAAAAACTTAAAAATCATATTAGACCTAAGAAGACCTACCTTCAATTTTTTGAGCAGGATTATCGTTCCTGATGAGTTGCAGGTATGTGCCTAACTGATACTTAATCACAGTGGATGAGAAACTTATAGAACACGTGACAGAAACCTCGGGAAAATAACGAGCAGTAAAATGTATCCGATTACACGTGAACTTATTGTATGGATTATCTTGTAATATTGTAGTCTTATTAATTAGTTTAATAGGCGTTATATATATATATATATATATATATATATATATATATATATATATATATATATATATATATATATATATATATATAACGAGTGTGTGGGTGAGATACGTATCACTGTACATATAGATATGAATAAATGTATATATATATATATATATATATATATATATATATATATATATATATATATATATATATATATATATAAATATATATATATATATAAATATATATATATATAAATATATATATAGAGAGAGAGAGAGATAGAGAGTGTGTGGTTGAGAGAATGTGTGGTTGAGATACGTATATATATATATATATATATATATAAAGAGAGAGAGACAGATAGATAGACATAGATATATAATACACTACGTACTATCTCTCCATACCAAAACGAAGATAGACTTTTTTGCTAGACATTTTTACAAGGGTACAGTGTATAGTTCAGCTTCGACGTGTGTCTATTCTATTCCCAGATTGATAACCATGAAACATTTCATCTGATCTGATAGCATAGCAATTAGATCAGAACCAGAAGGGACTGAAATGATAACTATTTGCTTCCTAATCCACAACTCAGTAAATGAGCAAATATAGTTGCATAATCGGCGAAAGCTTTGTTTCAAATTAATTAGTTATTCATGAGATTAGCTTAGATCTGAAATGGAATAATTTATCATTCGAATGGTAAAAATATGCGGTCTAAAACAAGGGAGATAAATATAGAAACCTTTAAATATTGTTAGTCACTGTAAGCAACGAAAAGCTATTGATACGGAATGCGTTCAATCTAACTTTACTTTAAAAAGTAAGACAACTCATTGAATTCACACCACGCCTTAGATAAACACAATGTCATTTATACATTCATTGGTACAGTCGATGTCACAGATAAAAAACAATGTCACATTACTAGCTTACTTGTGTACAGGTACACAAAATGTCAAAGGTCCACACAATATCACAGGTTAACCAAATGACACATATACACATAGTGTCACAACCTGTACACAATGTCGCAAGTGCACACCGTGTTACGGGTGTACAAAATGTTACAAGTAATCACGTTGTCACAGTTACACACACTGGCACGTGTACGGCCATTATAACAGGTGTTAACATTGTCTAGCGTGTACACAATGCTATAGGTACATACAATATTACCGGTATTTACAGTGACATAAACAAAAACAATATCATATTTACACACAATTCCAAGATATAACTGAAGTTACAATACATAAGAAGTAACAAGTATACAATATCGCAGTTGCAACTTTACAGCTATAAACTATTTTACGCGAAAATTCAGTTTCACAGATCCAGACAATGTTGCATATACATACAGTTTCACAGGTAAATATAAAGTTGCAGGTAGTCAGGTACACAATGTCACAGGATCAGAGCGAGAGTTAATTCATGGTCTGGCGAAATTTTCCAAGAGTACGGAAATCGTCCATAAATGACGTCACTTAGGCTCGTGGAAGGTATTAATTTTTTTTTCACAACGTTATGGGGTGCAGTTTCGCTCACATTTACCTTAATTTGGACAAAGGGTGAAGGGGGGGGGGTCTGCTTCCTTTATCCACGTGTGGCGTGACAAGAAAGGTGAACGTGGGCAGTGTTTCTTCCAGACTTTTTTCTCCGGGGGGGGGGGGGGGGCGGACACTGTCAAAAGTATATATTCTCTATATAAATTCCATTTCGTTCGGGGGGGGGGGGGGGGGGCGGTAGACTTTCTTCCTTTCTTCGGGGGGGGGGGGGTGCCTGGAAGAAACTCTGAGCGTGAGTCGGGCACAAACATTTTAAAATAGCTTGACCTTTTTTGGACTTATATGGAATGAAAAGATGTGCGTATGGTTAGCCAGGACGAATGTCAGTTGCTTCTAGCCATCACCACTCAAGACTGAAAGTCACATCACTTCAGACGTAGAATAAACAGACGACAAGTGTATAACTTAGGTTTTTACTTAACTGACGTAATCAAACAGATGACCCCTTAAAGCTGAAGTAGGGACATGTAGATTAGAACCCACTTAAACAGAGACAAAGTGGGTTTTGTTATGAGCTCGTCACGTAGCTATCAATGTTTATGTCATTGGTCACTTTATGGGACGGCGTGCTTGGATGGAAGAGTGCGCAAGACTGCTAAACAGACAGTCTCGAGTTCGGATCCCGGACTTTTCCATTTGATAAATTAGAGGCGGCTGGGTATAGTGTCGACCACACTATTTATTCATATGCCAATGTTGCCGAAACTCTACTTCACCTGCCACATGGACCGCTAGGTTTGAAAGGGCTGTTTCATTCGTCGAGCATGGGAATAAAATCTGGCTCAATTACGCAAGAGGTAGGGTGAGATATTTGGGACGGTTGATATGAGATGCTTGAGGGGGGGGGGGGGTGACGGGGGTTTGAAATGAGAGCCCTTTCTTCCTGTTACACGCCTCACTTACTAAACCTGCTCATACATTCTACTCACGCGAGTTAGTAAAGTCCCATTGTTCAGGACAAACAATAGCCGGTACTGTGACACACACAACACGAGTGTTTACAGATGGCAGACACGTAGGTTCTTGTCTCGACCGCTTAAGGTCGGCTTAGTAGGTCGTGTTGGAAACACATTTTTATCATTCAAGTTAAAAGTTTCATGTGTTAAATGTGTATCTTATAATACAGAACTTTTAAAAACCACATAGAACAATGGTCTACAGTGAATTTAATTTTTTAAATAATAGGATAGTTTTTCTTCCAGGTATCTCTTCGCCCCCCCCCCCCCTAAAGAAAGTCTACCCCCCCCCCCCCCCCGAAAATATCACCGGAGAAAAAAGTCTGGAAGAAACAATGCTATCAAAACCATCAGGTCTTTGTATTAGTGTATAAAAGAATGTCACACAATGTTACCTGTATATCATAAAACACGTGTTTATTAGGTGAAAAATATATTTTAAAAGAATTTTACGCAGTTGAAAAAGCATTGTTACACTGCTAAATGTCATATTAGCTTTTGAGATTTATGAATGAAAGACAATTGATGTCCTATCTATGTCAGACAAACTATGTATGAAAATGGTTCAGTCAATGTAAAACAGCATGTTTCTTTTTTTATCTTTTTTAAGGAGCTTGTCCAATCTATGCACGAAAATAGTATGTCTGTGTATAGCAATGATCCTAGCTATGGCTGCTGACCAAAACGGTGCTTTTTATTTATGTCATGCTATTTAACCATCTATGTAACATAATGTCTCGTCTATGTAAGTCATACGTCTGTGTGTTGAGCATTTCACTGGTAAAACACTGTGAGAGTGAAATGTATTGAAATGTATGTGAAGTCTTACTGCAAAAAAGCTGGGCATTCAAGCAAGGAACGTATCCAGGAAACACTCAATGAAATATTGGAATAAACATTGAATTAAATTTAAATAAACGTTTAATAAAATATAAGCAACACATTGTTACAAATTATTTACAAATAGTGCACAATATCCAACACGAATGTGTAACAATCGATTGATTTCCTCTCATGTGGTTATCCATTTTTTTGTGTCACTGTTAAATGTAAGTCGGGATGTCTGTGTGGAAGACAGAGGTATTGTAGTTAATATGAAGGGTTTTATTCATAGTTATACGTGGTAAGCTGTAGGTAAATAATGTACTGATGAATTTTGGTTGATGCGTGCACAATACATTGACAAGCTCCACATTAGAGGATTAAACTTCAGGTAGAGAAAAGAGCGGTACAAAATAGAGGTAAAGAGGCATGTGTTTCACCGGATAGGCAAAGGTTCTAATAAAGATTGGACTAGAAGAGAGAACTAGCCTTATTTAGTTGAAGGAAGAGTGACTTAGACGGGACTAACACCTCCACCAAAGATGTCTTCAGTTGTTGTTGGTGTCGTTGTTGTTGGTGTTGTTGGTATTGGTGTCGTTGTTGGTGTCGTTGTTGGTGTTGTTGTTGGTGTCGTTGTTGGTTTCGTTGTTGGCGTCGTTGTTGGTGTAGTTTTTGGTGTCGTTGTTGGTGTCGTTGTTGGTGTCGTTGTTGTTGGTGATGTTGGTGTCGTTGTTGGTGTCGTTGTTGTTGGTGTCGTTGTTGGTGTCGTTGTTGGTGTCGTTGTTGGTGTCGTTGTTGTTGGTGTCGTTGTTGGTGTCGTTGTTGGTGTCGTTGTTGGTGTCGTTGTTGGTGTCGTTGTTGTTGGTGTCGTTGTTGGTGTCGTTGTTGGTGTCGTTGTTGTTGGTGTCGTTGTTGGTGTCGTTGTTGTTGGTGTCGTTGTTGGTGTCGTTGTTGTTGGTGTAGTTGTTGGTGTCGTTGTTGGTGTCGTTTTTGGTGTCGTTGTTGGTGTCGTTGTTGGTGTCGTTGTTGGTGTCGTTGTTGGTGTCGTTGTTGTTGGTGTTCGTGTCCTTGTTGTCGGTCTCTTTGTTGTTGGTGTCCTTGTTTTTTGTGTTGTGTTTGCTGCCTGTTTAGTGGTGGCTGTAGTTTTTCTAGTTGACCTGGTTGTCAGCATCGGTCTTCTGGTGCTCATCATAGCTTAAATAAACAAAAAAAATGATTATAAGTGTCGTTTCACGTTTTATGAATCTTTCACAAAAAGTTAATAATTTTAACTCATGCAAAAAAAAGTAATTGTAAAACTTATTAGAAAAATCTTTGGTACTAAACAAAATAAGATAAAACCTTAGAACCTACCGGCACAAGTAGCCGACTGGAATTTTTGTTTGATATTTTGTAAGGCACGGAAATCCGACACGCGGAAGACGTATTGCTCACTGGGATACGATGCCATCTCTTCTAGCTCACTCATGTCAACGTCGCCACCAACACCGATGGCAAAGACATTCGCGCCTGCGACATCAAAGAAACAGAAACAAGTTATTGGGCCGGACAAGTTCTCATCATTCTAAATTTTTTTTATATAGTTCCAATCCTTGGATGAACTATGAAAAATCTAATTTACGAGAAAAATGGCCCGTTGAGGAAGGATACAACGGGCGCTTTTCTCTAAACTAAAACCACCCCACCCCACCCCCACCCCCACACACACTACCCACCCCCCACCCCCACCCCCCACCCCCCCAAAAAAACATGTCTGCCGTCCAATTCAACAAAATATAATTATATACTTATTCCAGTGTCCGCCCCCTCCCCAAAAATTCTACCCCCCGCCCTCGAAAATTTCAAGTACCACCACCCCCTCTCCGGGGAGGAAAAAGTCTGAAAGAAACACTGGTGTCGCGCTTAGCCACTACCCGAAGAATTGCATTAAAGAAATTGCAAGAAAACCACTTTTTAGATTAGACACATTAATTAGGCGATAATTTTATTATAGTGTATCGATGAAGAAATTTCTTTTGAGTTGGGGAGGGGGGGGGGGGGCTCAGACGTTCTTACGCGGGGGTGGGGCTTCGTCCCTACCCGAAGAATTGTATGAAAGAAACTCTTCCCGCAAACCATTTAGATTAGACAAAATTGCCTTTTTATTCAATGTTTACTCGAGAATCAATGACGTCATATTACTGTGTGCACTCTCCGGCTTGAGATTATTTTCTACTATATGACGTCATACTTCGTTTTTCGAATTACTATGCATGTTTTTAATTTGCTTGTGTTTTCTCTAGAGCGTTCTTGTCAGATACATAGATAGATACATAGATAGATAGATAGATAGACAGACAGCGAAACTATCTAATTTATTAAAATTAAAATGTTGGATTAGATTTTTTAATTAGATATTATAAATCTACATTTTCTTAGTATTATTTTTTTTTTATTAGTGTGTAAAAATCAATTCATATGAAATCTCAAATATTCACAATTTTTCTCTTGGTTCAAATATATGGCTCAATATATACTAATAATCAAGATAATAATGTACATTTTATTATACCATAGATCTTTAATTTCCTGGCGGCTGACATCGTTTCTTGCGATTTTGTGAACTTGCCATCAGTGAGAACAACTACAAGCTTGGCCGCGCCCCTCCTTGGAGCCTCTACAAACATTTGTTGGTGGGCGTATTGCAAAGCGAGATGGGTGTTGGTCCAGCCTCGATTGTATCTCATGTTCTCTACAGCCCTGACAGCCCGGCTCACGCTCTTTCGATAAAATTTAGAAATAGCAGTGAGAATTTGCTGGGGGTGATTGGGTCTACAGAAGAGTACCAAATGTGTTACCCATACGAGTTCATCTAATCGGAAGACTCTTTAGACTTTGCATATACAGAAACAGTTAAGTGTGTTTAAAAAGAGGAATGTCTTCAATACATTTGCTTTTAAGCTTTTATTTATAGGCGAGTAAACTAGTACAAGTGTTAAGAATACAAATAAAATTATATTTAGGGTTAGGCTGTAGTTTAGGCATTATTATAGATGGAAGGCTAGGCGGTATATATATATATATATATATATATATATATATATATATATATATATATATATATATATATATATATATATATATATATATATATATGTATATATATATACATACATATATATATATATGTGTGTGGGGGGGGGGGGTGTGGGGGTGGGTGTGAGTGTGGGAGTGAGTGTGTGTGTGTAATGTTTACAAATACGTTACTTTTAAAATGTACCTGAGATCTCATTAACAACAACTGAGGAAATACTTGTGTACCAAAGAGTGCTATTCCAACTCTTATATCATTTGCTGCTTGCCCAACAGGTAAGGACGAGATAGCATCTTTGACGAATGTTTTCATGTGGGTATGGAAGTTTCTGTAACCAATGGAGCTGGACGTGTCCAAAAGAAAGATGATATCGGCTGGGACTCTGCAAGTCTGTTTAGCCCTTATGGCTCTAGCATCACAGCTCTGGAGAATGAAAAAAATGAATACATTCATGTTAAGTTTCTGTAGTATGGGTTTCACATTAAATACAATTCACAATAAAGAATACTGAAAATGTTTACTTACTAATAACAAGATAGCCGCAGAGAAAAAAATGGCGCATATATATCTAGTTAATGCTAAACTGGCCATGTCTTCGAGCCAATGAAAGTTTGTTGCAAAAATCCTTAAATGTTATTGTCTTCTACGGAGAACTGTTTTTAAAGCGTGACTTGTTTCCTCCTTGACTGTCTTTCTTTCCTTTTGTTGGACCACGAGACGCCTATCTGTTAGTGCTATCTCGTGAAGGGCAGTGAACGCTTTATACACAATGCAGATTCCACTTACAGCAAGTGGATGACGTCATTTGTCGTGGTTGCTTTTTGTTCTCAGCAGCGTCGCTAGGTCTGGTGTCACCCGGTGCGGCACCTCATGGTGTCGTCCCCCACCCCACCCCCCTGTTTTTTTTTCTCTTTAAGTTTTGCAGTTGGTGTCAGTCAACACCCCCCCCCCCCCCCCCCGCAGCAAAAGCCTTTAAGCGTTCACATTTAGTACTGATGATGTTTCTCTATAGTCGTCTGTTAATACAGCTGGATGTGGCATTGTTTTCTGTAGAGTTTGCGTGCGTGTCTACTTCATGGTGTCACCCCTTTCCGCACCCTCGTCCCCGCCTCTGGACGCTTGTGCTTATACTACCGGGTTTAATTTTGAGAAACGTTGTCTTCTGTTGACGTATGGGTAAGTGTTAAGTTGTTGTCCTGGTAACAATGCTCTATTATGTGACGGTCATTATGACTTGTGCAAACAAGGGTAAAAACATTTTATTTCGACACAATAAAAAAACTCTCACAGTTACTCCTTATTAACTAATTGGTTAAAGTAATTTGACGGTATGAAATCTTTTTAAATCCTTTATTAATCCTGAACTCCATTGTCAGAACGTTTTTTATATCTGTATCATTGAGTGGGTGGGGCGGGGTATAATTTTGCCTTTTTTTTTCTTTAATTTGATTTTAACAATGAAAGAGCTGCAACCATAAGCAACTAAATTAGTTGTGTAACAAAATAAGATATAAAAGCTAACACAAGAAATGAGAGAAATGAAATCTATGTACACAAATAAATGCTAGAAATAGAAATCGACCCATAACACAAATGGAAATGTGAATCAAATAATATCGAAAATTAAATAATAACCCTGCACCCCCCCCCCCCTTTTTTTTTTTGCCGTTCATCCCTCCTCGACCCACGACCATACTTACTTCTGCTTTCCCTCGCTCCCTCTCACCCCCTGCCCATTCCTCCCCCCCCCCCTCCCCCAAGCACTGACACAAACACCAATATTTTAAAAAGCAGTGCAGTCAGTTTTGAAGGCATAAAATAAAATAAAAACTTACATCTGAAAATTACATTCACATTAGTTAAAATCTATTCAAACTGTTAAGTCTTGAGTCAGATCAACCCCTGATGATGAGTTTATAATCCTACCCCCTCCCATTGCTACAGTACTAGCAGGAACAACCCCCCCCCCCCCCCCCAATGATTTAGCCTAAATTACACGCTCCAATAATATAGCACAGATAACCGGACAAAATTTACAACCTATAATCATACAGCACTAGAAACAAAACTAAGGTGATATCTTTGTTCCACCCACACTCGGTAAGTTCTTAGACTAAATAATATGACCTGTCTGCTTTGTCCCATTACTTCCTTCCACCCCACACACACACAATGCTCAGTCACATTGTCATTTGTGTGTGTAATTGTCTGTGTGTGTATTTGTGTGTGTATGTTTGCATGTATGTATGTATGTGTGTGTGTGTGTGTGAAAAGCTTCCTGTGTGAATACATAATGACTGTTGCCATTTAAGACACTCTAATCCAACTACCCTGTAAGCCTGGCTACGACCCTGTGCAGAGAGTGTATGTAGGTGTGGGTGTGTGGGTGTGTTTGTGTGGGTGTGTTTGGTGTGTATGTATGGGTGGGTGGGTGGGTGGGTGTGTGTGTGCGTGCGTGTGTACAACTTCCTGTGTGTATACATGATGACTGTCGCCATTTTAGACACTCTAATCCAACTACCCTAAAAGCATGGCTACGCTCTGTGTAGAGTCGCCACTGACTGTCGACGCTACTACTGTTTAGTCACCCCAGACATCTTGTCTTAAACATATTACTCCTGACATATCCCATGCCCACAACAGGGCGAGAATAAATTCATTGTCTGACGAAATCTTCCAGAAGTATGGAAATCGTTAATGACGTCACCTAGGGGACTGAGTGGCCTCGTGGTAGAGAGCTGGACTGCTAACCCATAAGTCTCGAGTTCGAATCCGGGTTCAAGTCAGTAGACAGTCCCAGAATCTACCCAGCTCTGATGGGTATCCAACTCACGTTAGGGTAAATAAAGGTGGCTCGGCATAGTGCTGACCACACTCCCCTTTCTTATGCCGAGGACACAGAAACAAGTGAACTCTACTTCCCATAGACCGTCAGGTTTGAGAGGGAACTTAACTTTACAGGCTGGAGGGTGGGGGAGGATTACAACTTCTTCACTACATGGTGGATTATAATTAAGTTAGTTAAATTGTATGTTATTTTGGAAGAGGGAGGAGGTTGCGAGTCGGGGACAAAAATTTTAAAATACCTTGACCTTTATGGACTTAGTTGGAATGAAAAGATGTGTGTATGTTAGCCAGGACGAATGTCAGTTGCTTCAACCCATCACCACTCAAGACTAAAGGTCACACCACATCTAGATAAAACAGAAGACAAGTTTTTAACTTCAGATTTTTTTACCTGACAGACTTTACAAGTGGCCGTATAACTTTGTTCCAAGAGAATTCTTTTTGCTTCTTGACTTACTGAGTGCTGTGGTTATATTGGCAATTCTTGATTTGTTCCCTCCCTGACCGGGTAGAAAACATTACCCCCCCCCCCCACACACACACACACACACCCCGTGATCATGAAATAGTGGTACCAATAAATAAAACAACGATTTTCATCTATTTAAGACTTTAGTCCCTTATATGAAAGAAAATGGTATCGTCTGTTGTGTATAAGATTGATCTCAACTAAGCAAAGTGTTGTTTTAATTTACATCAGAGAGTGACTACATCGATGTAACATAAGAAGCTGGGCAGTCAAGCAAAGAACGTAAACATAGAATACTTAATAAAATAACAAAATAAACATGGAAATAAATTTTAATAAACGTTTAATGAAATGCAAGAAACATAGAGTTAAAAAGTATGTATGCAATTCATGTTTGTAAAATATGCCTAAAATGTTTTCTTATATACTAGAATTTGTGCACATATTAACTAACGCGGATGGTGGTGAAATAACGAATTATAACAACAAAATATTTTTATTGAATTATTCATATTTTCAAAAAAAAAAATCATTTCATTGAAATTATTCCTTCTGTTGGCTTAACGAGACATTTCTCTCTCAAAAGACGATCACATTTTGTGTACCATTGTCAAGTCTAAGTCATAGTAGGTGTGGGTGTGATAAGGAGGGGATATAAGGAATGTTACATTACATGTAGGAATTTGCATGGGGTGGACGGTGAGTAAATAATAAGCAAATAAATTGTATTTCTTGAGAGACTGCGTGATTATGGTATTATATTGCAGGGAAAGAGAAGAGGGATACAAAATGCAGGTTAATAGACATATGCTCATTGGATAGACGAGGGCTCCGGAGATGGAACTAGAAGAAAGAACAGCTAGTAACTAGCTTTATTTAGTTGAAAGAAGAGTAGCTTAGACAGGAGGAACACCTCCGCCGAAGATGTCTTTAGTTGTTGTTGGCGTAGTTGTAGTGGTGGTTGTTCTAGTTGTTCTAGTTAATTTAGTTGTCAAATTAGGTCTTTTGGTGCTCATCATCGCTTAAATAAAAATAAAAAGTTCATAAGTATCGTTTATGTTCTACAAAACATGCAAACGTTATGGTCTAAAAACGCATTTAATACTCGATTTGTTATAACATTGGAAGGGTTGACAACTCTAAAATTTTAACTTCTTAAAAGCATCCGAAAATTGAAAATCTAATTGAATATGATAAAACCTTAGAACCTACCTGCACAAGTAGCCGACTGGAATTTTTGTTTGATATTTTGTAAGGCACGGAAATCCGACACGCGGAAGACGTAATGCTCACTGGGATACGATGCCATCTCTTCTAGCTCACTTACGTCAACGTCGCCACCAACACCGATGGCAAAGACATCCACGCCTGCGACATCAAAGAAACAAAAAGCATATGAAGGGATAGTGTGGTCAACACAGCCGCTTTTACCTTCGTGGGTCAGGTAACCAACAGAGCTGGGTGGTTTCAGGGACGTTTTACTGTGAAAATTTCAGGATTCGAACTCGAGACTTTCGAGCATGCAGTCGAATGCTCTACCACCCAACCACGCCCTACCACCTTCTTGATAGTATGAAATCTAAAGTGTATACGATTTTTATTTTGATTACAATATTAGGCTCAAGCCGGATCCATAATCAATGTATTAATATGAATATTATTTTACCATAGTTCTTTAAAGTCCTGGCGGCTGACATCGTTTCTTGCGATTTTGTGAACTTGCCATCAGTGAGAACAACTACAAGCTTGGCCACGCCCCTCCTTGGAGCCTCTATGAACATTTGTTGGTGGGCGTATTGCAAAGCGAGATGGGTGTTGGTCCAGCCTCGATTGTATCTCATGTCCTCTACAGCCCTGACCGCTTGACTCACGCTCTACGGATAGAATGTAGAAACTGTCCAATAATAAAATCAAATGGTATGCTTTGAAAGTATGGGTAACTTAAACACCGTTGTTTTGATCTTATTATCCCAAGGCAAGTAGAATGATACTTAGCTAAGCTAATTTATTTACTGAGTCGTAATATTTCCTGTCTGTATCACACGCATGGTACGATCGATTTTGAGGAGTTTAGTTTCAAAAATAATAACTAAACTAGTTATAGTATAAATGTTAGTAAAAAGATTAAAATTAGAGTTAGGTTAGTGCTTTCTCATTTTTATCTATGTGAAACTAGGCGGAATGACTATATATAAATATATATATATATATATATATATATATATATATATATATATATATATATATATATATATATATGTACATATATATATATATATATATATATATATATATATATATATATATATATATATATATATATATATATATATATATATATATATATAATGATACTTTTTAAATTTTACCTGATCGCTCTTTAACCAGAACTGAGGAAATACTTGTGTACCAAAGAGTGCTATTCCAACTCTTATATCATTTGCTGCTTGCCCAACAGGTAAGGACGAGATAGCATCTTTGACGAATGTTTTCATGTGGGTATGGAAGTTTCTGTAACCAATGGAGCTGGACGTGTCCAAAAGAAAGATGATATCGGCTGGGACTCTGCAAGTCTGTTTAGCCCTTATGGCTCTAGCATCACAGCTCTGGAGAATGAAAAAAATGAATACATTCATGTTAAGTTTCTGTAGTATGGGTTTCACATTAAATACAATTCACAATAAAGAATACTGAAAATGTTTACTTACTAATAACAAGATAGCCGCAGAGAAAAAAATGGCGCATATATATCTAGTTAATGCTAAACTGGCCATGTCTTCGAGCCAATGAAAGTTTGTTGCAAAAATCCTTAAATGTTATTGTCTTCTACGGAGAACTGTTTTTAAAGCGTGACTTGTTTCCTCCTTGACTGTCTTTCTTTCCTTTTGTTGGACCACGAGACGCCTATCTGTTAGTGCTATCTCGTGAAGGGCAGTGAACGCTTTATACACAATGCAGATTCCACTTACAGCAAGTGGATGACGTCATTTGTCGTGGTTGCTTTTTGTTCTCAGCAGCGTCGCTAGGTCTGGTGTCACCCGGTGCGGCACCTCATGGTGTCGTCCCCCACCCCACCCCCCTGTTTTTTTTTCTCTTTAAGTTTTGCAGTTGGTGTCAGTCAACACCCCCCCCCCCCCCGCAGCAAAAGCCTTTAAGCGTTCACATTTAGTACTGATGATGTTTCTCTATAGTCGTCTGTTAATACAGCTGGATGTGGCATTGTTTTCTGTAGAGTTTGCGTGCGTGTCTACTTCATGGTGTCACCCCTTTCCGCACCCCCGTCCCCGCCTCTGGACGCTTGTGCTTATACTACCGGGTTTAATTTTGAGAAACGTTGTCTTCTGTTGACGTATGGGTAAGTGTTAAGTTGTTGTCCTGGTAACAATGCTCTATTATGTGACGGTCATTATGACTTGTGCAAACAAGGGTAAAAACATTTTATTTCGACACAATAAAAAAACTCTCACAGTTACTCCTTATTAACTAATTGGTTAAAGTAATTTGACGGTATGAAATCTTTTTAAATCCTTTATTAATCCTGAACTCCATTGTCAGAACGTTTTTTATATCTGTATCATTGAGTGGGTGGGGCGGGGTATAATTTTGCCTTTTTTTTTCTTTAATTTGATTTTAACAATGAAAGAGCTGCAACCATAAGCAACTAAATTAGTTGTGTAACAAAATAAGATATAAAAGCTAACACAAGAAATGAGAGAAATGAAATCTATGTACACAAATAAATGCTAGAAATAGAAATCGACCCATAACACAAATGGAAATGTGAATCAAATAATATCGAAAATTAAATAATAACCCTGCACCCCCCCCCCTTTTTTTTTTGCCGTTCATCCCTCCTCGACCCACGACCATACTTACTTCTGCTTTCCCTCGCTCCCTCTCACCCCCTGCCCATTCCTCCCCCCCCCCCCTCCCCCAAGCACTGACACAAACACCAATATTTTAAAAAGCAGTGCAGTCAGTTTTGAAGGCATAAAATAAAATAAAAACTTACATCTGAAAATTACATTCACATTAGTTAAAATCTATTCAAACTGTTAAGTCTTGAGTCAGATCAACCCCTGATGATGAGTTTATAATCCTACCCCCTCCCATTGCTACAGTACTAGCAGGAACAACCCCCCCCCCCCCCCCCCCCAATGATTTAGCCTAAATTACACGCTCCAATAATATAGCACAGATAACCGGACAAAATTTACAACCTATAATCATACAGCACTAGAAACAAAACTAAGGTGATATCTTTGTTCCACCCACACTCGGTAAGTTCTTAGACTAAATAATATGACCTGTCTGCTTTGTCCCATTACTTCCTTCCACCCCACACACACACAATGCTCAGTCACATTGTCATTTGTGTGTGTAATTGTCTGTGTGTGTATTTGTGTGTGTATGTTTGCATGTATGTATGTATGTGTGTGTGTGTGTGTGAAAAGCTTCCTGTGTGAATACATAATGACTGTTGCCATTTAAGACACTCTAATCCAACTACCCTGTAAGCCTGGCTACGACCCTGTGCAGAGAGTGTATGTAGGTGTGGGTGTGTGGGTGTGTTTGTGTGGGTGTGTTTGGTGTGTATGTATGGGTGGGTGGGTGGGTGGGTGTGTGTGTGCGTGCGTGTGTACAACTTCCTGTGTGTATACATGATGACTGTCGCCATTTTAGACACTCTAATCCAACTACCCTAAAAGCATGGCTACGCTCTGTGTAGAGTCGCCACTGACTGTCGACGCTACTACTGTTTAGTCACCCCAGACATCTTGTCTTAAACATATTACTCCTGACATATCCCATGCCCACAACAGGGCGAGAATAAATTCATTGTCTGACGAAATCTTCCAGAAGTATGGAAATCGTTAATGACGTCACCTAGGGGACTGAGTGGCCTCGTGGTAGAGAGCTGGACTGCTAACCCATAAGTCTCGAGTTCGAATCCGGGTTCAAGTCAGTAGACAGTCCCAGAATCTACCCAGCTCTGATGGGTATCCAACTCACGTTAGGGTAAATAAAGGTGGCTCGGCATAGTGCTGACCACACTCCCCTTTCTTATGCCGAGGACACAGAAACAAGTGAACTCTACTTCCCATAGACCGTCAGGTTTGAGAGGGAACTTAACTTTACAGGCTGGAGGGTGGGGGAGGATTACAACTTCTTCACTACATGGTGGATTATAATTAAGTTAGTTAAATTGTATGTTATTTTGGAAGAGGGAGGAGGTTGCGAGTCGGGGACAAAAATTTTAAAATACCTTGACCTTTATGGACTTAGTTGGAATGAAAAGATGTGTGTATGTTAGCCAGGACGAATGTCAGTTGCTTCAACCCATCACCACTCAAGACTAAAGGTCACACCACATCTAGATAAAACAGAAGACAAGTTTTTAACTTCAGATTTTTTTACCTGACAGACTTTACAAGTGGCCGTATAACTTTGTTCCAAGAGAATTCTTTTTGCTTCTTGACTTACTGAGTGCTGTGGTTATATTGGCAATTCTTGATTTGTTCCCTCCCTGACCGGGTAGAAAACATTACCCCCCCCCACACACACACACACACCCCGTGATCATGAAATAGTGGTACCAATAAATAAAACAACGATTTTCATCTATTTAAGACTTTAGTCCCTTATATGAAAGAAAATGGTATCGTCTGTTGTGTATAAGATTGATCTCAACTAAGCAAAGTGTTGTTTTAATTTACATCAGAGAGTGACTACATCGATGTAACATAAGAAGCTGGGCAGTCAAGCAAAGAACGTAAACATAGAATACTTAATAAAATAACAAAATAAACATGGAAATAAATTTTAATAAACGTTTAATGAAATGCAAGAAACATAGAGTTAAAAAGTATGTATGCAATTCATGTTTGTAAAATATGCCTAAAATGTTTTCTTATATACTAGAATTTGTGCACATATTAACTAACGCGGATGGTGGTGAAATAACGAATTATAACAACAAAATATTTTTATTGAATTATTCATATTTTCAAAAAAAAAAATCATTTCATTGAAATTATTCCTTCTGTTGGCTTAACGAGACATTTCTCTCTCAAAAGACGATCACATTTTGTGTACCATTGTCAAGTCTAAGTCATAGTAGGTGTGGGTGTGATAAGGAGGGGATATAAGGAATGTTACATTACATGTAGGAATTTGCATGGGGTGGACGGTGAGTAAATAATAAGCAAATAAATTGTATTTCTTGAGAGACTGCGTGATTATGGTATTATATTGCAGGGAAAGAGAAGAGGGATACAAAATGCAGGTTAATAGACATATGCTCATTGGATAGACGAGGGCTCCGGAGATGGAACTAGAAGAAAGAACAGCTAGTAACTAGCTTTATTTAGTTGAAAGAAGAGTAGCTTAGACAGGAGGAACACCTCCGCCGAAGATGTCTTTAGTTGTTGTTGGCGTAGTTGTAGTGGTGGTTGTTCTAGTTGTTCTAGTTAATTTAGTTGTCAAATTAGGTCTTTTGGTGCTCATCATCGCTTAAATAAAAATAAAAAGTTCATAAGTATCGTTTATGTTCTACAAAACATGCAAACCTTATGGTCTAAAAACGCATTTAATACTCGATTTGTTATAACATTGGAAGGGTTGACAACTCTAAAATTTTAACTTCTTAAAAGCATCCGAAAATTGAAAATCTAATTGAATAAGATAAAACCTTAGAACCTACCTGCACAAGTAGCCGACTGGAATTTTTGTTTGATATTTTGTAAGGCACGGAAATCCGACACGCGGAAGACGTATTGCTCACTGGGATACGATGCCATCTCTTCTAGCTCACTTACGTCAACGTCGCCACCAACACCGATGGCAAAGACATCCACGCCTGCGACATCAAAGAAACAAAAAGCATATGAAGGGATAGTGTGGTCAACACAGCCGCTTTTACCTTCGTGGGTCAGGTAACCAACAGAGCTGGGTGGTTTCAGGGACGTTTTACTGTGAAAATTTCAGGATTCGAACTCGAGACTTTCGAGCATGCAGTCGAATGCTCTACCACCCAACCACGCCCTACCACCTTCTTGATAGTATGAAATCTAAAGTGTATACGATTTTTATTTTGATTACAATATTAGGCTCAAGCCGGATCCATAATCAATGTATTAATATGAATATTATTTTACCATAGTTCTTTAAAGTCCTGGCGGCTGACATCGTTTCTTGCGATTTTGTGAACTTGCCATCAGTGAGAACAACTACAAGCTTGGCCACGCCCCTCCTTGGAGCCTCTATGAACATTTGTTGGTGGGCGTATTGCAAAGCGAGATGGGTGTTGGTCCAGCCTCGATTGTATCTCATGTCCTCTACAGCCCTGACCGCTTGACTCACGCTCTACGGATAGAATGTAGAAACTGTCCAATAATAAAATCAAATGGTATGCTTTGAAAGTATGGGTAACTTAAACACCGTTGTTTTGATCTTATTATCCCAAGGCAAGTAGAATGATACTTAGCTAAGCTAATTTATTTACTGAGTCGTAATATTTCCTGTCTGTATCACACGCATGGTACGATCGATTTTGAGGAGTTTAGTTTCAAAAATAATAACTAAACTAGTTATAGTATAAATGTTAGTAAAAAGATTAAAATTAGAGTTAGGTTAGTGCTTTCTCATTTTTATCTATGTGAAACTAGGCGGAATGACTATATATATATAAATATATATATATATATATATATATATATATATATATATATATATATATATATATATATATATATATAATGATACTTTTTAAATTTTACCTGATCGCTCTTTAACCAGAACTGAGGAAATACGTGTGTACCAAAGAGTACTATTCCAACTCTTATATCATTTGCTGCTTGCCCAACAGGTAAGGACGAGATAGCATCTTTGACGAATGTTTTCATGTGGGTATGGAAGTTTCTGTAACCAATGGAGCTGGACGTGTCCAACAGAAAGATGATGTCGGCTGGCACTCTGCAAGTCCCGAGGGCTTTAGCATCACAGCTCTGGAGAATGGAAAAAACAAAATCTATTCATGCCGGCTAGGTTTCTTTAGCATGGGCCTAATATTAAATGAAATTCACAATAATAAATACTGACTACGTTTTACTTACTGTTAGCAAAACAGTAGCAGAGAGGAAAATGGCGCACATAGATCTAATTAATACTGAAAAGGCCATGTTTTCAAGTCAAAGAAACTCTGTAGCAAGAATCCTTAATTTATGAAATTGACAGAGAACTGGTTTTAAAGCGTGACTTGTTGGTTCCTCTGTGTCTTTCCTTCTGTAGTACCCCAAGACGCCTATCAGCTAGTCCTGCTCCTGTAAAGGGGCAGTGAGCGCTTTATACACAAAGTTGATTCCGCTTGTAGTAAGTGGCTGACGTCATTTCTCGTTAAACTCTTGGGCTTCTGTTTTCTTCAACCACCGGTTTTAATTTTGAGAAAAGATCTCTTGTCGTGTGGGTGCAGCTAGTGCTAGAAACAATGCTGTGTTATGTGAAGGTCACCACGATTTGTGCAAACAAAAACAAGCTCTCACTGGTTTTTCCTTGAACTGCGGGTTCAAGTAATTGGAATGTATGTTATCTTTTTAAATCCTTAATTAACCCAAAACTCCACCGTCAGTACGATTTGTACTTATTTCCCTTTGCCCTCTCCGACCTCCTGCCCGTTCATACCCTCCCGACCCCAGCTCGTTCCTCCCTCTCCCTTCCCCCACACCTGCCCATTCATCCTACTCTCCCTACCCCCACCCCCTCCTATCTGCCCTAGCGAACCCACGTACAAACCCACCCCAACAAGCAATGACGCACACACACACACACACGCACGAAAATGCACACGCAAACACTAATATTTAAAAAGCATTCAAGCAGACCGTTGAAAGAAAAATTATAAAAATATATTGACATTAAAAAATAAATTCACTTTAGCACAAACCATTCTAAAAGTTTTAAATCTTTCAATAGGGCCGGAGTCATATAAATATTAATTTCAAATAGATTAAAGCATTTTCCAGTGATTACGGACAAATTGTTATTGCTCAAAATAATATAGCACACGTAACAGGACAAACAGTAAAGCCCCCAATGTTATAGCTTAGGCAGAGGCGCAGCGACCCTTCCCGGCGCCCGGGGACAAACTTTTCCGATTTGCACCCCCCCCTCAAACTTTCGATTTGCACCCCCCCCCCCCCTCACACTTTCGATTCGCACCCCCTCAACCTTTCAATTTATTTTTCCAATCCAATTTGGTGCCCCTAAGTTCGGCGCCCGGGGACAAATGTCCCCCCCCCCTCGCTACGCTACTGGGCTTAGGTAACAGGACAAAAATTAATAAGCCCCAATGATATAGTACAGATAAGCGGAGAAACGTTACAAGCAGTAATTAAATAGCACAGATAACAAAAGTTACACGCTCAGTCATATAGCACAGATAACCGGACAAAAGTTACACGACAAAAGTTACACAATTTTCCACCCACATGTTCTATTCTTGTACCTAATTATACCGGCTGGCCACTTCAACCCCCCCCCCCCAACTCAGCCAGTGTGTCGTCTAGACACTGCCACAGCCTACTTATCTAGTTCAGTGAACGTTTTCGTGACGCTATGAACTGTTGGCGTACACAGCTATGGTCATTGTTTTGTGTCCTGTCTACGCTAAAAGTGGTCACTTTAAGTCAAGATTTTATGTGGGTCATGACATGATCGAGAAGGTCACAGGCCTACATGTCGTCATCTTAGGTCACAGCCGAAACACATGTCGCAACTGCTATATCTATGCGAGACACATGAAATTTGTTGTGTAATAGTGCTCATAAAAATAAAATATTCGTATACCGAAAAAGCGATACTATTGGAACTACGGAGACCCAAAGCAGGGGTTCTTTTAGACATTATCTCCGGGGAAGGGGGGGGGGACTTGAAACCCATGGGGAAGCCCTTAAAATTATATATATTTTCTATATAAAAAATATTTTTATGTCGCATTGCCGTCTGGGTGGGGAAAGGGGGGGGGGTCGGTTGGACTTTAAACCTATTACAGTGGTACCTCGACGTACGAGTGCCTCGACATACGAGATTTTTTAGATACGATCTGTGGAGCGAATTAAAATTTGCTTTGACATACGAGCAAAATTTGAGATACGAGTGACAGAATTGGCGCCTTTCACAGGTCGAGGAAAAGAAACATCCCGAAAAAGTTGCAACTGATTATGAATCGAAGCTATTTAATTATACTTACCTTACTCATTTCTGAAACATTCTGAAATTAAGGAAATACAAACTTCCTTAAACGTGTTAGCGAAAAAAGGAACAAAGCGCGAAGAGCAAAGTAGTGGCGAAATTAACCGTTAAGTTTAGGGTTAAAGTGTAGCGTTAAGAGTGTAACGGGTTCGTAAAAAAAAGCTTATCATTAACAATTAGTAAATGAACTACTTAAAGCTCTTCCCTATCTCATCCACCCTACACTGGGCTTAGAGGCGTAGCGAGTGGGGGGCGGGGGTGCGGACCGCACCGGGTGACACCATTTAGGGGGGTGACACCAAGGCAAAAAATGGCAAAATATATAGAGAAAAATGATAATTCCACTTAATTAAGTGATTAATTCGAGTGTTAAATAGTTTTTTAAGAGGTGCAAATCAAAAGGTTTGAGGGGGGGGGGGGGGGTGTGCAAATCGAAAGGGGGGTTGCAAATCGAAAGTTTGTGGGGGTGCAAATCGAAAGTTTGAGGGGGCAGGTGCAAATCGAAAATTGAAAGTTTGTCCCCCGGGAAGGGTCGCTACGCCTCTGGGGGGTGACACAATTAAGTGCCGCACCGGGTGACACCCGACCTCGCTACGCCACTGACTGGGCTTACACCACCACCAGCATCTTCCGTAGGTGAAGTTGGATGATTTTCAAGGGAAATACACTTAATTAATAAAACCAGTTCATTTCTTTGCATGCTTTTCCTTTTTTATTAGAAAAAAAAATATACTTGTCTTGTATGTATACACTTTTCTAATTTAAAAAAAAATCACGAGGGTTGTACCTAGCAATACACTTAATTTCAATGAAAAAATAGCTTTGATACGCGAGCAATATCGACGAACAAATTAAACTCGTATCTTGAGGTACTACTGGTACTTTGTTTGCCCACTGGAAAATTGAAGTGCGCCCCCCCCCCCCTAGAAAGATGTACTAATGGTTTTACTATATTTATATGGTAGTATTTTACTTAGGTTTAAGCTATAAATTGGATGACATGTGTTTTACATTAGTTTTCGACATAAACATAATTATTTTATAAAAGATACAATTTTAAAAGCGAAAAAATTATATACAGTTTGGCGTATTTTAAAATTTACTATTAACAAGTGTGTTATTTTAACACATAACACAACACAGGAAGTGTGTATCCTCGGTTCAGATCACATTCAAACCGAGGAATTGTTGAATGTCTCGCAGAATGACATTATCGGAAGCTGAATTTTTGATGCGTTGCTGTTTTACAGGTAGGCCTTGATTATACTATGTTGTGTTTGAATTAATTGTTTTTTCAGTTCGTTAATCGTTAGAAGATTACTTGAGACGAGTGTTGATTATTTAAAATTAATAACTCATCTCTGCGGTACGGGTAACAGAATTAGCCCCTATAGTATAGTCCTATAGACTTATACTGTCTTATACTATCTATATTATTAGCATCATACTATTTTAGTAGTAGTAGTAGATTCTAGCTCTGTTTCATAAGTAATCTACCCGATCTACTTTTCAACGGATCTATATATTTTTCCAGATCTATTTTATTTATTAGGGGTCATCTATAAATGACGTCACGCTTTTTTACGATTTTTACCTCCCCCCTTCCCCTCCGTCACAAATCGTCACAAAAAGCCAGACCCCTCCCCCTTAAAATGACATCACACCTCAGCCTACAACCCCCCCCCCCCCCTCAAAATTGCAGTTGAATTTTTTTTAATAAAATATGGATATTTTGTCCACAATCTTGTCTGAACTCAGTCAAAATAGAGTAATTTAATCAATTCCTATTGCAATTTATTAAAACAGTTTTCTAAAACGCTAAGTAACGTCTAAAATTCGTTTTCTAACATTGCTTTTTTATAATGCAAAAGTGTAACGTGGAACTATCTGAACCCCCACCCCTCCCCCTCATCACACATTGTCACAAAATTACGGACCTCCCCTCCCCCCTACGAGTGTGACGTCATTTATGGACGACCCCTAATACATTTATATTTTTAAAATATTTTAAATTTATAATTTTGTTTCAAACATTAAATTTGTATTTATCTGATTACAATTCCATTTTCTCATTAAGGTCCTTACAAAAAACTCGATTATATTCAACATTCTAAACGTTTAAATAATATTCCATCAAACTGCACGTTAGGCTTATCAATATTTATTAATTTAGTATTGATTTTATTTTTTTAGAAGAAAAGGGGGGGGGGGTAACCATTAAAAACAAATACTATATTTTTTACATGAGTTATAGGACTTTTAAAAAAAAAATATTCTGATAAAATTTTTATACTTTTCTTTTTTTTTTTTTTTTTTTTCGTGTAGATCACAAGCTGATATTGTGAACATTTGGACTTTCAGTGTGAAATATTGGTCATCATGGGGTGTTCTTGACCAAAGTATCAACGTTATGGAATTTGGCTACATATTGATCAATGACGTTACTTATTGACCAACAAGGTTACATCTTGACCATATAGGTTAAGTCGAACATCATGGCCATCAGAACAACCTCCAAGGCATTGCTGGAACCTAGTTACATCAGAAACAACAACGTTACATCGTAATCTACTTACATCTTTTCCAACAAGGGTAACATCTTTAACAACTTACATCTTGACCATCAGAACAACGTCAATAAAGTATCCAGATAAACAGGTTAGAACATGAGAATTTTGGATACATCGTGATGGAACTTTGTTGCTTCTTAACCAACAATCTTGACTTTTTTTGTTACATCTTGTACAACTTAATCTTGGCCATCAGAACAACATCTAAGGCATTAATTAAATATCAAGATAATTGTGTTACAGCTTGATGGAACTTAGTTAATACAGGCCCCACAGTGGTTCATCTTGAACATCAAGGTTACATCTTGAAATACAAGATGATATATTAGCCAACAAGGCTATATCCTGCCCAATCAGTCTATTTCATGATCATCTAACTTAAGTACCAGCAAACCAGTATCATGACCATCGATAAATCTTGCCAGCTAACCAGTCTGCATCTTGGTCAAAATAGGTACATCTTTACCAACAAAGAAAGATACATCTTGGTCAACAAAGAGACATCTTTACCAACAAAGAAAGATACATCTTGGTCAACAAATATCCATCTGTACCAACAAAGAAAGATACATCTTGGTCAACAAAGAGACATCTTTACCAACAAAGAAAGATACATCTTGGTCAACAAAGAGACATCTTTACCAACAAAGAAAGATACATCTTGGTCAACAAAGAGACATCTTTACCAACAAAGAAAGATACATCTTGGTCAACAAAGGTAAATCTTTACCAACAAAGAAAGATACATCTTGGTCAACAAAGGTAAATCTTTACCAACAAAGAAAGATACATCTTGGTCAACAAAGAGACATCTTTACTAACAAAGAAAGATACATCTTGGTCAACAAATATCCATCTGTACCAACAAAGAAAGATACATCTTGGTCAACAAAGAGACATCTTTACCAACAAAGAAATATACATCTTGGTCAACATAGATACATCTTGGTCAACAAAGAGACATCTTTACCAACAAAGAAAGATACATCTTGGTCAACAAAGAGACATCTTTACCAACAAAGAAAGATACATCTTGGTCAACAAAGGTAAATCTTTACCAACAAAGAAAGATACATCTTGGTCAACAAAGGTAAATCTTTACCAACAAAGAAAGATACATCTTGGTCAACAAAGAGACATCTTTACCAACAAAGAAAGATACATCTTGGTCAACAAATATCCATCTGTACCAACAAAGAAAGATACATCTTGGTCAACAAAGAGACATCTTTACCAACAAAGAAAGATACATCTTGGTCAACAAAGAGACATCTTTACCAACAAAGAAAGATACATCTTGGTCAACAAAGAGACATCTTTACCAACAAAGAAAGATACATCTTGGTCAACAAAGGTAAATCTTTACCAACAAAGAAAGATACATCTTGGTCAACAAAGAGACATCTTTACTAACAAAGAAAGATACATCTTGGTCAACAAATATCCATCTGTACCAACAAAGAAAGATACATCTTGGTCAACAAAGAGACATCTTTACCAACAAAGAAATATACATCTTGGTCAACATAGATACATCTTGGTCAACAAAGAGACATCTTTACCAACAAAGAAAGATACATCTTGGTCAACAAAGAGACATCTTTACCAACAAAGAAAGATACATCTTGGTCAACAAAGGTAAATCTTTACCAACAAAGAAAGATACATCTTGGTCAACAAAGGTAAATCTTTACCAACAAAGAAAGATACATCTTGGTCAACAAAGAGACATCTTTACCAACAAAGAAAGGTACATCTTGGTCAACAAATATCCATCTGTACCAACAAAGAAAGATACATCTTGGTCAACAAAGAGACATCTTTACCAACAAAGAAATATACATCTTGGTCAACATAGATACATCTTGGTCAACAAAGAGACATCTTTACCAACAAAGAAAGATACATCTTGGTCAACAAAGAGACATCTTTACCAACAAAGAAAGATACATCTTGGTCAACAAAGGTAAATCTTTACCAACAAAGAAAGATACATCTTGGTCAACAAAGGTAAATCTTTACCAACAAAGAAAGATACATCTTGGTCAACAAAGAGACATCTTTACCAACAAAGAAAGGTACATCTTGGTCAACAAATATCCATCTGTACCAACAAAGAAAGATACATCTTGGTCAACAAAGGTAAATCTTTACCAACAAAGAAAGATACATCTTGGTCAACAAAGGTAAATCTTTACCAACAAAGAAAGATACATCTTGGTCAACAAAGAGACATCTTTACCAACAAAGAAAGATACATCTTGGTCAACAAATATCCATCTGTACCAACAAAGAAAGATACATCTTGGTCAACAAAGGTAAATCTTTACCAACAAAGAAAGATACATCTTGGTCAACAAAGGTAAATCTTTACCAACAAAGAAAGATACATCTTGGGCAACAAAGAAAGATACATCTTGGGTAACAAAGGTAAATCTTTACCAACAAAGAAAGATACATCTTGGTCAACAAAGGTAAATCTTTACCAACAAAGAAAGATACATCTTGGGCAACAAAGAAAGATACATCTTGGGCAACAAAGGTAAATCTTTACCAACAAAGAAAGATACATCTTGGTCAACAAAGGTAAATCTTTACCAACAAAGAAAGATACATCTTGGTCAACAAAGAGACATCTTTACCAACAAAGAAAGATACATCTTGGTCAACAAAGGTAAATCTTTACCAATAAAGAAAGATACATCTTGGTCAACAAAGAGACATCTTTACCAACAAAGAAAGATACATCTTGGTCAACAAATATCCATCTGTACCAACAAAGAAAGATACATCTTGGTCAACAAAGAGACATCTTTACCAACAAAGAAAGATACATCTTGGTCAACAAAGAGACATCTTTACCAACAAAGAAAGATACATCTTGGTCAACAAAGAGACATCTTTACCAACAAAGAAAGATACATCTTGGTCAACAAAGAGACATCTTTACCAACAAAGAAAGATACATCTTGGTCAACAAAGAGACATCTTTACCAACAAAGAAAGATACATCTTGGTCAACATGGATACATATGGGTCAACAAAGAGACATCTTTACCAACAAAGAAAGATCCATCTTGGTCAACAAAGGTAAATCTTTACCAACAAAGAAAGATACATCTTGGTCAACAAAGAGACATCTTTACCAACAAAGAAAGATACATCTTGGTCAACAAAGGTAAATCTTTACCAACAAAGAAAGATACATCTTGGTCAACAAAGAGACATCTTTACCAACAAAGAAAGATACATCTTGGTCAACATGGATACATCTTGGTCAACAAAGAGACATCTTTACCAACAAAGAAATATACATCTTAGTCAACATAGATACAATTTGACCAACAAAGAAAGATATATCTTGGTCAACATAGAATCGCAGTTAACCAGTCTGCATCTTGGTCAACAAACATAAAAGATACGTCTTAGCCAACAGAGATAACACTTGAGCTCACGAGTCTTGACCCCAAGAGATACATTTCAACTTCATTTCAACATTTGAAGGGTGGGGATGGGAAAGTGGGGGGGGGGGGATGATGGGAGGGTGGGGACTGGATGGGGGGGATGAGGGGAGGGTGGGGACTGGATGGGGGGGATGAGGGGAGGGTGGGGACGGGATGGGGGGGATGAGGGAAGGTGGGGACGGGATGGGGGGATGAGGGGAGGGTGGGGACGGGATGGGATGGGGGGGATGAGGGGAGGGTGGGGACGGGATGGGGGGATGAGGGGAGGGTGGGGACGGGATGGGGGGGGGATGAGGGGAGGGTGGGGACGGGATGGGGGGAGGGTGGGGATGGGGGGAAGGTGGGGACGGGATGAGGGAAGGGTGGGGATGGGGGGAAGGTGGGGACGGGAAAGGGGGGGGGATGAGGGGAGGGACGGGAATGGGGGTGGGGGGATGAGGGGAGGGACGGGAATGGGGGTGGGGGGATGAGGGGAGGGACGGGAAAGGGGGCGGGGGGATGAGGGGAGGGACGGGAAAGGGGGCGGGGGGATGAGGGGAGGGACGGGAAAGGGGGCGGGGGGATGAGGGGAGGGACGGGAAAGGGGGCGGGGGGATGAGGGGAGGGACGGGAAAGGGGGCGGGGGGATGAGGGGAGGGACGGGAAAGGGGGCGGGGGGATGAGGGGGGGGACGGGAAAGGGGGCGGGGGGATGAGGGGAGGGACGGGAAAGGGGCGGGGGGATGAGGGGAGGGACGGGAAAGGGGGCGGGGGGATGAGGGGAGGGACGGGAAAGGGGGCGGGGGGATGAGGGGAGGGACGGGAAAGGGGGCGGGGGGATGAGGGGAGGGACGGGAAAGGGGGCGGGGGGATGAGGGGAGGGACGGGAAAGGGGGCGGGGGGATGAGGGGAGGGACGGGAAAGGGGGCGGGGGGATGAGGGGAGGGACGGGAAAGGGGGCGGGGGGATGAGGGGAGGGACGGGAAAGGGGGCGGGGGGATGAGGGGAGGGACGGGAAAGGGGGGGGGGGATGAGGGAAAGGGGGGGGGGGTGGGGGGATGAGGGGAAGGGGGGGGGATGAGGGAAAGGGAGGGATGGGGGGATGAGGGGAGGGACGGGAAAGGGGGGAGGAGGGATGAGGGGAGGGACGGGAAAGGGGGGAGGAGGGACGGGAAAGGGGGGAGGAGGGACGGGAAGGGGGGATGAGTGATGAGGGGAGGGACGGGAATGGGAAGGATGAGGGGAGGGACGGGAAAAGGGGGAATGGGGGGGGGATGAGGGGAGGGACGGGAAGGGGGGGATGAGGGGAGGGACGGGAAAAGGGGGGAATGAGGGGAGGGACGGGAAAGGGGGGATGAGGGGGGGACGGGAAAGGGGGGGATGAGGGGGGAGGGACGGGAAAAGGGGGGATGAGGGGAGGGACGGGAAAGGGGGGGTGAGGGGAGGACGGGAAAAAGGGGGGGATGAGGGGAGGGACGGGAAAGGGGGGGGGGGATGATATATTGGATTACAGTTACTAAGTCCGAATTGTAAATTGTATACTTGCTACTATCTATACCTTTACCTCATGCAAGTATCCATCCCATGTCATACTGAGGCTTAATCAATCGATATTCGTCAGTTTTAATTTGTTTTTCTGTAGGGTAATTCGTAGGCTAATACACAACAAAAAGCACTAGTAGAGTAGTATAGGTTTATATTAAAGATGCTCAAATTTTACTCGATATAAAGTATAAACATAGGCATGTCTTCTGTAAAATGGAAACAATGGAAAGTTTTCAATAAATATTAATAGTTATTTACTGAACACATATACAAATTTCTTAGTATAAATCACAAGAAAAAAAAACATTAAAGTGTACTACCATGCGGGCGGACTAATTGTTCTTAAAGCTCTATTGTTGTCGACTGTAATCCGCCTGAGAAAAGGGTTTGACCCATACACTGGCCTGCTTTGACTAGCCTCCCCACCCGGCACGCTCCTGATGTACAGGGCGTGGCCGGGCTGGAGGATCATCTGGCTCAATCCAGGCTGCCCGCCTGAGTTCCACGGAGGCTGGACCTGCTTCTGCCGGCTAACCGTATTCATCTGGACCTGCTTCTGCCGGCTAACCGTATTCATCAGCATCGCCTTGTCTTCTTGTACCGGCAGCAAGGCGCGCTTGATGCTCACCATCTCCTCTCTCTGCTCTCGGAGCTGCTTCTCTAGACGTTCGCAGTCGTCTTGGAGTTTGTTGCTACTATGGATGACACTGGGCCGAACAAACATCTCAATGTTGATATCATCCGCCAGCAAGTTCTTTTGATAACACAATGTCGCCAGTTTTCTTTCGTTCAGAAATCGATTTAATTTGTTTGATTCGAAACGAAATTTCAGTTTGTGAAATTCTTTTAGGTCTTTACTTTTCACAATGTCAGACAACTGGGCGGCAAAACTGTCTCTTTCTTTGTTTAACTTGGCTAGTTTCTTCTGCTGTTTCTCAATACGTGCGTCAATGTTGAACGCCTTGAAAGTCAAAACTTCGGACCTTTGCTCTTTCTCCATCAAACGATTCAACTCGTTCGTCTCTCGCTCCAGCTTCATCTCGCCGCGAGTGATGTCTTGCTGAAGGACATCTAGCCTTTGCATCAACTTTTTCTCTATCTCCGCCAACTTCTCCAGTTTGACTGTCACGTCTTTTGTTCTCTTGTCGTCAAGTTCTAGCCAACGCCTCGCCAACCAGGCCGCCTTCTTCAGCTTGACCAGAATATCTGGAACCAAACGTATCAAGTTTTCAGTGCCAAAATCCATCTCCAAATGTTCGACCATTTTTCGACTTTCCTCACTGTACAAATCGGGGTCGATTTCATCCTCTTCTTCCAGCAAGTAGTCCAGTTGCTCTTTCACGAAGGACAGTCTCTGCGCCACTTTATCTGTTTCTGTCGTATCATAAATAGATTTTATGTCTCGATATTCTTTACTTAGCTGCAGTAAGGAAGCTTTGGCCTGTTGCCTCATTCGTCTCATCTCGGCCAGACTGTCGCTTTCATCGTCGCCATCTTGATCTGCATCGAAGACACCTTGGTTGTCACTTCCGGAAAACTGGCTCAGTTTTGAAAAAGCAGACGATAAGGAATTTGACCTGCCTTTAGACACATTAGAATCATAGTCATGAAAGTATTTAAATAGCGGCATAAAAATTTTCTCTTCAAAATTTACAAATAGCTCCTGAAGGTAATCCATGAAGTCAAAAAACCAGATAAAATACTGCACACTTTTGGTCGCCATGGAAACCTCGGAACTCCCTGCGAAGTATAGTGTACCGTCTTGTCGTAGAGTAGCTCTTCTGAGGAGCTGCTGGACTGTAGCGCGTAGCTTGGATACGGTGAAGATGGGGAGCTCCCTCTTCAACGCCTCCTCTACGTCGAGCTCGGCAAAGGGGTCGAGTTGGGTCGGAGAGGTGTTGTCGTGACCTTTCGATGGCTTTGGGTGGTGCGGGGTCTTCGGCTTCGGCTTCAACACCGAGAGCGACGTGACGATCTTGAGACATGAGAGCGTCAAGTCCGGCTTGTAGTGATCGAAGCAGAGGAGGACTTTCTGCTGGAAGGCGCTGACGAGTTTGTGCATCACTTCGCTTCTTTCGCTCTCATCTAAAACCATCAATCGCATCTGTATGAGAATAACAGAAAATCTTAAATTATTTATTTTAACCGTAATTAAGTAATTACTCTTTCGAATCTCACGTTTCTTGTGTAAGAAGAATTAGAGTTCACCTGTTTTTGTGGCATCGGCATATGAAGGGATTATGTGTCATAACCATGCACAGCCGCCTTTACTTTCCATTTACTTTTTATTTCTTAGTCCATAAAAATATTTTATTTACTTGTGAAATAAAGGTCTTGTTTACATCAACTTTTTATTAGCATAGAAAAAAGATATATAGTCTGCACCTACAACCAAAGCATACTATATAGGACGCTACTCTATTATACAACTAGTTGTGTTCTTAAATATTTTAAAAAATAAAAGGTATCAAACATTTTACGTCATGATGTTGCACTAACCGGTGCATAAAAATTGTATGATATCATAGTGAGATGTCAAAACACTTCAGTATGAGATGTCAAAACACTTCAATATAATGTCATATTAAGATGTCAAAACACTTACTTCAGTATGATGTCATATTAAGATGTCAAAACACTTCAGTATGATGTCATATTAAGATGTCAAAACACTTCAGTATGATGTCATATTAAGATGTCAAAACGCTTCAGTATGATGTCATATTAAGATGTCAAAACACTTCAGTATGATGTCATATTAAGATGTCAAAACACTTCAGTATGATGTCATATTGACATGTCAAAACACTTCATTGTGATGTCATATTTGAGATGTCAAAACACTTCAGTATGAGATGTCAAAACACTTCAGTATGAGATGTCAAAACACTTCAGTATGATGTCATATTGAGATGTCAAAACACTTACTTCAATATGATGTCATATTGAGATGTCAAAACACTTCAGTATGATGTCATATTGACATGTCAAAACACTTACCTCAATTTTATCCCCAGCGGTCTGTGGATCCTGGTACATCGAGTACACGGAACTGGAGAGAGAAAATGTGTTTGTTTCTAACATGTGTGTGCTACAATTTCCACAAAATAGAACATCTGATATAATTCAATCCCACCCCCCTTCCTCTCCACACAGCTTGTTATATTTAAGTATTTGAATGAATCTCACGATCTCTCTTTTTACATGTACATTTATTTATCAGTAAAATCTTTTAAAAAAAAACACTCATTAAAATTATTATAATTTTTTTTATTATTTCTGTTTTGTTTTTAAAACTGAACATTATTCTTGTCAATGTTTGTTTTTCCTTACCTAAACCTAATATGGGTAGATTTTATGACAAAGTATTTTTGTCAAGAGAAGGGGGTTCGTCCAAGGACTTGTGTTATTGTGTGTGTGGGGGGGGGGGTATGTATTGGAATTTGCGAAGATCCTATAAACCACTAGACTTTCAGCCTACTAAGCGTTTCACAAAACCTTTGAATAGATTTCTGAAGCAGACGGTGGGAAATCGATCTCGACGTACAAAAACATATAATTTACAAAACACACTTTATTGTTCCACGACATACTAGAAATGAAAATGTTATCTCAAGAGGGAATATAACCCAGCCCTTAGGTTAGACTGAAACCTACAAGCATTTATATTATGATAAATATTACAGACTTTTCCTATTCGCCTGTTTTATTTAAAGTTTTTATTTCAGGTTACATCCAAAGTTATCGTCAAGTATTAAGCCGAACACTCTACCATCTTCAAAATTTGAAAATGAAATGAATTAAGAAATCTTCAAAATAAACCAATGCTTTAAAATATCTGAAGCGTAAAGCCCAGTTCTAACGTTGTGTTCGTGAAAGTTCTATATTTGAAAAAAAATGAAAGAAATATGAAACGGCCCAGAGCGAAACTCTAGTCTTGGCTAAAAATAAACAGCGCCTTGTAAAATAGCTGGCTTAGTACCAACTACATTCAGGTAAGAAATTCACTATATTGCTACAAGAACCAGCACAATAACCCCCCCACACACACACACACACATCCTTTCCCGTTTTTTCCCCATCGACAGATGCTTTACTCCTACCATATGTCAAGTAGGTTTTCTTTTAAATTTTGTACAGTATTATTCTAAAATTTTATTTTAAAATCTGTCTGCTGTTTTAATTATTTAAATTTTTACCACTTAACACGTTTTCCCAATCATATGGTTCTATTTTGTTTATTCTTATACATTTTTAAAGCCCACATTCCCCCTCCCCACCCTCACCCCTACCCAATTCGCGATAGAAATCTACTATTTTTACCTCCAAGAGTAACTTAACTCGTCTAGATTACAGTTCCCCGTGTTTGCTGCATAAGAAAGCTTGTCTAGATTACAGTATAGCCCGACCGTTTGTTATAGCGAAACAGTATCGCTAGTGCAACCCAAAGCCAGTGGATTAAGGTTGACTATCTTGGTTGAATGGCGCGGGTAAATCATTACCTCCCTTGGTTTTGTCCGACTTATCGCCCTTTTTTTTTTTACTATCTGCTTCTACCCAGAGAAAAAAAAATTATCACGGATTATAGTTTCTTATAATCGCAGTGTTTGTACATATTTAGGTCGACTGTTGGTTGTCTATAGAAAAGGTAAACAAAAAACGAATGTTGTTAGAAATACTGTCAATTCCGGAGCTAAAGGATATATACCGGATGGGAAATAGCGGCAAACACAAAGGGTATGATTGTTGAAACATTCAATTTTACGGGTTTGTCACGTGTCTAGCAGCAGCTATATTAAATAGTGTATCTCACTGGAAAGTTTACCTCCCCCCCCCCCAACCTACCTAAATAAAGCTGTACAAGTGTAAAAAAAATATTTTTATTACCATTGGTTTTTAGATTTATCTGTATTCATTATTTGATGTTTTGAATAGACAGATCAATATACAAAGTACACCATTCTTTTCTTTTATTGAAGTGAAGATTCGTGGTATTTCGTAACGTTACAATAAATAGCCTTGCTACTTTTTTATATAACCTAGAAATAAGCCGAGATTCAAACTAACTTCGTTAAATGCGCTTAATTTAGGTAAATGGAATACTCAATAAAATCACGACAAGCAATACAGACCAGAGTATTTGTCAGTGTTTATAATACTTACCATTTGGTTTTTATATTAATATTTTTATATGAAACTATTATGAAGTGACTTGTTCGATCGCAATGTACAAGAAAAACGTTTAAGCATCTTTAATTATATAGGCCTACCTCAAGTAAATCATTATATTCGCTAGTCTAAAAATAAAAATTATATCTTTGCGTTGTTTGCAAAGAACACTTTAACCGAAGTAGACTTGGGTTTTAGAAGCTTCGCTACATTTCATCAACAGAGTGGCGTCTTGCTACACGTCATATCTTAAATGGCGATTATGTTGCTACATCCATCTAGTGGTTTTAATGAACGTTTGTTATACGTCATTCGTGTGCTTTTGTAAGTTCAGCTGAACATACCTGTTAGGTTTTATGTAAATTTTATTTTAATAATTGATCATATTTCCAACTCAACTTATCATTGACTTTTCACCTCGATAAATAGCATTAGGAAGAATTCCACTATTGAGTTTTATATTAGACCTATTTGTCAAGTAATCGGTATGAACTATGATTATGTTCAGCTACCGTTTTTCAAAGGAGTTTGCAGTTATATTTTTTTGTTTCAAATGAAGCTTTATTTAACTTCCTTCAGAAAGGGTTACAATGTGCCATTGTACAAATACAAATAACAACTAACATAAAGACAAGTGTTCTTGGGCACTAGGGGAATAAAAATATGGTAAGCTAACTTTTACCTTTCCAAGCCCCTCGTGATTATTTCAGAAAAATCCAACAGCTTGGCCGACGAAAAGGTATCAAACTTCATTCCAGAAATCCTAAGGCTTAGCCAACGAAGAGATATCAAACTTCATTCCAGAAAAACTCAGGAGAATGTGACGAAAGTCACAAGCCGCCTCCCCTTTATAGACCTTTTTCCCGTCTTACATCACACGATACGGTGCGTAGTAAATCAGAGGGGGGAGGGGCGGAAACAATACATCAATTTTCTAATGTCAGATCACACAAAGCCTCGGTGCACCGAGTGGTTATTTTTAACGCCTCCGCCAGAAAGCGGTGCGCATTTCTCTCGCTCTCTATTCTATCTAATTTAATCTTCTGCTCAAGTGCCACCATTAAACAGGAGCGATAATCCATCAACTGTGGCACAAAGGACCACTGTAGAAGATATGAAGTTACCCTAAACTCTTTCTTGGGTCAACTTGTTATAAGAGGATTTAATGGCTTGTATGTATTTTATTTCACTCTCCTCAAAAACTCTAAACGCAATTTGGCTATAGCTGTCCCAGTTTGTGATGTCATTATGAGTTGTTCACATAGAGTTGCTTAGTTAGAAAAATACTACGTTGCAGATGTGTGTGTGTGTGCATATATATATATATATATATATATATATATATATATATATATATATATATATATATATATATATATATGCATGTACTTATTGTTATTCGGTTTTTTTAAATTATATTAATTTGAATCACGATTCACTATAGTTAAACAAATAAGTTTCTCATTTTTCAAAACAAGTTCTGTAGAGTAAAAGTTTCAATCTGGTAATAACATTTGTAATAACATTTGGGAACAACCGATTACATTTCACGACAGGTAAAAACATAGGTGTGGGCGGGGCTGGTTGAAAACAAGCATGCACTTTGTCGCGTCATTTTTCATCGCCATTCATAAAATTTTAATATAGCTCTAGAAATAAAAGTGTGATTTTTCTAGTCGAACTAGCACGTATACAATTTCTGGTTCTTGTAACTGATGAGTTTGAATTTTTCGCACTTGATTCTTGAATGGGGAAATGCGCTTTGACGTGGGGATAAGTACATGATCACATACAGATTTGTGTGCTGCCGTCACGGTCAAGTGTGAAAATATAACGTCGGTATTGACAGCATGGCGGCAAAATAGATTAAAAATACGTCAATTGTGGGATAATTGTGGGGCTTTAATGACGTTAATGTAGAGCTATTCATGACCCACCGTACCGCTAGCTCCTGTCATAGAGTGCATGCAATAGTTCAACTTCTGATACAGTGATAACGAAAATACATTGATGTCATGCTGTAAATAAGGTAATTGAAATCAGGTGCGCAGTTTAGTTTTGTAGTTATACGTTGTTGTTGTTGTTTTTTTATTACTGTTTGCGTGTCAGTAAATGACTAATTAAATGAATAATTTGCTAGGACTTTAAGAGTCTCGAGTTTGTTTTTATAACGGCACTGAAAAAGTCAGAGAGTGAGAAAAAGCAAAACGTCCAGCGATTCGAATTCAACATTATTAAGAGGGCAAATAGTTTCGAATTAAGAGTATAAATTAATTTAAAATATGTTTTTGTTTCTTATTTATCCAAATATATAGCATTTAATTAAATTAAGTACATGTACACACTTTAATAAACTACTTATCTAATAACAGTGGAGAAACATGTGACCCAAAAAATATATAAATTGGATGCATGTTAAGTAACATCACTGTTTCAGTATTCTTATAAAGGAAAGCATTTACTCATTTCCGCCTCCCACCAACCTGTCCTTGTTACAAGACCTCAATCCAGCACAAATTCAATCTCCCGCCTAACCAACGTCGATCTACGAATCGACCCCCCCCCCCCCCCCCCCCACCAAACATTATCCTAGACTTGACCCTTAACAAAATTGTCAGAAAATAGTCTTTTTACGAAGACTGGGCTTGTTGTCTAAATCCTCTACCATATTCTCAATTAAGAACGAAGAAGAAAAGTAGTCTTTTTAAATATGTTTAACATGACGCTATTTTGTTGTTTTTTTTACAAGCTTTTATTTAACTCACTTCCTCTGTCGCCAGTCTGTCGACAGTCTGTCGACAGTCTATCTGTCGTCAGTCTAGATCGAAACGCAGGAGTGAAAATTCGGAAACTTCTACTTGACCGATACGATTCACATTTGGCACGTGGGTCAAGACATGAAGACAATGCAATCTTAAACTAAATTTGACTTAATTGGATGCCTAATTAATTTTTTATGAATTAATTAAAATTTGGACCGAATCAATAGGCATGTCTATCCAACCACACCACACGCGTCATCACGTTCAATCGCTGCGCCATCACCTTCAGTAGGCGCGCCATCACGTTCGATAGACGCGCAATGGTTTTTAGTCATGTAACACTATTGTAAATAAAACATGTAAAGTACTGAAAAAAAAATTCATAAAAAACGTTTTAATAACAAGCTTTTATGTAATGATGCACTAAAAAGTAGAAAATAAATTATACACTACTATTTAAATTACTATTAAGAAAAGCGTGGGTCTCTTCTCAAATATTAGTAAAGGTATCCAATAGGTACTAAAGTACTAAAGTGACCCACGCTTTTCTTAATAGTAATTTAAATAGTAGTGTATAATTTATTTTCTACTTTTTAGTGCATCATTACATAAAAGCTTGTTATTAAAACGTTTTTTATGAATTTTTTTTTAATTCTCCGGTACCTATCGCTGTCACAGACACTTGTCCACTAGTATCTTCAAACACCTCCCTTTACCAGCCTTCTACAAGATGGAACGACATATTTAATCAGATACAAGCGATATAATGCGATTCAATACACTAATCCAAAATAAAATTTGGGAATAGAACAAAGACTGGCGGAACAAAAAAAAAGTGCATATATAGCCGCTATTGAATATTACAAATTCAAAATAAAATCGTAAAACTTGTGGTTTTGCACCGTCCACGGCTTGATAACGATACGTGCCAAACAAGCGTCTTGATTTCAGTTCGGTACATGTATACGGACCCTGGATTTTTTTTTATAGATAGGTACATATACACTATCACATAATGTTTACATGGTTTATACTTTAATAAACACCATGATCGCGATTACAACCTCATTTTATTTCACTGAGTCACGTTTATCTCTAACCCTTATCATTGTAACCTAAATCCCTAATCACACTTAACTATAAACGTAATTACTCCGGTCTATACGTACGTTCTAACCCTAATCGCCCTTTCCCCTTAATTCAATCGCAAGTAACTATAACCATAATTACGCTTACATCTACTCTGATTTATACGTATTTCTAACGGTAATTACTTACACCTCTTACGTCTAGTCACCAGACCTCTTCTCACGCTTACCTTAAATCACAATTACCTCTAATCACAATTACCTCTAATCACGATTACCTCTAATCACGATTACCTCTAATCACGATTACCTCTAATAGCGATTACCTCTAATAGCGATTACCTCTAGTCACGCTTACCTCTTCTGGAGTCGAGACTCCACCTGCATCATGGAGCTCGCGGTGCCGGGGTCGTGACTGACCACCATGTCAATGTCGCTGACGATGCCATCCACCGGCCCGACAGCTGGGACGTCCCCCCTCACGGCAGGCAGTACAGAGAGCCGCCCGTGGCTGACTGGCACTGGGAGGTTTCCAAAGGGCGAGGCCTCCACGGGATTCGTCCCAAACGGCGTTGGGACACCGCCAGGCCTCGTCACCACACTGTACTTTTTTCGTCGGGTTGTCATTTTTTTTTACCCCGTCATTATTGTACCCTGTTATATTTTGTTATAGGAATTGTGGTCTTATCAGTGTCTGTGGAGTTGATACGTCACATTTCTCGTTCTCAGAGGTTGTAAATTATCTTATCAACGCCATGCCGGGACACACGCCGTAGGCACAAAGTCTTTATCCTGAGATCAATGCATGTTTGAAAAAGTTCAAAAAAACGTGATGCCTGCTCTATCTTGATCTAGATGTTTACTTTTCCAGTCAACAGCTTACATGCCAATCTCTAATTCTCTTTGCTGCTTAGACAACACCACAATCTGAAAATAAGTAATTGTTGATATCTAAATGCTTCTTTCAAAAATCTTAAATAGGTCACCATTACAAACTGTCTAGATACAGCTAATGAATACCAACCATTTTATTATTTTAGGACACATACATTTTAATTGTGAGAAAACAGTGAAATCTAGAATACTGGGTTTCTAAAATATTTAACTAATGTAATTTCATCAATCAGCGGAAGATTTACAACCAGACTGTACGCGATCTCATGAAACCTTTGAGTCGACCGATTCTATACTACTCTTCAGTCAGATACAAACACCACTCTAGCATGCATTGAACTGATACCATCTAATGTATACCTGATTTACAGCTGTTACCATCTTATGCCTAGCATGCATTGAACTGATACCATCGAATGTCTTGCTGACTTCAACAGTTACCATCGTATGCCTAGCATGCATTGAACTGATACCATCTAATGTCTACCTGACTTACAACAGTTACTAGTTAATGCTGAGGCGTAGCGAGGGGGCGGGGGGGGGGACATATGTCCCCGGGCGCCGACCTTAGGGGGGGTGCCAAAATGGGTTGGAAAAACAAATTGAAAGGGGGGGGGTGCAAATCAAAAGTTCGAGGGGGGGTGCAAATCGCCGGGAAAGGTCGCTACGCCTCTGAGTTAATGTCTACCTGACTTATGACTGTTACCATCTTATGGTTATTTATTTTATGTATCTCTGACTTGCAACCGTACCATTTTATGACTAGCTGACTTGCAACTGTTACAACTTGATTTTTTGCTGACTTTGAGTTGCTGCTGCTGTTCATGACTTGCTAAACTGCGGCTGTTAATATTATGAATTATAATACGGAGATTTATTTTTATTAATGCATGTCTACGTGGTAAATCAGGCCATCCACGTGGAACACGTTTCTTTTGATTCCGATGTGATGGTTGTCATAGCTAGTGCATAAAACAAACAAAGACAATCTGAAGTGGCTTCTGTTATTGTCTATTTTAGGCCACACAAATCACCAAACAAACTCTTCATATTGCCGGCCTGTAAAGTTTGCTTTTTTTTACAATATATTTATTGTCGGTTGAAGAGTAATAAATTGTAGCCAATAGTACCTGAATCAAGCGCTATACAACGCAGCCCTATATGTCCATGGGTAATAAAATTCCACCCACATGCCCGGTAAGGGAACCTCCCAGCCCAGAACATGGAGAGACACCAGCCCGCGGACATTTTGAAGCACGTCTTTTATTTCTTATGGCAATAAATAGAAACAGCCAGGTATATGACCATAAATTACAGTGTAGTAAGCATCGCCGTACGGCGTACTGGATAATATCAAATTATATTGCTTGTCTTATTTAGACTATCCCCTTCCCCCCCCCTACCCCACTTCATCTTGTATCTGTGGACACCTGGTTTAACAAATGCTATTGACAGAAATATCAGTTTAAATAAATTATAACTAGGTAGTATCGGAACAGTGCAGATATCGTCGTCAGTGGTATCGTAGTGTACAAACGTTGTCGCCAGTGGTATCGGAATGTACAAACGTTGTCATCATTGGTACCGCAATGTACAAACGTTGTCGTCAGTGGTATTCTAATGTACAAACGTTGTCGTCAGTGGTATTCTAATGTACTAACGTTGTCGTCAGTGGTATCATAGTGTACAAACGTTGTCGTCAGTGTTATCCTAATGTACAAACGGTGTAGTCAGTGGTATCGTAACAGCACGGACATTGTTTAACAACAAACGAAGGCTTCAAAGAAAATTCCTTTTTTTTTTTAATACGGCGCCTGTCATTCTGGAAACCGATCGATCGACAACAGAGATCCAAAAAAAATCGCTTTTAGTACGGCTAAACGACCGAACTGAAGTGTTGAATCACAACTGGATAAATAGTCGGATTTATGTCGTCAAGGTGTGTTCACCAATACAAATTTAAATGACCGGATTGATGAACAGGCAGATAACCGATTTGTTGCCCTGACGTCACTACACTGTATCTGTTTCACTCCCCCATTCAGTTTGTCAATATCTGTCTCCAATCTTTGTTTCCCTCTTGTAGCTATGACACTCGGGTCTTGGGTTTCTGAAGGAGCAGATAACATTTCGTGATGCCCCGTGACGTCACCGACGCCTCTTCTTAAGTATTGTAAACACGAGAGATACAAACCCAATTATAAAATCATTAATCTTGTGGTCCTTATCTTGAAAACTTGTCGAGGGCAAGAAATCCCAGAGCTCGTTTTGACAGTTCCAGAATCGAACTATAAAAGCACAAGCACTTTAACAATATATGATGAATGATCGCTGATCGACGATGATTTCAATAGGCAGGACAAATTAAACTCTCTCACATGTCAACATCAAAAACTAGACAATTCCAATCAACTGTCCGGTTGCCCGTCACGATAAAAGCATACACATATCATCAATACGAAATACCTACACTCTATGACTTACAAAAACTCATATTCCACGAGACGAACACACTTGGTCATTCAGCTACCAACTGTCAGTTGACATACACGTATCGACGACACCAGGAGACCAACCCAAGACACTGTTTATTTTTTCAATAACCTCAATCTATAACCCATTAGCCCAATTGAACCAGTTGGAGCGGTCGCTACACGCGTTCTATTTTGGAACGTTATTTTTTTAAACCAATTCATGGGCTTGCTTGCCTATAGAAAAGCCAAATACAAAATATGAATATGGTTACAGTGGTGGCGGGGGCTTGTGGGGTAGATTTTACAAGGACGCAATATCTAATGGAGTGTCAAAGATTTGTATTAATATTAAATCCTGTTTAGTCCTCTGTTACATAACATAGCAAACTATATGACTCACGACGATTTTGTAAAGATCCGTGTATATATATATATATATATATATATATATATATATATATATATATATATATATATATATATATATATATATATATATATATACATTTATATATATATACACCTCTCTCTCTCTATATATATATATATATATATTTATATATATATACATTATATATATATGTGTGTATATACACCTATATATATATATATATATATATATATATATATATATATTTATATATATTATATATATATATATTTGTGTGTGTATATACACCTATATATATATATATATATATATATATATATATATATATATATATATATATATATATATATATATTCGTCTTCCTTGAGTATACTAAGAAGTAGACTAGGTAAAGTAAATAGCTTTCTTTAATTTATTGAGTTATCGATTTCTTATCAGCAAACAGTAATTTCCTATTTGAGACTGGGCGGCACTAGATAAGCTATGCTGCAGGTAGGGTACTGCATGATCCACCCCACAGCCTGTGTCAATAGCAGAAGCCTTCCACTTGTGTGTGTGTGTGTGTGTGTGTGTGTGTGTGTGTGTGTGTGTGTGTGTGTGTGCGTGTGTCAATAACGCAACCATATACTTTGTATGTCAATAACTTAGCTTTGTACTGTGTGTGTCAGGTCTTATACTGTGTATGTTCAGAAGTTGGCGATACCTAAGCCCTATACTTCGTATGTAAAAAATTCAGCTTTTCACTGTGTATGTGTGTCGATCATTCAGTTTATACTAAGTCAGCCTGATGACAAATATAAATCCCACCAATAAAGCTTTTTTACTAGACTCTGTGTCTGTCTGTGTGGATAGACGGGCTTGAGGACGTCCCTTCAGTACCGCGAACCTTTCCATGACACTGTCCCTTCCATGCAAATCACTTCCCTGCCCTGTCTTGTCTATGCCAGTCATTTGGTTCAGTCCCTTCCATGCAAATCACTTCCCTGCCCTGCCTTGTCTATACCACAGTCATTTGGTTCAGTCCTTTCCATGCTTTGCATATACCACAATCTCGTCCCTGCCTCGTAACCATTCCGCGCTTGTCTTATTCCACAGTCCCTTCCGTGTCTCCCCACCTACATGCCAGCCCACCCAAAATGTCCATGTTATGTACCCCATATGTGTTAACAATTTCCATATATTTAGGACTTGTATTGGGCTACTTCATCAGCTCTTACAAACTGTCCATGTATTTTAACAACCCTTTAGGTGTCACCATAAGGCTTCGAAACCCGTTTTCAATTAAATGCTCCAATTTCTTTCAACAATAGCAAATCTCTTAATGAGTTACCTATTCGCACTAGAAATGATGGCATCCTTATTTGTATTACTCCGACCTCTTTCAATTCATACTTTTATTTTAAAATAACATACTAAAACTTGAGAGTTATAATGTTAGCAATTTAGATCTTGAATGTATTTATTTTCAATTGCCCAAACAGAACCCCGCCACCCCCACCCCCACCGCAACCTCCATAAACCTAGCTATAAAGACGGAGGACAAAACAACTGTTAGCTCGATAGCGACATTGTATACTCTAACTGTAGTAAAGTGTGTCACACTCAAGGGTTACTCGTCTATCTAAAGGAGTGAAGATTATTTCCTTGTGAGACTGATGTACTTAAAATCTAATTTTAGATTTACAATGCTGTATTTTTTATAGAATGATGGAATAGAAGACGTTCTACACATTTTGGGTTTTGAATGTGTCATGGAATGTGATACCCATCGGATGAAAGGGCTATATTAATTATGTTAATTTCCAAATTTAAACCATGTTTAATAATGTGACCTCTTAGAGTCAATGGGTGTGTGGTCGGAGGGAGGATGACTGAGCATAATATACAGCACAGGAGAAACTAGAAAATGGAAACTCTACTCTCAGCATACATTAAATGCAATCTAGCATGTAATCAACATGATTGAGACGTAATATTAGAACCACTAAACAGAGCTAAAATGTACACCTGATTTAGACCCCTTCCATGCCTCGGTCTCTTCCATGCCTCAGTCCCTTCCATGCCTCAGTCCCTTCCATGCCTCAGTCCCTTCCATGCCTCAGTCCCTTCCATGCCTCAGTCCCTTACATGCCTCAGTCCCTTCCATGCCTCAGTCCCTTACATGCCTCAGTCCCTTCCATGCCTCAAACCGTTCCATGCCTCGGTCCTTTCCATATCTCAGTCCCTTCCATATCTCAGTCCCTTCCATGCCTCTGTCCCTTCCATGCCTCGGTCCCTTCCATGCCTCAGTTCCTTCCATGCCTCAGTCCCTTCCATGCCTCAGTCCCTTCCATGCCTCAGTCCCTTCCATGCCTCACTCCCTTCCATGCCTCAGTCCCTTCCATGCCTCAGTCCCTTCCATGCCTCAGTCCCTTCCATGCCTCAGTCCCTTCCATGCCTCAGTCCCCTCCAAGCCTCAGTCCCTTCCATGCCTCAGTCCCTTCCATGCCTAAGTCCCTTCCATGCCTCAGTCCCCTCCATGCCTCAGTCCCTTCCATGCCTCAGTCCCTTCCATGCCTCAGTCCCTTCCATGCCTCAGTCCCTTCCATGCCTTAGTCCCTTCCATGCCTCAGTCCCTTCCATGCCTCATTCTTTTCAACGTCATAGTATTTTCCATTCCTACGACACATCTATCTAGTTCATATGCCACAGTCTTCTCATGTTGTGCCAATCTACCCTTCATGTTGAACGCCAAATATTCATTACAACATGAATATACAGCAAGCCTTTAACAATCGCAACAATTCCATTGAACGGGTTAAGGTGTTTTTGTACTAGTCTGTTTAAGGTTGCGTTGATTGCTGTTTTATTTTATGTTTATATACGATTGTTGATTTACAAAATGTGATAGATGTAGTTCACTGAAATGTGATGTGTGTAATTCAGTTGAAAGTTATTTAAATGTTATACAACTGGTTTACTGAAATTTGATGTATGTATTCACTTTAACGCCGTCGACTTAGTTCAGTGAAATGTGATAAATATAGTTTACGAGATGATATAGAACTAGAAATAGACCTCGTTTATTTAAACATGTTTAATAAACACGTGTATGCACTTGTCACAATTATAATACAATGGCCCAAAAACACTCTTTAAAAATTTAATTTTAAGGCCTTACATTCGCAAAAAATACAAGCACACACACATACAGTCTACCCTCAACAGCCACATTCATTCAACTGTATATTCACATCCGCTTCACCTCACTAGCACAACCACACACAACACAACCACCGAACACTTCTGGTAACTTACAAGACGCTTTCTTTTTCGTAAGGTCTTTAGAAAAAGCAAAGCTTTCAATTGAATGATCTTTTGTACTGGAGGGCATGAATAGGTAAGACGATAGTAATCCCTTCAATATGATATCCTTTCAAAGTTGCACTGTTAAAAGTCAGATCATGTGAAATACAGGATCGCGTTATAAATAGAAAGCAGAGTGCATTAATAGGTTTAAAACTCGTACCTGTTCATTGAAATTGAAATCTTAAAACAAAAACTTGAATTCCTGACTTTTAAAATTCTTTCAAATGACAATATGGATGAAGAATTTAATTCACATAGCGGTATCATAACTCCCTCAACAACTATGGTGCAATACAGACATTCGTGATGGTGACTTGCTACAACAAGTAGATCTTTGCAACAACATTAACATGATGGGAGATCTTTGCAAAGATACTAACTTGATGGTAGACGGTTGCAAGCATGTTAGTAACATGGTGGATCGTTACAAAAGAAATGTTAACGTGATGGTTTATCATTAAAACTTTGAAACCCTTTCATCCAGCTGCCATTATCTTAAGTCGATCAGTGAATATCTACCGATTTGTTAACATGATGGGTGAATCACAGCCATGTTAACATGATGGATGAATCACAGAAATTATGTATACACGATGGGTGAATCACAGCTATTTTATTAACACGTTGGGTAAATCACAGCCATTATGTTAACATGAATCACAGAAATTATGTATACACGATGGATGAATCACAGCCATTTCGTTAACACGATGGGTGAATAACAGTCTTTCTGTTATCACTATGGTGGATCGCTTAAACTCCACGGATGATCAACAACTAAAAACATTAACTTGCCTTTACAATTGTACAGTATATTCCCAATTTTGGAAGAAACATTATGTGAACAAAATCGAAGCAAAAATGGCACAGATTTATTGATTTTTATAAGACACAAAATGATCTAAAATAATGTTAGAGCTATGAAAACATTCATCTATTAGCAGATGTTTTACCACAACTGTATGCTACATGAGAATATTTATCTATTGGCAGATTTACATTTCACAAAGATTTAATGAATAGTTGGTTTTTGGCCTGCTCTAAAGCGATGCCAGATTTCATTTTCTTCAAGACCAAATCTAAAAACTTGTCCCACGCCTGATGGTGTGGGGGCGTCCACTCGTTGAGGCTGTACTTACACACGGCACGCGAATAGTCGACCTTGAGGAAATCCAAGTACTCGTCCTTGACGTAGTTGAGGAAGTGAGTCTTGCCATTGTTGCAGCTGAGCTTCGATATTTCGCTGACCTGCTCCAGATGGTCGATGCATTTCTCAAGGAACGTGCCCAGTTTCAGGCCGTGGTCTCGGAGCATGGTGCGTTTCGACATGTCATCGATGTCACTGGCATTCACCTTCATCTTAAAACACTCTGCGATCTCCTTGTGTTGCTCTATCATTCCCATGAACGCCTCCATCCCTATGACTTCCATCTTTCCTGAAACCTCCTGCCAAATGCCGCGTATTAAAAGTTTTTCGTCAGCGCTGAAGTTAATCTCCAATGTCTTTTTGGGTAAACAGCAAAGAATTGACATGGTACAGTTTCTTTTGGCTTGCAAGTAAAATCATTTCTGATTGCTATAGGGTCAAGGGTCACATTATTCTGGGGGAAAATAATTACAGCAATGAAAAATTGCAAATTTACAAACAGAAATTAAACAGCCATTGATAAGTGTAAGGACGAAACAATTTACAAACACTGGAAGCCCCAGAGATACAAAATACAATGCAGTTTTTGGAGCAGTGGCTTATGGAGGGTATATGATTAAACATCTGTGACGGTGAGTTATTGATGTGGAGAGGTGAGGTTGGTTATCGGTGTAGACAGATGAGGTGAGTTATAGATGTGGAGACAGATGAGGTGAGTTGTAGATGTGGAGAGGTGAGGTTGGTTATCGGTGTAGACAGATGAGGTGAGTTATAGATGTGGAGACAGATGAGGTGAGTTGTAGATGTGGAGAGGTGAGGTTGGTTATCGGTGTAGACAGATGAGGTGCGTTATAGATGTGGAGACAGATGAAGTGAGTTATAGATGTGGAGAGGTGAGGTTGGTTATCGGTGTAGACATCTGAGGTAAGTTATAGATGTGGAGAGGTGAGGTTGGCTATCGGTGTAGACAGATGAGGTGAGTTATAGATGTGGAGACAGATGAGGTGAGTTATAGATGTGGAGACAGATGAGGTGAGTTATAGATGTGGAGACAGATGAGGTGAGTTATAGATGTGTAGAGGTGAGGTTGGTTATCGGTGTAGACAGATGAGGTGAGTTATAGATGTGGAGACAGATGAGGTTGGCTATCGGTGTAGACAGATGAGGTGAGTTATAGATGTGGAGAGGTGAGGTTGGTAATCGGTGTAGACAGCTGAGGTGAGTTGTAGATGTGGAGAGGTGAGGTTGGTTATTGGTGTAGACAGATGAGGTGAGTTATAGATGTGGAGAGGTGAGGTTGGTTATCGGTGTGGACAGCTGAGGTGAGTTGAAGATGTGGAGAGGTGAGGTTGGTTATCGGCGTAGACAGATGAGGTAAGTTATAGATGTGGAGAGGTGAGGTTGGTTATCGGTGTAGATAAATGAGGTGAGATAGATGTGGAGAGGTGAGGTTGGTTATCGGTGCAGACAAATGAGGTGAGTTATAATGTGGAGAGGTAAGAAGGTCGGTGATTATGTGAACCACGCCTATTACAATGTCTAAGAGTTATATTAACTTAGACCCTTAATATGTGGTGGTGTGTTTATACTAATATTTTAATGAGTGATTGTTTACCTCATTTATAGCGTATGCTTTTGAATAAAGAATATAATAGGCCTAATTAGTAAAAACTTCATTTTTTTCTATACATTTTAAATAGATCTTGATTCTCAATATAATGAATTTAATCTGCACAGCTTTTAGGCCTAGACAATAAAACATAGTAAAATATTGAGCCTTCGTTTGAGAATTATCTTTCAATCGAACTATTAAAGTTATATAGATCTATAATCCAAAATTACTTTTTATTAGTTCTAGGGTCTAGTATGGATGTAAAATAATAAAAAGCCTTACTAGAATTTACATGTCGTAATCCGAATATTTGTATAGCTACACATTTTATGTGGATATTTGAAAACTAAAAAGTGTGGAGAGGAAGTGTTCTGATAAAAAAAGTGTTCTAAACTTTTAATTATTTCATGAAACAAACTGAAACTATTCACGTTCAAAAAAACCTTCTTTTAATGAAAACCACAATATAAAGTAAATTTTTTTTTAATCGAACATGTTTCATCGTGTGAAAAAAAGTAGATGGTATTGTAGAATGAAATTGTATTCGATGTATTTTATGTTCAAATGTGGTGCGTAAATAGAGCTGCGAAATAAATATTTACTTTGGGCTTTAGCTCTTATGCCTAGCTCAAGAGTAGAGTGTATAGCCAGTATAGAGTTATAGCCAGCTGTACATGATTAGTACTAGCCAACTGGGCAGGTCTAGTTCAAGGTCAAAATCTAGTACTAGCCAACTGGGCAGGTCTAGTTCAAGGTCAAAATCTAGTTCTAGCCAACTGAGCAGGTCTAGTTCAAGGTCAAAATCTAGTTCTAGCCAACTGGGCAGGTCTAGTTCTATGTTAAGTACTATCCAACTGGGCAGGTCTAGTTCTATGTCAAGTACTAGCCATCTAGACTGGTCTAGTTATATGTCTAGTTCTAGCCATCTAGACTGGTCTAGTTCTGTCTAGTTATAGCCAACTTGGCAGGTCTAGTTCTGTCTAGTTATAGCCATCTAGACTGGTCTAGTTCTATGTCTAGTTCTAGCCATCTAGACTGGTCTAGTTCTGTCTAGTTATAGCCAACTTGGCAGGTCTAGTTCTGTCTAGTTATAGCCATCTAGACTGGTCTAGTTCTGTCTAGTTCTAGCCATCTAGACTGGTCTAGTTCTGTCTAGTTATAGCCATTTAGACTGGTCTAGTTCTGTCTAGTTATAGCCATCTAGACTGGTCTAGTTCTGTCTAGTTATAGCCAACTAGGCAGGTCTAGTTGTATGTCAATTACTAGCCAACTGGGCAGGTCTAGCTCTATGTCTAGTTCTAGCCATGTAGACTGGTCTAGTTCTGTCTAGTTATAGCCATGTAGACTGGTCTAGTTCCGTCTAGTTATAGCCATGTAGACTGGTCTAGTTCTGTCTAGTTATAGCCATGTAGACTGGTCTAGTTCTGTCTAGTTATAGCCATGTAGACTGGTCTAGTTCTGTCTAGTTATAGCCATGTAGACTGGTCTAGTTCTGTCTAGTTATAGCCATGTAGACTGGTCTAGTTCTGTCTAGTTATAGCCATGTAGACTGGTCTAGTTCTGTCTAGTTATAGCCATGTAGACTGGTCTATTTCTAGCCAACCAAACAGGTCTGTTTCTACGTTTCATGTTATCAACTGGTCAGGTCCAGGTGTGATTCTAACCAGCTAAATAGGTCTAGGTCTACTTGCAGTCAAATGGACAGGTCTAGAGCCAACTCAAACAGGTTATTTGCTTTCCAGCTGGTTGTCGAATCACTGACAGGATTGATTTAATTATAACTTACAATCCGAAAATCTTGATGCTTCGCTGTCGTAACACCATTTTATCTGGTTTTACTCTCAGTATTACTAGTTCATTTTACTCACATAAATATTGTATGTACGTTCCTTAACAAGTCATTCATTTAAAACATGTCTTAGACACCATGACACAATACACACAAAACATCTCTTAAATGTATGTTTGACCAGAATACATCACTCACATAACACATGTCTTAGATTTATGTTCGACCTGAACACGTCACTTACAGAAAACAAGTCTGAGATGTAGTTATAATCCAAATTAATATTCAGCTATCACTTCTATAAGATTAATTATATCAAGCAAGGTTTAAGATAAAAGTAACCGCCAACACTAAATATCCAACCCAGTCAGCTAACAAATAAGCATTCAAAACATTAATATAAATATAATTCTTTATTTATGGGCAAAAAAAATAATTTGTATCTATAATTAAAATATTTTATAAAACAGTTCAATTTCGTCAATTTTTATTTTGGATACATTAGATGATTTTTAAAAAATCTATTAGCTACCGACCACAAATGTATTTCATTCTCTATTCAGTCCACTACCAGTAAAACGTAATGTAACCACCACAAACAACAAGGATAAAAATCATGTGCACGTTTGTGTATGTTTTGTAGACAATGAGTGTCACAATAGTTACAGCTTTGTGCTCAATTATCCTGCCGGTTTCAGTCCAAATTTTAGACATGGAACTTTGCCTACAAAAAGAAAACTAAAACAACAAAAAATCGCATCCTGCTTGATGCAAGGCACATATTCATTTCATTCGTCAGTGTGTGTGTTAATAATTCATGCTACATATGGTCAAATCTTTCAACGTAACTAAATTGTTGGCAAAGACGAGCACTTGATATACTTTGAAACAAAGCACGACGTCGACCAAGGTAAATTTGACGTTAACGTTTCTTTCCTCTTTTATCATTTGCATTTAATTTACCCTGTCCCCTCTCCTCCAAGACAATCGCGATTTTAATTTTTAAAAGAATGTATTCAAGAAGTTTGTCCCACGCCTCTTCGTGTTCCGGGCTCCAATCAGTTAGGTTCGTGGAGAAGGCGGATAAAACACGTGGTTTGACATAACTCACATACTCCGGTTTGACATGCTTTAAGTAGTGCTTCCACCCCAGGTCAGCGGCCAATGCTTTGATTTTATGCCCGTTATCAATCACTGAAACAATCTCATCTAAAAACTTGAACTGGTGCCGTGCATGGTATTTGAACGCGTGGTTTGCGTCATCGTCCAGTTCTCCTCGCGTCAGCTTGAACGGCTTTCCAATCTCGGGGTAGGTTTTGTAAATGTCTAAAAACACTTCCTTGGATATCGTCTCATAATTTCCCGACAGCTCCGCCCAAGACGTGCGAATCAAACGTTTCTCGTCCGTGGTGAATTGAATTTCTGGTAACTTCACGGGTAAACAACATATCATTTTGTAACCGGGGTCCATGGCTGCAGCTTGTTTTTTTTCTACGGCTTGTCAAATGTAAAATTCTTGACTCTGATAAATAAAATAATATGTTTTTAATTATAGTTTATTGAAATGTTTGAATATAAAAATTACTTTAAAGTAAGAGTAACTAATGAAAAGGGTAAATTATGCCTAGTCAACGTTTTAGTGTGAAGATGTAGGGGCTAGTTAATAACCAGAAACGTAACTAGAAATCACTCAAAAAGTTAACAAACTACCCCCTACATTGTCTGTAGCGATACATCATACCTTAACCCCAAGCATATGTGAAAGTACCGACACCACTATGCGATTGTGTTCGCTCATGCAAGTAATAATCAATACAGAGGTAAGGAGCAGTTTGATGTATTCCCCCTTCCCTATTATACAATGACAATTCCTTAAACTAACACCCAAGACATATCCCTAATACTATATCATTATGATCACATTCACGGTCGTTACTTTATGATATTGCAGTTCAGAATCGTGCGATTGCTTTTCTCTGTGTTGTCGTTGTTAGTGTCAAATAGGGTCATGGTTATGGTCAAGCAGAAGGTCAGTGACAAGGTCATCCGAGGTCAAGGCTAGGATTAGAGCAAGGTTTACTAGCGAAATACTTTGTTAAGTACCTGGAGCAATGACAGTTAGAAGACGTGTGACGTATAAATCGTCACCAATTATTGCTTAACGTATTATTATTTTGGCTAAAAAACTATTTCATGCTGAACTACTTATTTATTCATACGGATAATCATAAAATGAATCAAGATTTTTAAATCGTAGCTGTATGCCAACACATTTAGATTCTCAAGTGTGTACAACATAACAATACACAAATGAGTGACATATGTGACTGTGCCACCAGAGTCTAGATTCTAGATCTAGTTCTAGATCTAGCTAAGATAGATCTCTTCCAACAGGGGTCATCGTATTATAATGTACAGATCTAGACAGTGGCGTAGGCAGGGGGGGGGGGGGTTAGGGGGGGTCATAACCCCCCCCCCATAGACCCCTCGGTATATATAAAAAGTATGAGGGGGGTGCAAATCGAAAGTTTGAGGGGGGGATGCAAATCGAAAGTTTGCGGGGGGGAGTGCAAATCGAAAGTTTGAGGGGGGGGGGTGCAAATCGAAAGTTTGTCCCCGGGTAAAAAATTGGAAACCCCCCCCCCCCCCTTGAGACGATCCTGGCTACGCCACTGGATCTAGATCTAAATGTATAGTTAAAAGAAATTCATCATATGTTTAAATAAGTAAATACAAACAAACTATCTGACTCTTGTCACACTACAATATCACACGGGTTGAAGGAACAAGACTGACTTCAAGCCAGCAGACATAAACAAAGAATTAATCTTTTTTTGTACGTTGCTAACACAAACCAAAAATGCTGTACAATTTCCTGCGCGCTCGTCTGCACGAATTTAACTCCAGTGCTCCACGGTGCTTCAACATACGAATAATTCTGAACGGGATGAGTGCATGGAATATTTTTTTTTTACTTTCGCTTTTTCAATAATATATTATTAAGTTGTCAGAAAAACATTAGCTGTAAATATCAACAAAGATATAAAACAAAGAAAAAAAGTACCTTTGCCCGAATGCCGTTTGCCTGAAGGCCGTTTGTCCGAAGGTCGTTTTTCCGAACAAAAACTTGACCAACTGGGACGAATGCCCGAATGGACACTTGCTCGAATACGTCAAATGCCCGAATGGACACTATTGATATTCTCATCAGTCAGGCTTTGATACTTTTTCAGTAGTTTTGTTTTTAAAAGAAGTAAACAATTGTGATTAATTACGTCAATTTAGAACTGGGTTTTTAGTTTGATAATTTTGAAATTTAAATACTTTAACTTAACTATAGTATTATTGTACTGGACTGTAATTTTGTTTTATTGTAATTTTAAAACTTTGTTTTGCTTATAATTTTTGTTTTAGCTGTTAGTGTTACCAACAGCCCAGAACAAAAATTATTCTACAACAAAAGAATATATCTCTTTCTTTAAATACATCTCAGCATCAAGATTGCTTACTATTACTAGGGCCTTCAAAATAATATATACACCATTTAAATTATATTTGTGCAATTAACGTTACACGTGGGACATCAAGATTACATCTGGATCAGCAAAACGTGGGTCATCAAGGATTTATCTGGACCTTTAAGATTACATCTGGGCCATCAATGATACATCTGGGCCATCAATGATACATCTGGGCCATCAATAGTACATCTGGGTTACACAAAGTATACTGTGTATGCCTCGGCTACGAAAATTATCAAAATCACACCTCCTGAAACAAAAGTATCACCCCTGGGTCTACAAAGTTGACTTTAGTGAACAGTTTGCATGTAACTTCATCACATACAGCATACCTACAGATCGACCAATGGTTAGGCTAATAAGGCTACATCTTCTGCTAGCAAAGCTTCAGTTTGGTCCACAGGCTGCATTATGGTCAAACAAACCAGCAATATCTTGGCGAGAAGGGGCGGGGTGTGAGGTGTCGGGAGAGGACATTACCCAATCGGACATTTACCTTCATTAACCACCCTAACCAGGGCGTGGTTATGGTAACGGTTAAGGATGGTAGGAAAGATATGGATGAGGTTGAACGTGAGGATGAGGGAAATGATTGAGATAAGTATTAGGACAAAGACATGGATATCTACATGGATATGGGCAAGGACTAGTGGTGTCGGGATGGAGTGGGGTAGTCGTGGATGTGGCTGTACCAAGTATTGGGTTGTGGAGATCGCTGAGGTTAAGAGTTTTAGAGGACAATTTAATGGTATTTTTTTTAAAGTAAAATGATTTTTAATTATAAATTTGTCAAACAAATCATTACACATGCAAATGTGTCATTGTTCAAATTGATTTATTTCTGAATGTGAAGTTATATAGAGTGCAATCATGTGTCTATATTCTGTTAACTCTTTTACTTCAGATGTGAATGCTTCTGTATTTTTTGCTGTTGAAGAGCTATACCAGCTTGTATATTATGCACTAAGAAATCAAAGAGTTTTTCCCACGCGAGTCTCGTCTCACGGCTCCATTTCTCGTGGCACCGCTCGGATATGGCAGCGATGAAGCTGTTTACAAGCGTGTTCAGGTACTCGTCGGTAGTGTTGTTGTTCACATGGGAGAAGCCTATCTCCAAAGCGATGCTGGCCACTGCTTCCGGGTTCTCCAGCCTATGGATGCACTTGTTGACAACACTTGTCACTTTGAGACTGTGCGACTTCAGGAGATTGCTCTGTGCTAATTCCTCAAGGCTAGAATCTTTAAATTTCAGAAATGAGTCCTTGGCAAGAGGGTGTGTGCTGAAAAGATTCAAGAAAGATTCCACACCAACGTCCTCAATTTGCTGTGTGATGTCGGCCCAGGTAGTTCGAATCAGAACTTTCTCGCGAGAGCTGAGATTGAGCGCCCGACCGCGTTGTCTTCTCATGCAACATGCTAGAGAGTTAGACATCAATCACTTGCAAATGGTAGCTCATAAGAAGTTTATACGAGAAAATTCATCCAAAGAATTTAAATTATTGTTATTATCCTATTATTATTGACTTTTCTGTCTTATTTTCATTTATTTTTGTAGTTTTTAATTTTGCCTTATAAGGCATGATATAAGTTGAGTAGTTACAAAAAAATCTTAATAATAATACAATAGCGACTTCACCCATTTGAGACGACGATCAACAAAATGATAAATTGGAAAGTCTTCCGGAAGTCCAGGATGTGAATAAAGTTTACATCTTCGCACTGTACCTGCCCACACTAGTGTTTTACGGTGCTGCAGTGGTAGATTTAAATGGTCCCTTTATAATGGACCTAAAATTATATAACGATAGCAACGCGTACCTTCCCCCGATCAAATTTAATAGTTAAAGAAATATTTAATAGGTTTAAATCATTAAGACACTAACTAAATTTATTTTCGTATTTCTTAATTTATTTTTATACGACATGTGCAAAAAATGGGGGAAAGAATCAAAGTTGCGGTGATGTTCCAATGTCTGCTTGAAATTTCGTCTAATAATAGATCCAGTTTTGCGTAATAAAACAGAAGTGTCAAAATTCTGAAATAACCGAAATGTCTATCGAAAACATTGTTGATTCTATAAAGGTTCCTTCTACAACATTGATAGGTATTCTTGTTTTTAGAAGTATCATATCCAGAGGCGTATCGACCCTTCCCGTCGCCCGGGGACAAACTTTCGATTTACACCGCCCCCCCCCCACTCAAACTTTCAATTTGTTTTTCCATTTTGGCGTCGTCGTCCCCCCCCCCCCCCCCCCCCTCGCTACGCCTCTGATCGTATTTTGGTTCCGTTTTGCCAATTTTCTTGTTATTGATCTTTTGCATGATGAAACATAATTAAAAGAGAACATTATGTTCATAAAAATGCCAGGTCCCACTCTAGTATAAACGTATAGATTCTAGTCATGTGTATTCTATTTATACTATTTTAGCCGCATTGTTTTTTTAGACTGAATGACAAATTATTTATAGAGATTAAAGTTAGCGCTAGATCTAAGTGTTTTACTCAAGACTCGAGCGATCCCCTCAGTTATAACAACAAAAACAGCGTCCTACAAAGTGCACTAATTTAAAATTAGCTTTTTATTGTGTTTTATTGACAATATAGTAAAAACCAATTTGAATATATAACAGTAGCAATAATAAAATGTATTAAATAAAGACACAGACCATAGCTTTTTTTAAAGTAATTAAATAACACTTTTTGGGAGTGATCTTTCTTGATTATTTGTATGCAAATAAATAACACTTGCCATTGGTTTGGCAGGTATTTCGACAAACGTAGTTTATGTAAGTATTTTTAGATGATGTATCACGCAAAAGAAACGAGAAACTTGAGTTTACTTCTTTCCTTCTCCATCTCCAGGCTCATCTTTGTCTGAAAGTAGATGAAAAACCGATCCCATGCTTTCTGATATTTTTTATTCCAGCTCACCCGGCTTCGATCCCTGACCATGCTAATAAAACTCAGTCTGATTTGTCTTTGGAACCCTGGAAGAATGTACCGACTTGCGTGGGAGACGCCTTGGGATGCGGCGATTTGGTCCAGCGCTTTCAAGTCGTCTAGCTTCTCTACGCATGCGTCGACGACCTCCGACATAAGCTTGATGTGTGTACAAAACCTCGACATTGCGCTAGAAGTCGTCTCTTGCAATGATATCTGACACAATTCAAGCACAGAACGTGTACCTGAATATCTCTCCCAACCTTCTGTATCAATATCTTTTTTAGCCTCAGACCAAACTTCACGAATGATAGACTTCTGTGATTTTGTGAAATGGCCTTGGTTGGGTTTGATGCTACAACACAACATAATGCATATCAGCTCCACGTAGTTGTCGGAGACTTTTCTTCCATACCTTGGAGTGGCAGCTTCTAAGTGAATGACTAGATAGGTGCGATCTCAGCTAAAAGAATTAAGCAAAAGACATACCCGAAATTATAAGTTTAAACTAATATTCACAGTGATAACATTGTTAATAGCCAATAGCCTATACAATGAATTACCAACTTGCATGCACAAACACACTCATAAGTTTATAGGGCTTGCAAATAAATAAATAAATATTCACACTAGATTTCGACGTCATGTATAATACGATATTTTTTTAATGGTTTTTTTTTAAGTCCATCGGCAGTCTTTTAAAGTACGTCCAATGTTTAGCCATAAAATTTAGTAAAATAATAAAGTTAAAATAAAATTGGGAAACGTTGCTAAACCCAACATTAAAGATAACGAATTACAATTTCAAACTATCGCTCTATTCCGTAAGAGTGTGAAGTTCATTTATTTAAATACGGTGATAAAAAGAAACAAAAAAAAATAATTTTACAATGATGTTTAAATGTCTTGAATCTTTCTCGGCTGAAGAGTTGTATATTCGAGACTGAAATCTGTGACACCTCGCTCTGTTTTTATTCATCTTCACCTCTGTTTTCCTTATAATACATTACGAGACGATAACATTTATACACTAGTTTCAGCTTTCCTACATTAGGAAGCCTTTAAACCCTTAAAAAGGGGGTAAACGATTAAGAAAATGATACCAAAAAGCTTTTTCTCTTTCGTTCAGCCTCCATTTCTGAATCCATTTTTGATTGAATAATATCAAAAAACTGACTCCACGCATGCTGTGTAGCGGAGGTCCACGGTATAGTCGTCCGTGTCCTGATCGCGTTGATATAGCTCTCTTTCAAACACTTTTGGAACTCTGGTATGACGTACCGCCCTGCGTGTCTGGCTCCCTGTTCGGCTGCCACCGTCGCAACGGCATCCATGTCGTCTAACCTTGACACGCACTTGTCTACAATGCTGGTGACCTTTAGACTGTGCTCTTTAAGCTTAACGCTGGTCTTCAGGTCCTTTAACTGCATGTCCTTGAAAACCAGAAAAGAATCCATGGCTTCTGGGTGGGTATTAAAAAACATCAAGAACGTCTCCACACCAACCTCGTCAATTTTCTCTCTGACGTCATTCCACACGTTGCGGATTAAAGTTTTCTGTGCTTTGGTCAGTTTTTTATCTGAGCTTGAGTGTGGGTACTTTTTACAACACATCATTTTTTGTTCATAGCAGCTTTAATATTGAGTTATCTGCCTGCATTTCTTTGTTTTAAATTTAGCTTAATGCGCCTAGCGGAAAAGTTTCAATTCATGGTATCGGCCAGACTCTGTTGTAAGCTAGAAATAAAGAATTACTTTGTGTTTATGTAGAGAAACCTCATTAGTATTACTGCGAAACAATAAACATGTAGGTATTGATATCGATTATTGTGTACTGAGAACAAACGCACAGATTCGAATTAGAATAATAAGATTAAGATTCTATGTCCAATTTTCAAAAAATTGAGTAAGACTCCCACTTGTCTTTATAAAGTCTTAAAATGTTAAAAATCCGCAGTTCCTGAAAGAACGTCACTGAAATTTGGTTTTTCAAAACATGTCATTTAGAGTTATAACTAGAATACATAAATATGGAAAACAACTTTTAAAATTTAAGTTCTGTTAACATTGAAGCCAAAGTTCGATATATTCTATTGATCAAGCCGTATAGTCTGTTATTTCATACAGTTACTTAGGGGTCATCCATAAATGACGTAACGCTTTTTACCGCTATTTACCTCCCCTCCATTACATATCGTCACAAAAAACCAGCCCCCACCCTCTAAAATGACTTCACACCTCAGCCTACAAATCCCCCCCCCCCCCTCTGAATTGCAATTGATTTTTTTTTTTAAATCTTTTTCCCGTTTGAACTCTGTCAACATAGAGTATTTTAATCAATTCCTATTACAATTTATTAAAACAGTTTTCTAAAACGCGAAATATCGGCTAAAATTCGTTTCCCAACATTGCTTTTATATAATGCAAAAGTGTGACGTCACAGCATCTGAACCCCCCCCCCCCCACCCCCAACCCCCTCATCACACACCGTCACAAAATTACGGACCCCCCCTCCCACATACGAGTGTGAGGTCATTTATGGACGACCCCCTTATAGTTCGGTAATAATTATACATAAAAGGACTTAAAATGGTTAGAATTGTGTAGATTGTTCAGGAAACAAACATAATGGCTCATATTTTGCCATCAATATGATGCTGAAATATAATAAACTGTTTAGTCCTGTCGCTTTAGTAATAACAAGATACTTGTTGCACATAAATAGACTCAGGAGCTAGAAACATGGAGTTGGTGTGCCTATTAATGCAGTTGAACATTATGTAAAACGATGAATGTATAATTGACTTCAACGTCCATTTTTAGTGGTTTAAAAACTGACAATCAGAGATAGAATCTTACAATTATAAATTAAATATAGTAAAAAACGTTTCATAGAAAATGTAATGGAATATTAAGTTCACATTTTTTAAAAATAATTATATTTTAAACTAAACCATGTTAAGAGTGTAAATAATTTTTTAAAAGAATGTTTGGTTTATAAGCATAGTTTAGACCAGGGGTTCCCAACCCCGTGCCCGCGGGCGCCATGGCGCCCGCCGAACGATTCTTATGTGCCCGCCTCTCACTATTCGACAGAGACAGAATTTTTTCATTAACATTATTGAAAGGTTGAAGGGGATGGAAATCGAAAGTTTGAGGGGGGGGGGGGCAAATCGAAAATTTGAGGTGGATGCAAATCGAAAATTTGAGGGGGGGGGGGGGGGTGCAAATCGAAAATTTGAGGGGGGGGTGCAAATCGAAAATTTGAGGGGGGGGGGTGCAAATTGAAAATTTGAGGGGGGGGGTGCGGTGCAAATCGAAAGTTTTGTCCCCGGGTGACGGGAAGGGTCGCTACGCCTCTGGAAGGAGTTTGTCGATTTAAGGTGGTGCCCGCCACCCTACCGATATTTTATATTGTGCTCTAGAGTAAAAAAAGGTTGGGAACCCCTGGTTTAGACAAACAAAAGATCAAATTTTCAAAGTCGATTTTCGCTGTTTCACTGGAGGTGGAGATCGAACTCTATTATTATAACATGGCGATTATAACCGTCTAGGAGAGAGGTCCTAGCCGTCAATATAAAACTAGTATACAGAGTATTCAATGGTTAAAAAGCCCGAAGGATTAGGAAGATCAGAGAATCATCTGGTCCCATAATATTTTATTAAGGGAACAGATTTTTATTGTTTTTTTTTTTGTTTTTTTTTGTTTTTAAAACGTAGTGGATATCAACTGCAATCGCTTGTGCTGGACCAGAAACACACGATACTCAAGCATCCGATCATAGGCAGCTATCATCATTCAATGAATATGCCCCGACATACCAAAGCAGTACTCCGAAATTGTGGTCGCAATACACATTTGTGGCACACCATAAAACTATTAAATACAGAAAACAACACACTATAAAAAGCTAAAATAAAACTAACGCAGTACTGGTAAACGATAAAAATTAAAGCTTATGAAACAGGGGAAAAAATTTAAATAGTTTCATGTAAAACGTTGGGGAGGGGTTGCATATGGTACTAAGAAATATGTAATACCCGAAAAAAAAACGACTTTTCCACAATGAAAATATTTTATTGAGATATCTCGTATCGAGCGTTCATAACTTGAACATCCGCATTTGGATACAAAAGTAAAATATCATTTTTAAAATGTGTCCCTCTCATCAGCATCCAGTGCTTTCTTCCACATGTGCCTCCTCTACTCCTCTAAGAGCGCGGCAGATAATTTAATTAGAAGACGAAGGTTGGAGCCCCGATCGTAAAAATAATGAAATTTAGATTACTGAGATAACCACTATTTAGATTAAGATATACTATAACTATAGAAATAAACGCACAATCACTAAGAGCTAAGATATATATATATATATATATATATATATATATATATATATATATATATATATATATATATATATATATATATATATATATATATATATATATATATATATGTACATATACACACACGTATATATATATATATATATATATATATATATATATATATATATATATATATATATATATATATATATATATATATATATATATATATATATATATATATTACGATTGCTATCAGTGTAGGCCTATAACGTATGTTATTGTAATTTTATTATAACCTTTTTCTAACGAATGCGAACCCATTAATTAAATTAACCAAATTGTAGCCCAGATAGCTATTATGGTTATTCTAACTAACGTATTTCTATATTTACCTATGGAAAAGATACGCATAGAAAACTTCCATCTTTGTATTATTCAGAATCTCACAAATGGTTTGTTAACATCCGGTGCGATATAGTTCGAAATAAATGACTTCCCCGTTCGTTAGTTCAAAGGGGCTAATTCTGATACATTTTCCCGAATATGAACTATTTATAATCCAAATAGGCTGATAATTGCAGCAAATATCCAGGGGTGTGGTGTAAATATTGTGTAAGATTTATTTAGCTGAAAAGCTACTCATAAATCTCTTAACTTTCGGAACAGCGCGGTAAGGTGTCATTGAAGTCATTGTCACTTTAAGAACATGTTCATTTTTGTCGAAATCCATTACTCTATAATGTGTCTTGTCATCGACACATCCCATTTTGACTTCTTGTTTCCAAGTAATTGAATTTCTATCCATGCTATTTGCTCAATATTTGACAAGGGCAATACGATTTACGTGTCTATTGTATATACATATATGTAGGCCCCTATGTAATATAGATTCTGGTGGATACAGCTTTTTTCACGTTACCTATGGCCGCCTACACCTGGGTCGCACACATACTATTTTGTGTTCAAAATATTTTTTTTTAATTTGCTGCTTCAATTAACTTTATATCGATATTTGTATGTTTGCATTATTCAAGTACTTACTGAATCTTTCATAAACAAACAATACATCGAATAGGTGTATATCTTTATTAGTCATCGTGCAAAAGAACAGAAACACAGTGACTTACTGCTAAACTACTTCAACACCTGCAACCAAATACAGTTTCAGATCACGTTAGCCTTCTCCAGCTCGTTTTCCTTCAGCATGTAAGATAAACGTTTGATTTCGCCCCCCTTCAACATATTCTCTGAAACCATAGCGAAAAATTTCTCCCACGCTTGTTGGTGATGCTTGTTCCAGTGTTTTTTGTTTCTTTTTTTCACCGCTTTAATAAAATATTCCCCCATTGTTTTCAAATACCTTTCCTCAATTTCATTATCCTTATGTAGGGCGCCTTCGTTCAAAAGTATTCGAATTTGCGCTTCTTGGTCCTTGATGCGAAAAATTGCTTTATCAAGGATGCTCGTTACTTTCAGCCCGTGGTCACGCAAGACCTCGCTTCCTTTTAAATCGCCAATACGCATGCTTTTAAATTTGTTAAACATATCTTTCGTTTCGGGGTGTGTGGTTAAAAGTCCCATCATCGTCTCCGCCCCAATGTCTTCCATTATTTTTGTCTCGGATAAGCCCCGCCATGAGCGGATAATAATCGATTTGTCCTGTTCTGTTAACACATGGTCCGATTCTTTGTCTGGCTTCTTCTTCTCGCACGAACAACACAACATTCTAGGCCTGTGTAGTCTCGCTGATTGGGTTATAGTTTCCTGCTGTTCTGATGACAACAGCAACTTCCGTTATCATATTCCCGGTGAGTTTGTAAAGTGAATAGCCTAAAATGAAAAGAATGAAAGTATTGCAATTTTTTTTTAAAGTAAAAAAGTCATAAGAAATTATAATTTTCAACGGTTATGTTCTATGTTTTTATTTAGCCGTTAAAAAATCCATTGAATTCCGCACCCTTAGAATAACCACTGTGCCAGTATGCATACCTCAAAAACTAAATTACAATTTTAACCGCTGTCTATAAATGGTGCCACACTCCATGGGAAGGGAGGGTCGGAATTTTTAGTGACGTGTGACCAGTAGTGGGGAGATGGCAGAATGAGAAGAAGGCTTAAATGCTACATCATTGAGCGAATCTAGTTTTTGTGATGGAAGGAAGGGGGGGGGGTAAAAATCGTCAAAATAGCGTGATTTCATTTAAATCCTTGGTTTTTTTTTTTTGTTCTGTCATAACCGCACTTGCAATGCCAATACACTAGCTCGATAGACAATGAGAGGCTAATCTGAATCATAAAATGTGTACCCCTTCCTCATTGTATTTCAAGCCGCTATTGAAATTTTAGACTGCTTGTAAAAATGGCAGTAGAGTTCGACGTGGTGATTTAATGACAGTGTTAAGGAGAAGGTTAGTTTCGATTTTAATATTCTGGCAAGCGAAAGGATGGGCGCGATAGTAAGCTCAAGAAAGAGTCAGTGGTTTCAGAGGCGTAGCGACCCTACCCGGCGCTCGGGGATAAACTTTCGATTTGCACCCCCCCCCCCTCGAACTTTTGATTTGCACCCCCCCCCCCCTCAAACTTTCAATATGTTTTTTCAAGCCATTTTGGCGCCCCCCCCCCCTAAGGTCGGCGCCCGTGGACATATGTCCCCCCGCCCCTCCCCCCCCCCCTCGCTACGCCTCTGAGTGGTGTAGCTAGGATTATTGGGCCCCTATGCAAAAAGTGTTAGTGAGCCCCTCAGAGGCGTAGCGACCCTTCCCGGCGACCGGGGACAAACTTCGATTTGCACCCCCCTCAGACTTTCGATTTGCACCCCCCCCCCCACTCAAACTTTCGAAAAAGGGCCCCTATTTGCCTTGGGCCCCTATGCCTTGCTTACGCTAGCTTTACGGTAGCTACGCCACTGGAAAGAGTGTGTTAGAAACAGTATAAAAAATATGTATATTAGAAACCACAAGTACATTGTGTTAAAAGCAGTAGGCTACAAGTGGATTATAGAGCTAGATCTAGTCGTGAATGGTATGGTTAGTGCAGAGGCGTAGCGAGAGCGGGAGGGGGGTGCGGACCGCATCGGTTGACACCATTTAGGGGGGTGACACCAAGGCAAAAAATTGCAAAATGCACAGAAGAAAAATGCTTTTTGCCACTTCCATTAATGATTAATTAAAGTTAAATAGGCTTTTAAGTGTACAAATCGACAATTATTACAAAAGGGTGGGGGTGACACCATGGCGTAAACGTGCTAACTATAGAGAAAACAATGCTACATCCAACTGCACTATTAACTGACTATAGATAAACACCGTAACTATTAAGTCTGCAGTGATCAAAACTTATACACCGGGTGACACCCGACCTAGCGACGCCATTGGGATAGTGATAGAGCACCTATAAGCAAGCATATTAACACACAACAAACGCGTTATGATTATTTTAATTATACGAATCGCATAATTTCAGAGAAAATCTGTAGCAATTTTAAAATAAAAAGTTGAAATTATGTATTGTATACAGAAATAACTATTAGCAAATATTGTATCAACATATTCATCCAACGATTCTAAATATTTCGCAATAATAAGAAAACGAAAAGCAGTGTTAGATACAATTATTGCTCTCTGCCAATATAACAAAATCATAAGCCACCCTCAACCGCAGAGTTTCTTCCAGGCCTATCTTCGGGGGGGGGGGGGGCGAAGCCCCCCCCCCCGAAAATTTTTTACCGCCCCCCCCCCCCCCCCCGAACGAAATGAAATTTATATAATTTATATAGAAAATATATACTTTTAACAGTGTCCGCCCCCCCGAAGAAAGTCTACCGCCCCCCCCCCCGAAAATTTTAAGTGCCCCCCGGAGAAAAAAGTCTGGAAGAAACACTGCTCAACCGCCTTCGTGTTCTATAATGTATTTACCATTGCTAATTAGTTCTGTGTTTGGTTTTGAATTTATCAGTGTTAAATGTCCGCAAGGTAACATCATAGTATATAAAGGAGGCTGTCAAAATGGGTTTGGCCTTTGTTTGCTAGTACCACCTAATTAGCCATGGTCCTTGCTTTAAACCAGGGGTCTCCAAACTACGGCCCGCGGGCCGGATGCGGCCCGCGAAGTCCTCTCATCCGGCCCGCGGATATCTTTTTGTCTAAGGAAAAATCGTAGGTTGGTGATGGCTGAGGAACTTTGCCCAGAAAAATTAAAGACATGCCTGAAAGAAACTGGCCCCCGAACTGAAATTTGATAGTTAATGCGGCCCTCGGACTGAAAAGTTTGGAGACCCCTGCTTTAAACTCAGGCGTAGTCCTAATCCATGATTTTCGCTCTCTTCCGGTTCGTAATCTCGATGTTGACACTACTAGCGGCGCTAATGTTTTTGTGATTATAATTATAATGATAACAACAAAAAAATATAACCAGTAGTAAAACAATATCAACGAAGACGTCCACTCGGTTAATCCGTAAGAAGAGTTATCTAACTTTAATGTTACTGGGTTTTAGGTAGGGTATTAATTAGCATACATAATGGCAGTATCGAGTTCTTTGGTGTTTTATTTTGTATTGGTATCGCTGTTAGCACCATTATTAGAACTAGTGTCATATTCAGTTGTCGGTTCTTCCAGTTTTAAAACAACAAATAACGTGGTTAAACAACAAGTAGGTCTGCCAATGACGTTATTTGCTTTTAAACAAGATTACCTTAGTATTTCTAATGTCATACCTTAAGCCGACCCTACTTGTTAAATCACTATGGAAGTCCGATTTTGTATTTTTCATTCCCCCACTATGTGGGCTTTATATTTTTAAAAATGTTCTTTTCAGTTCTTGTTGCAGCATTAAGTTGTAGATCTACCAAATTCAGACAAATTTAATAGTAAACATAAACTTTAAAATGCTAGGTAATTGTTCAAACTGGTGCGACAATGTTTCAAATTTAAATATGACAGTGCGCAAAACATGCATATTATGTTATTGGAAACTTAGAGACAAATGGACAAGCTAATAATAGAAATTATGCAATAGGTGGTACCAAAGTAGAATAGTTTGACCTTGATAGACATTGTTGTCAACACCGGATGTACATCTGGGTGTGACTGGGTGTGTATTAAATAGAAGATGCGTGAGAAACAAGGAAGAACTTTGTGAGGGAAAGGATTGCAAGGTAGAGACGCCGATGAACGATTGATAGGCTGAAATGAAGATTAAACGTTTGTGGTCAGAAAGACCGAGAGATAGAGAATGGATTGAATGCAGAGACAACCCAGTCAGCACACATATATTGGCCCAATATTGGCTAAACATTGGTTACCAATATTGGCTACATCTTGGTGCAACATTGGCTTAACCTTGGCCAAACATTGGTAGTGAAACTCGGCATGATGTTGGCGCAATGTTGGCACAATATTGGCTATATCCCGGCTACATATTGGCCCAACATTGGCTAGATCTTGGCCAAATATTGGCTATATCTTGGCCCAATATTGGCTATATCCCGGCTACATATTGGCCCAACATTGGCTATATCTTGGCCAAATATTGGCTATATCTTGGCCCAATATTGGCTATATCTTGGCCCAAAATTGGCAATATCTTGGCCAAATATTGGCTATATCTTGGCCCAATATTGGCAATATCTTGGCCAAATATTGGCTATATCTTGGCCCAATATTGGCTATATCTTGGCCCAATATTGGCTACATCTTGGCAGAATAATGGCAATATCTTGGCCCAATAATGGCTATATCTTGGCCCAATAATGGCTATATCTTGGCTATACCTTGGCTCATTGTGTATTTTATCCTGGCTACATCTTGGCCCAATATTTGCTATATCTTGGCCCAATAATGGCTATATTTTGGCTATACCTTGGCTCATCCTGTATTATATCCTGGCCTAAAATAGGCTCAAATTTAATTTTTTACATACAAAAAGCTCCATTCTCATATCAGTCATAATATTTACAAAGTTAATTTCAAAATGTGAAAGAAACTTTAATCAAAATGTAATAAAGCAGCAATACATTCACAAAAAACTGTTCATCTATTAAAATATGTATTATACAATTCATTCAAATGTAAGAAAACTATAACTATATTATAAAGTACTGATAGAAAATGAATATGTAAATAGTAGTGTAGTAGCTTTCATGTTGACTTTTAATTTTATACAAACAAATTAAAAACAAATATACAAAAATGTTCATATAATGTAACAGCTGTTAAGTACAGTTTAAATTAAACTAATGTAAAAACTTAATTTACTGTACAAGAATACAGAAGCTGTCATGTACTATGGTAAGTAAAAATAACATTCAAACAAAATACTTAATTTATACATTTAAATAACAGGGGTAATAGTATTTGTTAAAAAAATTCAGCATTTTCACAGATTTACAATGTAGTAAACACTATCACTAAGTCATTTATGTTATTTTGAATAAACTTGTACTTCTATTAAAAAAAATGATTTTTTAAAAATACCATTAATGAAGGTAAGCAATTTTGTTTTACTTGGGATTGGGGGGGGGGGGGGGGGGGCTGATGCTTAAAATAATCACTCAGCCTCTTTATGATTATGTAGCTGTTTGTTGGGGCCCTCTCTTCTTTTTCTCCCCCCTGCACGGTCACCAGACATGGCAAGCCATTCACTTGTCCCCTTTTCCAGTTCTTTTATAGTAGAATTTTTAAAAGATCTTAGTATAGAATCTGAAAAAAAAAAGTAAAACTTATCAGCATCTTGCCTTGTCAATTCTTCTGTCCATATATCTGTCATTTACCTCATCTTTGTCTTTCTGTATAAGCAGACAGCTTTAGATATATACAAATAGGCCTACATAATTTTAAGTTATTGGAAGCAAAGAAGCCATTTTCATTTTACCAAAAATTGTCATCTTGAGGTTCCGGAGGTCATTGAATTTCAGTTTTCCTTTTTTGCCTTCAAATGAATAAAGAGTCGACAACTGAGGACTTATTAATTCTTTTAAAACCCTGAACAGACCATGCCGAGCATTTTTACCTCCATAGTTGCTGAGGTAAAGACTCTGTTGAACAAAAAGTATTCAGTTAATACAAAGTATTGAAAGAAATATAATACACTCTAGTTTCTAATTTAACAGTAATTTTGTTATAACATTGCTTACCATCCTCTTCTGTACTGCAGTGTCATTCAGACAACTATCCAGGCTGACCATTTGCTCCACTGTCTCTAAAGGAAAGGTGTACCCTTCTGGCAAGCTCTGGATAGTTTCTGGCATATCCTCTCCCATACCATTTAATTTTGCCTCAAGCCTATCCACTTTTCTATGCAGGCGCCGGATTTCTTCAAGCAGCTCTGCATTGTTTTCCATAATCTTTTTAAAAAATGGCATCAGCTGATCTGTACTTTGCTGGGTGACTAGAAAATAAATAGTTTATGTCAAATCTTTAATAAAAATTTTTACAAACAAAAGCAAGAATGCTAACAAAGTAATGATTTATTTTTAAAAAATACAATACACTTACAGCCAGAAAAACTAGGGGACGCTGAAAACTGTGCATATGATGCAGGTGGTTTTGGAACAGCTTTGGAAGCTTCAGGTGGTTGAGGCAAATATTTTATAGAAGGTATAGGTGACCTTGACCTCCGCCTCACCCCGACTCTGCACTGCTTCTTCCTGGCAGGTGATGATTCTGATGATTCAGAATCATCATTGGGACTCCTAATGCAACATTTTTATTTTCATTATTTATACAAACATAACAAACTTAAATGAGGCTATATATTTAGATCAAGATCTAAATTAGAGATTGTAATATATACCATCTAATTGTTGGCCGTGACTGCCGATGTGGCTCTGATCCTGAGCTCTCAACATCACTCTTATCTAGAGCCTTTCTCTCGAGTGATTTTATTTTTTCATAGGAAACTGTAATGTGATAAAAATGTCTAAATGTTATAATAAAACATTAAAAAACAATAATATAATTGTATTATAATAAGTATATGTTACTTTTAATATTTAAAATTTTTAATGTAAGTAATTGTTGTTAATTTAAAAATATATTAATTCTTACCATTGCTGTGCAGAATTTTCTCATATGTAAAAATCTGCCAGCTCTCACATGGCTCCTTTGCATTGCGCACCCATGCATCTCCAGCAGTTGGTGTGCTTGGCCAGTAACATTGATTTTTGCCAGCCAGCAGCCACACATCTGGCACCACCATCACCATCCTTACATTATCCTCAACAGTTTCCAGAAGGTGGTACATTCTTTAACTTTAATACAGACTTAAATACATAAACTATACTAATTGCAACAAATATGAATACACAGTATTTACATAAAAATTAAAGACTTAAATGGATTAGATAAAACAAATTCTAATATTTTTGTTCTTTGTGATTCAGAGGAAGCAGCACATATCTCTTTTTGTATGGTAAGAGAACACATTTCTGTTCAATTTTTGATACATTGAATGTCTCTAATTTACCTGAAAGATTTGACACCTCAAAAATGCTCAATTTTGAGGACAATAATGGATATTGAAAAAAATCATAACATGTTAGAAATCGCTCAACAACAAGTACTGGTTCAGAAGACAAATCCATAATGAGAATGTTTCTAAGCAAAAAGAAAGTGTCTTCAATTTTAACACAGTTGTCTCCATTATCTATGGAAAAAAATATACCTTTAAAATTAATTTGAGCAAATTGATCACATCTAACTCCATTTGGCAATGGCCCAAGACAATGTTTTTTTTTTGGAAAAGGATAAGGCTTGTCAGTTACAAAATCTTGAGATGAAAATAATCCTTTATCTGAGACTGCTCTTTCTGATAACCTCTTGACAACTTGTTCTAATGGTGTCTGTGGTTTGCGAACAAGTTTCTTCAACATACCCAAAAAATTTTCGAATGGAAAAGCACTGAAAGAATCTAGTGGTCCAAAATTCTTAACATCTGCTGCCAAATGTGTGAGCCCATGCACATTATAAACCAGAAATTCTTTACCATAAAGTTCTTTAGCTTCTTCTACAAACATACACAACAGTTCATGTGCATAATCAACATGACTGTAACATAAAGTAGGACTAGCAAGGCAATAAATACCAACAAAGAATAAAAGGTAGTGACTATAATGTACTTTGTCTATATTTCCTTTCAATGCAACTATACCACTGTATAACAAAAACTGCCTAAACTCTGTAGCTTTCCACCTTTCTATATCATGCAGAGAACGGCATTTTCTAGAGAATTCACGTGGAATATATTCTTTGAAGAGTAGTAGACGGTTTGATATCTGCTGGACAGCCTGATTTCCTATTCTAAGGCCTTTTGAAACTGGACTCTTAAGCCAGAGTAAAAGAATTCTTCTTGTAACCCCTAAGCACACTAAATGCATGTAATCTAAAGGAAACTGAGTGACCATGCCAACTGACAAACTAGTCAAGGGAGATAATCCATGAAATTGATGATTTTCATCTTCAATTAAATCGAAAGCTTCATCTGAACGTAATGTTGCATTTATTTCAGGAAAGATGACTTTTTCAGCCCACTCCCCTTTTTGACAACATTTATCACAGCCCCAGTAACCTGAATGCCCTTTTGTTTTCTTAACAAAAGACCGCGCTGGAGCATCACATATAAAACAAGATATACACAGTTTAATAGGAAAAATAGAATCTTCGTTGTCTTCAAATCTGAGTGAAGTGGCACCTTTCTCGAGTACTTGCATTTCATTCACAAAATCCGTTAAATATTCTTCAATGCTAACTGGTTTGCTATCTCCATAATACAAACCAATAAGGAATGGATCAGATTCAAATGGTTTACAAATTCTTCCAAGAATTGGCCAAAATTGACTGCATGAGGATTTAAATAAAGGCAAACCATCAAAATTAATTTGCAAATGGATAACTGGAGTCTCATTTGGATGAGAATGTAGAAATTTAAATAAATGTTTCGATTTTGTTAAGCAATTTTCAATTCCAAAATGGTAGTATGCACCACCTGTAATAGCTTTGACATTTATTTTTCTAGGAGTTTTCAGCAAAGTTCTTGAATCCTTTGGTAATGAAGGGTGGTAGGTGCACAATAAGCACAGTAAGGCACTAAGTGCATCATTTTTTATTTGAAAATCAATAGCCCACTTTCTGACTTCCTCTTGTAAATTATTTTCATAGTTGTCTTCTGGCGATGAGTCTGCATCTGTCTCACAATCTACATCCGACAGAATATCATTTAAATCTGTATAATCATAATTGCTAGTATTATCATACATGTGTTGCTCAGCGCCAGTCTGTTGATGGTGAGCTTCGTTTCTAACTTCTGAATAACATGCTTGGTGACCAGTTACTGTGACTGGTGTTGATGAATAATTTACACTGTCAAACTCATTGAGAATAGGCTTCTGATTACTACTTTTATAAATAGGCCTATCATACTCATAATCATAATTCCTGTGCCTGCCTCTGACAGAAACGTCATGTACTGCCCTTATACAGTCAGCTAAATCATTACTAGATTCTAACCCTTTTTCGGGTAGCTCTCCAAATAGAACATTTAGATGGTTCTTTCGTTGAAAACATATTTATTATTTAAAACAATCACCTAGCCTGTTACTGTAATGCCTAACTATGTAAATAGACTTCCTCTTATTTAATGACAGAAAGTGTTTTCTACACCGCAATATGAATTTATGTACATTATTCTCCTCACTGTTGAAAAATAAGTCAATAATTGGTGCAATACCTGTTGATGCGACAAGCTCACCTGTTGTCGGATAATCTGTTATCAATAAAAATTGACGATGTTACCTGTTGATTAAGTGGTTTTAAGTCCTTGAAAGGATTATTAACAGAATCCAAACGTCGGTAGATTAAGCGATGATAAAGACGAGGTCTTAGTGCCGCTGGCTTGATACAACAAAGGCTCTGTTGTTGAGGGAAATGGCGAGCGAAGAATGGCAAGCAAAGACCGGCGGGATGCTGGCTTGATAACAATAGAAAGGAATGTGGACATAGAATTTAGGCCGAGATGCGATGGACCAGCGTGACGCTGGACGGGTAGCCACGCACACAATTTTAAAAATATTAAACAAAATGTTTAAAACACGCAACATAGATTGTAGTTAAATCTAATTTTAAACTGAAGTATTATATTTGATTTTTAAACGTATTTCATGGAACATATATTAAGTTTAACAAACTTATTTAAATAAAATTGCTGCAGTAAATACATAAATCATTGTAATCTTGGCAAGCCAGGGTAAAAACGGTTAAATACCAAGGTATCAAGGGAAGCTATTCAAAACAAAGGGACGCAAGCACGTACAAATCTTGGCCGTATCCTGGCATAAGCATGGCGGGACCTTGGCCAATTTATCGCCAAGATAGCGATATTGGGCCAACCTTGGAACGACATTGGGTTAATAAATTGTGTTAGCTGGGAAGTGTTATTAGATTGAGAGACGGAGTGATACAGTGTGTGGACCTGTGACAGTGGAGGTCTGTTGAGATTCACCTAATTATCCCAACTGTGATTAATCATGAAGAAATTAAGTGTTAGAATCTTGAACCTGCGGTCAGAGTGTGCTTCTTTATATCAGGTGGGTGGATCGGTGCCAAATGAGGTGTCCGCGGCCTAGAGGCGGGATTTGCTAAGCCGCGGGCGAATAGCTTCAGACAGCGGTTACACGCCTCTGTCGCGTTTGAGTGCCGTGAGAAAGGGTTGCACAAGACCTAACAAAGAACGTCACACGTCTGCTGCTTTGGTCATATATATGTATATGTATATATATATATATATATATATATATATATATATATATATATATATATATATATATATATATATATATATATATATATATATATATATATATATATATATATATATATATATATATATATGTATATGTATATATATATATATATATATATATATATGTATATATATATATATATGTATATATATATATATATATATATATGTGTATATATATATATATATATATATATATATATATATATATATATATATATATATATATATATATATATATATATATATATATATATATATATATGTATATATATATATATATATATATATATATATATATATATATATATATATATATATATGTATATATAGAAATAGACAGGCAGGCAGATGAAGACAGACACAGACAGACATAGACCGACAATGAAAGACAGACAAGATGCGAAACGTAGGTGTAAAACGTCGAGCTTTGTCAAATTCTACACTTCGTAAGAAGTATCTAGTCATTCAGAAGTGTTTTTGGTGCTAAACATACATTAACAATTTTATTATGTGTAGGCCTCCATGCAAGCCGCAAAATATTCTTAATCTTTGACTAAGCTAAATTAAGTCATAGATTTAAACTTTAATGTCTGATTTTTAAAAAATATGGAAATGGCATACTGGAAATGAAAAATCTGGCACAACTAAACATGCTTCTTTGAAATATATCGATACTAATATTACACAAAATCAGAAAGGCCAATTCGATCTTTAGACTCAGAAAGCCATTCATTAGAACCACGACCCGTTTGTTTCCATAATATCTTTGCTTATTTCTAGATATAAAAGCATCTAGATATAGATTTAGATCAAGATACGGTTTTAATGTTAGGGAGGGAAAGAGGGGCGACAGTTCGGATGTTGTAGCTTACTTTTGGGTTGGTTAGCGTGTAATGTTTTATATATCGCTGTCCACCTATCCAATTTTTTCGTGTCATCCAAAAGTTATTTTGCTAATTTAAATTTAAAACACCTATTCCTTTCTACCCGTCAATTTGAATTGAGCTGGATCGGTATCGGTACGCTTTTAAAAAAAAATTACAACTAACAACGAAAATCGAAAGATGTGAAATATACGTTAAAATACAATGTTTTAAAATGTTGATGTTTGGCTTCTGATGCCTATTCCTGGTCACTCAATTCCTATTCACCAGTGTTTCTTCCAGACTTTTTTCTTCGGGGGGGGGGGGGGGGGGGCATTTGAAATTTTCGGGGGGGACACTAGTAAAAGTGTATGTTTACTATATAAAATCCATCTCGTTCGGGGGGGGGGGGGCGGTAGATGCCTGGGAGAAACTCTGCCACTCACACGCCGTGTGTGTGACATCATTTAAATGATATAGGAACGACAACTTACAATTTAAAAAAAAAGCAATGTCTCACCTCCCCCCCTCCCCCCCAACACACACACTGCTATTTCGGGTTTTTTATAGAAACATGCCTCAATACAAGTAAACAAGTAGTCACATCATGGCATGTAGTTTATATAGAAATCTACTTCGTAGATGCTAAAATTATTGTTTTTGTATAACGTGTTTTCGCTTTTTATTAGATCTAGTATCCGAACTGAAAGGAACCTGGAGCAATTGCGATAAAATAGCGTATCGATACTTTTCAGAAATCGTAAATTAACTTCCTTTTCATTAATTCTTGGACGCCATATTGAATAATTCTTCGTCGTCCAAATCTAGTTCTCCACACGAAGATGTCACGCTACTCAAGACCGCCAAATTCTTCTCTATACGTTAGAAACGTTCCTGACGGCACACGGTATTAAGTTTTAGTCATTTTGATTATTAATTTTGTGTTTATAATAACCACAAAGCAATGTCTACGATGAAATCTAGATTCTAGAGAAGTTCTAGACTAGACTAGATCTAGAAAATCTAGATTAAGATTCTAGAAGTCTAGAGATCAGACAGACAAGCTTGAAACCCCATAATCTTTTTCACGCTTAATTCACTTATCTCAATTTCTTGCATTTTATTATCCATTTCAGCTCTTTTTAGCATCTGTTCAAGCTTAAAGACTTACAATTTTGAGTTTTTGTCATTTTCTATTAAGGAATTTTTTGTTGTGTTATATTTATAGCCCTGAAGAGCTGAGAAGCATGTTTGGAAAGTATGGACCTATCACAGATGTCTACGTTCCTTTGGACTATTACACCAGACGCCCTCGTGGATTTGCATACGTGCAATATCCTTGTTACACATTATTTAAAGCCAGCAGAAATTTATCAGATTAAACTTTAAACTCTCTACAGCCAAAACTTTTATTTGGTTTTAAACATTCAACCGTTTGTCATGCCATATTACCTTGGCAAGTTTTTAAATATCTTTTAAACAGTTGTTGAATCTTTGGAAGGTATTAGCCCATCTAGATCTATCTATCTACTGTAATAGGGAAAGTGTTAAGATTTCACTTAGCGAATGGGAAGGGTGAGCTATGTAGGCCTACTGTGCTCTTAGTGAGCAAAAAGTTTTGCCTAAACTAGTCAACAGAGTGGCCTCATTTCCTTAAACAATACTAGATCTAGTTGAAATGTAACATTAATTACTTTTCCTTTTTTTATCAGAATGCCAAGTGGTTTCAAAGTTAAAGCACAAGGCAAGTCATTCAGTAGTTTATTATGGTCCGATCAAGCCCACAAGACCAAAGTCTTAAACAAGATCAGAGTTTATACATATGGTTCAAGTAGTTATGTGGTCGGGATGAAGAAAGGGAATGGGAATAGTCATTAAATAAAGAAATTAACAAGCAAGTTACAAAACTTCAGTCTTTTAATAACAAGCAAGTTAACAAGATACAGTATTAAGAGTAACAGATTTCAAGCTTTCAAGCAAGACCAACAAGTCATCATTTTGTCTTATATCCTAAGGTTATGTGAGTAACTTGTTGTAAACATTACAGCTGCTGGGTGGAGGGGATAAGTTCCATGTCTAAAGAAGAATATTCTTTTCTTTGTTCATGTAACTATAAAAAAAAACTAGCTTGAGTAATTTCATTTACATTTTAAAAATTCTGTATATTAAGTACTTCTACATTTTATAGAGATTCTCTGATGGCTTGTTTTGTTATTATTTTTTTAATTCTCCGTGACATTTGAGTAGTTAATCTACTTAAAGCTAAGCGGTTAGGATCCTTGATTGCGTGTGGGTTTCTTTTCATATTCTGTGGGCATTTTTAGACACACCCTGTTTTGTTTCTTAAAATGACATTTCTTTGAAGGTATAATAAACTCACTCCTTAACTAGCTCAAATTTGAAGACCCTCGTGATGCAGATGATGCATTGTATCATCTTGATCGCACACGATTTTATGGAAGAGAGTTAGAGATTGAGTTTGCTAGAGGAGACAGAAAATGTAAGTATCCATTGTGTTGGGGTTAAGCTTTGTGAATGTTTTGTGTAGGCTCTTTTTCTCACTTTACTTTTAATTCCTTTTTCTTCTCTTTACAGCCCCAGGTCAGATGAGAGGTAAAGAAAGGTCGTCACGTCGCTCTCCATATTCCAGATATGATGATTATGATCGTAGACGCAATCGTTCTAGAAGTCGAAGCCCCAGGTAAAGCTATGAAGTAGATATTGCTAGAAGTGTATCTGTAACTGTATTTTTTTTTCAGACATCTGCAGGGTGCCCACCTTGAGCATGGTAAACATTTTTTTGCATTAATTTCATTTATTTCAGGTACAGATCACTTTCACGCAGTCCTTATTCAAGTCGGTAAGTCTAAAGGTTTAGATTAAGCACTTGGATTTGTGTTTTTCAATAAGTCTAATTTGTGCTTGACTGTCATTCAACTATTTTTTATTTGAATACGGTTAAAACATAAAACTTTTGTTCTTTAGATATATATTTTTCAGGGTATTATTTTTTAGGGCCATTTTCTAGAAGCTGATATTTTACTACTTGTTTCAGTACTTCCCCCTACCCCCCTTATTCCAGAGCAATGAATAAATAACCTAGCAAATCTGTTATCATATTTGAAAATTGGTTTAGCATTCACCATATATTTCCTTTTTGTTTTCACAGTATTTATTTCAGCTTTAGCTGAAATTTTTTTCTCCCGGTATTTGAAGTGTTAAAAATAACTCATTTGTTTACAATTTTTGCTAATTTCTTTCCCTAATTTATACTTTCAATCATTGACATGAATCAACTTAGTTTCTATTATTTATAAGGTATATGATTAGTATGGATTGATTGCTGAAGACTTAAATCAGCTAAATATTTTGCAACTTTTCTTTTACAACATTAACCCAGCTTTTCATTATTTCTGTGACAAATTGTAAATGTGTGTTGTATCTATGAAACTACCAATATTCTCTTTATACATTAATTTACAATAATTTTCTGTGAATACTTATTTATTACAAATGTAGTATCAGACTTAAATTTCTTTTGTTTCAGAAACAGATCACACTCAAGGAGTCCTTATAAAGGCAGCAGGTGATAGTTTTGAATTTATAAGGCTTATTTTTATTTTAGTTGAAATATTTATTCGTCTCACTGTTTTAATATTTTTTACCTTACTCATAAAAGTTATTGTGTTGAAATAAACCAAATTGATGGTGTTTTCTAAGACTTATTTTCTACATTACCTATGTAGTGAGTTTTTTCATCTCTACTTACCACAATAATAATTTTGTTAGCAGTTGTAATTATTATCATGGTTTGTCATGGAAGGTTAATCATAGCTCTAAATGTAATACAATTGGGGCTTTTGTGTTTCATATTTTGGTTTCAGAGTTTAACCATTACTACCAAAATGATTGTTGTTGTTCTCAAACTTAGATTTTACCTTTTTTCTGATTAGACGCAGTAGGACAAGAAGTCGTACACCTAAAAGAGAAAGGTAAGCCTGATTTTTCAGTTCTAGTCATATGCTTTGCAACAGCACCTTCTTTCAAGTCTCAAAGGCGCATTGAATTTTCAACACACTTCAATGCTTATCATTTACCTTTTTTTACAATTGTTCTATTCCAGATGTTTTTGGGTCTCTCTTTTTTGTAGTTTCCATATGTCTATCTTTAACGCATCTGACACTAACCTGTTCACTATAACATTGTACACACTCTGCTAGTATGAACAAAATCACCTTTGTGTACTCTATCAATCCACTATATATTTATTATATAATAATATATATATTATTATGTATATATATATATCGTATATATAATATTTATATAATACTTTCAGCTGCATTTTACATTAGAGTTAGTAGCAGTTTGGTTAGATTAGAACTCCATATATTTTAAGTGCTACGCACTAGGATGTACATCTACTCAATGTTCTGCTAATGTCAATGCTTTCCCCATCTCTGACATAACTTTTTCTCCATATTCTCTTTGATATTCTCATAGCTTATCCTGCTTGCATTTATTAACAAGTTTATTATAGAATTTGAAATTATTTAATTTAAGGAGATCCTACAGTCATTCCAGAAGTAGATCAGCATCATATGATAGAAAGAAAGAAAATGGGTGAGTTTTCTATATTGTTTTTCCTCAAACTGCATGACAACTTGTTCGTGGGGGGTCTAGACAGTAGTGTGAACATACCTGGTTCCAATAACTAGGATCTAAGACATCAACTGTTTACATTTAAATAACTCATTATTTAAAAAACTAGGTCACACGTCTGAAAATATTGGTAACACATTTATAATTGTCAGCCTTTCTACTGAGTTTCAGAAAAAAAACGTGATGGGTACATTATATATATTTATATACAATTAATACAGCTTTTTTTAATGATATATTACATTTTTGTTTAGCTCAAGAAGTCGATCAAAGACAAGATCCCCTGCAAAATCAGATAAAGAGGAAAGAGAAGATTCACCTGCGGAATAAACATTACCTTTTTAATTCATTTTGTAACATTCATTTGCACATATTCATTTTTTTTAAATATAAATGTACTGGTGTTCTTTTAATGTTTTAAATTGTTGATTTTGAAATGTTGCATAGTGTAGATTATATCATTAATTTTAGTATGGAGATTACTTATTATTGTAATTTTTAATTAGGTTAAGATTCAAATAGAGAACCACACTTTGCCAGATTAAAGACCTATAATGAAACAGTTTTGTATTGAATGATTTTAGACAGCTAGATGTAAGTCAGGAAAGTTGTATGCTGAAATACATGGTTTTGAGCAGCTGGTTTTATTTTGATCTACATGCTATTTGAGAGGTGTGAAAACTTACATTAAGCTAGCTGTACTGTTCCATTTTATGTGGTTATAGTTATATTGTAAATACAAAACAATTTCATCAAGATAATTTAATTTATGAATTATTTCTTAATTGCACTCAATTAGATCAAAAAGTGTCTTTATAAAGTACCATGACTGAAGGATCTCTGAATTATTTATTATGATTTTATTAAGTCTAGTGTCTAGTGACTGCATCTAAAATATTGTAGGCTTTGTGATCGGAATAGGCTTAGTTTCAGAAATGTTAATGTATTTCAATATAGCCTATGGTACTTAACATCCACGGTCATTGACTAAGAATTTTTGACCATTTGGATTATTCTGGGTTTTCCAAGACGAAAGCCTGCAAATCTTTCAAATAAAATTTTCAGCTCTGCTTTTTGCAATTTTTTTTTGTTCTTTGTATTTCACTACTTAGCTACAGGTGTGCTTTAACATGAGATTGTGCTAATTTAAGAGGAAAAACAATTACAGCCTCTTGTTGGCGATGCACTGCGATTTTTCAGGGTAAATTATTAACATTACGGATATTCTACTAAGCCTGTACTCTTGAAATTTTCGGGGGGGGGGGGCGGACACTGTTACATTAGTAAAAGTATATAAATTTCGGGGGGGGGGGGGGGGGGCTTCGCCGCGCGGCTTTCCCCCCCCCCCCCCCCCCCCCCCCCCCCGAAGAGATGCCTGGAAGAAACTCTGGCACCGGGTGACACTCGACACGCCACTGCCCCCTGGAGACGTTGAGTTCAGTTGTTTTTTTTTATCTATAGACCTATTGTAATAGGCCGATAGCATACGTATTGCAGGAACAGCGATTTGAAATTGACTGAGACGTCATTTTTATTTTTCCCCCTAACAGTACCAGGCACGTAGGACTTGCGGTCATGATGTCACAAAAGCCACCATTGCTGCAAGGGGGGACGGGTTAGTCTAGTCCTTATAGTCACCATTTGCAAGGATTTCAATATTATTTTGAAATTGCGATATCAGGGAGTAACTAGATTCGGGCGGGTTATAATACCGATGAATAAATTAGGCTATATCAATAGCTAGATTACAAGGCTTGGGAGATGTAAGTTTCATTTGAAGAAAGGCATTATTTTAGATTACTTTTTCCCGTATTTTTGATAAATATTTAATTGAAAATATCAGCGGAAAATTTGGACTAAAAAATGTGCGTTCTGAAAAATTCGGAAATTGGCAGAAATACTCTGTCTTGACCTACATTTAATCTTATTCGTCAGACCTTGCGCAATTGTCCAATTGAAAAGAAATGCGCATATTCGATTGTCCGTTTGATCTAAGTACTATGATTCTCGATTTAATTATTATTAATTACGAATATGTGGAATGCGCATGTCGGCCGTTTCCGTAGATGCCATTTCCATTTTCCACCCTAATTTTAAAAAATCGAAAAACGGCGGAAAAATCTGCGAAAATGAAACGGAAAAATCGGTTCCCTTACAAATCGGAAAAGTCACATCAATTAATAACACTGAAAATTGTATTTAGCATCCCCTTTCACTACACCTTAACTCTTTTAATCAAAAATTTAAATATTGGGTAATGTACTGCTATAATTATAATGCATTTTTTAGCGCAATTTCCATACGGACAATTGCGATTATTAAGTCGTTATTTCTGGATGGATGGATCTGTGTCCGCAATGGATGGATGTGTGTCCGCAGCTTTAAGTCGTATCTCCTCCTCAACGAAGCAATATCGAGGACTAGTTCCAAAAGCAAATATGTTAAGCAAGTTCCGAGGATGATTGTGGGCCAAAAAAATTCCCGGAATTCCTTCCTGGATTTCCCGGAAGAGCCAAAGAACCTCGAAAAAATGCAGTTTTTTGCCCATATCTCGGCAACCAGACCACTTAGTGACTTGAAACATTTACCAATCGATTCCTGCCATAATTTAGAACAATATTGCCGAAGAAAGTTTTTAAAAATATCCTCTCGTTCGGTCACAAAAAATTAATTAAGAAAATTGCGCTTAAATTGTCACTAGACTTTTTATTAACTTGTTTTAGACGAACCCTTATCATTAATGCTATTTGTACTTCAACCTAAGATCCCTTCAGTTCCTAGCCCAAAATCTTGATAGTTGCTATACTTACTATAAATTCTGCCACATAGCACTTGAAAATATCTTTTTAAAAATAGCATTATATGAAATTACCTTCCATAAAAATATTTATTCCTATAATAAAAGGGTGGCCGGAAGCGCAAACGGAAAAAAGCGCAAAGAGAAAAAAGCGCACACGGAAAAAAGCGCAAAGAGAAAAAAGCGCAAACAGAAAAAAGCGCAAAGAGAAAAAAGCGCACACAGAAAAAAGCGCAAACAGAAAAAAGCGCAAACGGAAAAAAGCGCAAAGTGAAAAAAGCGCAAACGGAAAAAAGCGCAAACAGAAAAAAGCGCACACGGAAAAAAGCGCAAACGGAAAAAAGCGCAAACGGAAAAAAGCGCAAACAGAAAAAAGCGCACACAGAAAAAAGCGCAAACAGAAAAAAGCGCAAACGGAAAAAAGCGCAAACGGAAAAAAGCGCACACAGAAAAAAGCGCAAACGGAAAAAAGCGCAAACAGAAACAGAAAAATGCGCAACTTGAAAAAACACAACGAAAAATGTGCAAAAGAGAAATTTAGCACAAAGACCATATGGACTAGATGACACATTTATACATGACTGTTAGGGCTGCTGTGAGAGTGTCGACATTACACGGTAGGGTATAATAAATGGTGGGGTTAGGAAAGTTAAGGGGTCCATTCTCTAATAGGCAATCTATGTCTCTTTCGTACTTTCGTGTTGGTTTATTGTCGAACCTGTCCTCACCTTACATCACAACAGTTGGGTGACGCTTACCGTGTAATGTTAAAATAAATAGCATGTAATTGAGTTAGTTCGAAGTGAGTTTTCATACAAGCCCAACGCACTAATTAAGGTTGTCGCAAAATGTAACATATATGTAACAAATGTCAATGATGTCAATGAATTTTCATTAAAAAAATGATGTCTAGTACAGTTTACGAAACTTACGAACTTCGCCGATACTTTTTTGGTGGGTAGTTTGGTAAGTATGTAGGCGGGTAAGTGGGTAAGTGGGTAGGTGGGTAGTTAGGTAGGTAGGTAGGTAGGTGGGTAGTAGGTAGGTAGGTAGGTGCGTCATGATGTGAAAAAATATTAAATACAAAATTGTTATTTTGGTGCGAATGAATGTTGTTACGAGAGATATGACGAATGCATGTTTGATGACGCGGATGAAAGAGAGTGAAGTTTTGCTATAGGAACGGGTTGTTATAGTATGCAAGCTAGGTAGTTCGGACTAGGGAGAATGTGAAAGATACTTCGTGTAATGTCGATAGTTTTTTGTTTATACGAGAATAGTAGTTGAATAATTATTGACCACGAAAATAATAGGCATTGTGTAAAGTGATTATCGCCTGTATCGTGGTGATGGGAATGCAGATGGTAGTGGTACGCTTTAAATGGTAGTAGATCACGTGATCAAACACGACACTCTCACAGCAGCTCTAACAGTCATGTATAAATGTGTCATCTAGTCCATATGGTCTTTGTGCTAAATTTCTCTTTTGCACATTTTTCGTTGTGTTTTTTCAAGTTGCGCATTTTTCTGTTTCTGTTTGCGCTTTTTTCCGTTTGCGCTTTTTTCTGTGTGCGCTTTTTTCCGTTTGCGCTTTTTTCTGTGTGCGCTTTTTTCTGTTTGCGCTTTTTTCTGTTTGCGCTTTTTTCCGTTTGCGCTTTTTTCCGTGTGCGCTTTTTTCTGTTTGCGCTTTTTTCCGTTTGCGCTTTTTTCTCTTTGCGCTTTTTTCCGTTTGCGCTTTTTTCTGTTTGCGCTTTTTTCTGTGTGCGCTTTTTTCTCTTTGCGCTTTTTTCTGTTTGCGCTTTTTTCTCTTTGCGCTTTTTTCCGTGTGCGCTTTTTTCTCTTTGCGCTTTTTTCCGTTTGCGCTTTTTTCTCTTTGCGCTTTTTTCTGTGTGCGCTTTTTTCTCTTTGCGCTTTTTTCCGTTTGCGCTTTTTTCTGTGTGCGCTTTTTTCTCTTTGCGCTTTTTTCCGTGTGCGCTTATTTCCGTTGCGCTTTTTGATTTGCGCTTTTTTCCGTTGCGCTTTTTTCCGTTGCGGTTCTTTCTGGGAACCAATAAAAGCTAAATAAAATAAACTGGGAGTGATCTCCCCTAAACGTTCTCGAATGTAACACTACAGGGGATGTCAACTCGGCATATAGACAATATTTTAAATCCATTTTTAATTACCTAAAAAAGAATTGCGCACAAAGTGAACTCCAAACAATGTGTATAATAGTGCGCAATGTTATTGGTACTTTATAAATTCACCGATGTTTTTTGAGAAATCGGAAATAGTGTAAATTACTACTTTTACTTATGTGAAATTTCGTTCATCTATCTGAAACAGTACTCAAGTTATACTTATAGGCTTTTGAAAAATTGAAAGTAGAATAAGTTCCACTTCAGGTTACCGGAAATTGCTGAAAAGTTGATACAGAACTACAAATTTGATGTTATACTTATTAATGAAATTTCAAGCTAGACTCTAGCTGTAATCGTGTATACAGACAAGATTGGAGAATTATGTTTTTCCGATTCAGGGAGGTGCAAAAATCTCAATTTTTTTTTTTTGCACGATTACAATACTTTCTCTATACTTCGTATTCAAGAAAGTAAAGTAAAAATAATGTTGACTGAAAATAAGAATGCGTTTAATTTGTATTAAATGCTGGAATTTCTTACCATGGAATTAATGTCTTTTAAATGTGTGTAGTTAAAAATGGACAAAAACAGTCTTTTTTTTAAATTGAAGTTTAATGTAAAAACATTATATGGTGATTCACTTGAATGTGCAAATATACCAGTTACCAAAAAAAAAAAAATTAAAACATTTACATTATTTACACTTGCATTCTGAAAACCTTACAATAAATATACATTTTATTTAGAACATGAATTTGTGAAATGCAAAGTATAGAAATAATTTTACTGTTGGTGAAGTACCACTAAATCTGCAAATGTATGGGCATTAACAGTATTGTTTTAGAGTTACGAAACTCCAGAGATGTGTACATTTTATAACACCATTCTAAACAAATTTTAGAACTAAAAAGTCGTATATAAACTTTTAAAAAAATACATTGGGAGTTTCCTTTTTAGCTTTAGTGGTAGCCCACGGAAAATGGGCTTTAAAAAATAGTAGAAAATCATCACTGAGCATGAGGGAAAATATTTTTATTTTAAATTTTACATTAGGGCATGAACAGGAAAAAAGTTACCTAGTCAGACTTGACATTCTTTCAATTGTGTCAAAACTTTAAGCATTCCTGCAGTGTTTGAATAGTATAATGCAGAAGAGGCAATTAAGTAGCTTCTTTAAATACAGCAGTTTCTTTTTCAGATATTTTTGGCCGTAATTTTCTTAAAATTAACCTCAATTTGACCAAAAAAAAGTCCCCTTGGGAATACATATTGAAAAGTTTCAGATGCGAAAGAAAAAAAAAATAACTTAAGATGGTACCTTTCAGTCTTTACAAACAGCCATTTCACAAAAAAAACAAAATATATGATTTGATACAATAATGAATGATACATGTATGATACATCTATTCTTGTTTGATCTCTGCCTCAGTCAGTGGCGTATTGGTTGTAGGTGTTGTGGTAGCTGTTGATGGTTGGGGTGTGTTCTTGTCTCCACCCCATGGACTTTGTTGAATTGCAGGTGAATTGTGAAACTTGTCAGCATTATCATCATTATTTGTGGGCTCAAACTGTGAGTTCTCGAGTCGTGTGATAAGGCGTTCATCCTCATCTCCAAACTCACCACCCATCAAAGTTGGCTCACCAACAACCATAACATCCTGCATAATGTGTATAAAATATAGCTACTGAACAGATGATGATGTGAATATACAGGTGCTTATTGTATTTATAGAAGATAAAATGGTTTAAAAAATTAAGCTAAGTTGGTGAGAATCACAAAATACTTGCTATATATGTATGAAAAGAGTTACAAGACTGCCAAATTAAAGGGACATACAACTGCCTATGAAGTAATATTAAATGTTTTTTGCATTTTTAGCAGGATCTTTCTATGTATAATAAAACTATGGCTCAGAGGCTAACAAAACTACAGATACTTACGCCAGGTACAGTAGAGCCCAAATTAAAACCTTGAGGCCCTGGTGAACGCTTTTGTTTCCCTGATGGTGGAGCATCCCGGTTATTCATGTTTCCTGTACCTGCATTGTTTCCAGTAGAGCCTTTGCGCTTTCTACGCTTATTAGGCGGGCGAGCAGATTCTATAACAGTAAAAAAAAATGTAAAACAATATATGACACAAATTCAAACAAGCTAGGACAATTCTTTTAATATTATGAACATTTTATCCATTATTTCAAAACAAGGCAGTTTCTACAATTAGTAGTATTGCTAAAAAGATCTCTATTATTTCTACATATACTGCCCCTAACAATTGTCTTATAACTTGTAATAAATTCATACAATTTTTAAAAATATGCATGCAGTTGAAAAATAAAATCTTTTGATATTACCGTCAAAAATTAGTTATGCGTTAAAAAAAAACAACAACAGAATGATAGGCAGTAATACTTATACTTGGGACGATGCTTGCCTTTACCTGGCGGCGCCACCATTCGCTGCCATTTTTGAAAGAGAGTAGTTTTTAAACAATCTCGTGGATTTAGGCCATATGCTTTATGTCGGGACATCAACTCCTGCATAGGTTCCAATATTACACACAGCTGAAAAAAAAAAAGAATCGAATGAGGTATCTTCCAAAATGAGAATAACTCAAGTAATAAAATGTCAAGTTGGTGATAAATAAAATGAAGCTTACCCTCAGGAAGTTTAATGTATAATTTGTCAGACCCATTCTTGTGATATTTTTTGAAAGCTGTTCCACCATTGTTGGATCTTGCTAAACATGCAAAAAAAAAAATGGTAATCAAAATTATTAACTTAACATATAAGGGGTTGGTTTAAATAAGTGGAGATTTGCATTAAAACACTGCTGTAAGTACAGCATTTGATGATATAGAGTACATCAGTGATAAATGCACCAGAGTGAATCATTAGTGTTTAGAGAATGTATTTCTCTCCTGTATTAACTATGTAAACAGTAGGGTACAATGAATTATTTTTAGCTTATTATATTGTTTTTAATAGATGTAGATAAGAAAAAGTACAGCTATTAAATTATGGAAAATTAGACAACAGATTAATATTTTCCTTTCACTGAAGTTGTGGTTGTCCCCTTTAACACTACCTACTAAAAAATTTTAACACATGAACACCAACCTGGGAGAAAGTAGAGAAGAAATTTTTAAATTCAAATTTCTATTCTGAGATATTAGTAAATGAGATGGTTACTGTTTGAATTAATTTTTAATTTTACTTAATGAATGAAGATGAACTACAAGTGGTATATATTTTTGCGAATTAACTAATTGTCTTTATCAACACTTTCCTTATCATTTGAATTCTGAACTAAGTTAAATGAAAGTCAACATGAGATTTATTATTATCCCCATCATCATCAAAAACTCTTTATTAGGAATGTGTGATTGCCCATCTTCAAGAAAAATAAATTATGCTGATAAATTAAAGTTGATACAAATAGAAATTAAACTTGATACAATGCTAGATTTTACCCTGGCTATAGTTACAAGGCTGTATATCCATTTAAACAGTACTTTTCAACAGCACTTTTCAAGCATGCTATCATTTTTTATGCTTCAAAATATATATTTTTAAAAAAACTACAGTATGTATGTTCAATTTGAATAGCTTAATGATTTACACATCATTTATAAAATTCTATCGAAAGGAACAATGTAAAATGAAAATCCACAGCATTACTAATATTTCTTTGTTGTTATTGAAAAAATATTTTTTTATTGTACTATATTATTTACAATTCAATCAAACCAGCTGATTCATCAACGGAGAAGTTTGAATTAAAAAAATGTGACGAACAATTTACAAAATTTAATTAGTCAGCTGAGACAGGTTGTGATTAGAATTTCCAAATTATTTCTACTATTGAAGAAGAAAGGTTATTTCTAACTAGCACCACAATTAAACAATTATTTCAAAGAAAATACTGTATAAAGTAAAGTGAAGTAAACAAACCTGCATGCCGATCACACTACGTGGAATAAGCTCTCTGTGCTGCCTTATAGCAAAATGCCATGAACGAATTCGCATAAGGTCATCAAAGGTAAATTCTAATATCAGTCGACCTTCTGTAATTACCTGCTGGCGCAAAAAAAATGACACTATGCTGCTTGATTTATTAATAAAGAGTAATTAATAATTTATCTTTAAAAAAAAAAACTATTGGAAAATATAGCTAATAAACCTACGTTTGTGAACATTGGTTTTCCATGCTGAGTGACCATAAGTGCATGATCACAATCCAATGTAATTGTTGTGTTGTGAAATGACTCCTTGGGATACTTTAACACATAATGCAAATCAGTAACTCCTCCTTCAAATATGCTACGAAAATATCGTGGTATTAACGTTCTTCCTATGGCTGAAATTGTAACAAAAAAATTTAAGAGAGCATTCACTTGTAATTCATAACCTTGTACTGAAATAGTAAATTTTTGACAGAATAACTTACTGTATCTCTTAGGACCATCTTCAAGACAAAAGGTTAGCGTAAGCTGAGCATCATCTTCAAAAAATTCAGTTGTAAAAGAATCCCACCACAAATTATCACTGTCCTAATACAAAAGAATAAAAACACTGTTAATGGGTAAAGTAACCACACAGCTCTATAACCTAATATGATTGGATGATTGTGTCAAGGAACTTCAAGCACAAAGTCTGGACAGCGTGTTGAGAAGGGCCAGATGTTGTCCATGTATCACTCTACTCTATACACAGTTGATGGACCCATGAGAGGGGCGTTACCTAAATAAGTTACCTATATCTACAGCCGGAGTTTCCAAATTGAAACCAGTAGTAATCTTATCACCTAAGGTGCCCCACTTTTATTTATATTTATTGAGTTTTCTCTACCAGATGAGTTATCACACCCAACTAACTAGCCTCAACTTCCAGAGGGTTCAATATTTACTGGCAAATAACCCCTAAATTAATAGTACAGCAAGTTGTATTTAATAATAAAGTCAAAGTTCTCTTATGATAGCATCAAAATTTGAACTCCTATAGTAGAATAAGAAGTAAACTAAAACAAAAGATGGCAGATTTAAAAGCCATAAAACAAGTGTTCAGTTCATGCATGTAAATTATATTAACATTAATTGATCTTAAATCTCAAATAAAGCTGGCTGCTTTAAAGTTAAAGATAATTATAAATGACACCACTGACTTTTATAAAAAGAAAAAGATCTCAACACACATTTCGCCATCTAATTTTTAGTAGTATCAAAGACATTTGCAAAGCATTACTATACCTCAGTGCGATGCTGCAGTCGTTTATTAAGCTCATATATCCTGTAGTCAGGTTGTCCCATGTAAGGTGTTGGACGCCTGGATTTTTATGTGCACATTTAGAAAAAAAATTTAATAAATCAACTGAATATTTTTGAAATGCTAATCAGAAACTATTGTAAAACTTTTAAAATTCTGACTTACGGTATCATGTGATCTCTGTCCATAAACATAGGCATGGGACCTGGCATAGGGCCTGGCATTGAACCTGGCATGGGTCCAGGCATAGGGCCAGACATTGGACCTTGCATAGGACCAGCCATTGACATTGGACCTGACATTGACATAGGACCAGGCATAGGGCCTGGCATTGGTCCTGCCATTGACATTGGGCCTGGCATCATTGGTTCCCTTGGACCTGGCATCATTGGCTCTCTTTCCATAGGGGCAGGCATGATAGGGGGTCTGGACATGAATTAAAACTAAATGAGCCTCTTGTAAAGCTGAGCTTAGAGATACCTGAAAATAAATAAGAATTCAAGAAACATAAGAAAGACACAAAAAATGTGCAGCATGTAGATAAATATACTATACTAAAAATAAAAACAATAAAGCAACAAAATTAAATGTTTTCAAATTAACTTTTTTTAAAGGCAAAAATGAAAGAAAATGAAAAGTAACTGCACTAGGTTATAGCTGAACCTCAGTAGATTTTGAAAATAAGGTTGATTTGTTGAATGTAAAAGAATTTAGGCCTAGGCCTATTAATTTTTAATAAATAAGATACAATTGACCCATTGATTTGTTGATTGTAAAAGAATATAGACCTAGGCCTATTAATTTTCAATTAATTAGATACAGTGGTAAAAACAAAATTTGGAAAATCATTCAAAAGCTTCTTTGGCAGGGCATTGGTAAATGGTGAGATGCGAAACAACAAGGCGGTAAATTGCGAGATGGGTGCCAAACCTCTAGTCACATGACATTTTTGTCTCGCATCTAACCCCCCCCCCCCCCATACTTACACTGCAAAAATGATACAGAACCCAATTTTCAATTAACTGTGATGCAGACACTTGTTTGTATTATTATTTTCTGTTGCTAGATGTGCGATGATTTATCCATTTCTTTATTATTTTGTGTAGAACAACAGAGCTTCCCGATATGGTATATCGCTTTTGAACATTAATGTCTTGAAGCTGTTGCAAACATATGTGGTATTCTTGTAAAGAAATTTTGTATTATTACTGCTGCCTACAATTTATTTTTTCATCATATAAGCCTAAATATAAATTCGATTTTTAAAAAATGGCTTAAAATTAAATTAAATTTTAAAACTTTACTATTCGCAGTGTACTCAATGTTATCTTGTTTTGATGATAAGTCAAGTTTTACAACATGTGCATGCATCAAGTGAAGATCGATTCCTCACGACAGCTGAACGTTACATTTTTAAAATTTTATCTAAAGCAAAATAAAACATAAATTTTACAAATTTAAATAGATTTAGCTAAACTGATATCATAATACACGTTTTAAGCACAGTTCTTTAAACAGATAAGTGTTTAGGGCTCCAGTTCTAATATAATTTACGACTTTTATTAGCAAAGGAGTCGGAAGAGTCTTGCTGGCGATGGCATACCGGTGAATCATGCAATGGATTACCCTTGGTTAGGGAGCTAAATCTTTTACTTTTTTCTGAAAGCTTTATTATGACCCAAACATAGATGACGCACCATCCATCTGTAAAAGCACCACAGCCGTTTTCCCATTTTAATCCTCCAGTTTCAAAAAACTTATTTATTTTCTCCATTATATCTTCACAAAATAGCAACTCTTCTTTGCTAACATCTAAATGAATATATTTCACAAAGACAAGCAACTGCGAACACGAACTCACGTCTGTTGATTCATGAACTTGAAAAGCAAACTGAAACAACGGTGAAAACTTGATTTCATTCAAAATTTGTTCGTTAACATCTACGGACAAGCCTGCTATAACCCGCTGAATAGTATTATTAGGCAGATTATATTTGTTGCATCTTTACTGCACTGGAATCCCCAATAATTAATTTCATCATCTTCATCATGCAGGGTTTGATGAGATTTTATCCGACTGTGTGTGAGGGTTTTTTTTTTTTTTTTTTGGCTTGGCTATTTCTAATGCTTGCACTAATGCTGTGTTTACTCTGTGAAAACTTCCTGAATGATCAAGTCTGACCGTTTGCAACTAGCTTCATGGCGACGAGAGAACTCCATATCTTTGTGGGTGTGTTCCGAATGACTCGTCTCAAAATGACTTTAACACTTTTTAGGTTTGAAGGTTTTATAGACATAACTGAGCACAACTTTGCACAATTTCTTCTCTATTCCATCTCCAGTGATTTTAGTAAAGCCGAGTGTCAGATATTCTTCTAAATAATAAATTAAATATGTAGAATCTAGTACTAGAGTGTGTAGTAGGCCTAGCCTATGTATTTTTTTAATGCTAGGGCTTAGCCTACCAGTTGGCGACCCCCCCCCCCCCCCCCCCAGAAAGCCCTTCGCGACCCCCAAGACCCGACCCCCAGTTTGGGAACCCATAATCTAGACTTTAGAATCTAAAGTTGCTAGATATCTAGATCTAGATTCTAGACTTAGTCTAGTCTACCTACTCACTACTGACTAGAGTAGAGTAGTGATGTAGTGTAGTGGAGTTGGAGTGTAGTGTAATACTGAGTGATACCTTTTCAAATTCCAGTAATAACAAAACATGTAGACTATAAAACTCTTGTTGTTGAGCTTTTTTTCATTAAACTGTAACATATATTCTAGATCTAATTATAAATCCATAAAAACGTCCATGAAATTTATTTAATTTTGGATGGGAATAAAAGGAAAATGGTGTCCCTCTTGTTTTACCATTAATTTATTGGTTCTAGCCAGGATTTAAAATACATTTATGGCCAAATACACACGTTTGCTAAATACAATTTCTAGACTTCCTAAACGTAAATATAATTAAATTAAAGATTGAATACTTTTTGTTAAATATAGAAAACTTGATAAAGTATATATTCGCCTTGTCATAAGCACATTTCTAAATAAATTAGAACGAATTTTATAGAAGACCATTGCGGCAGATTGACAAAACGTAGGCCTAGGCCTAATATCGATTTCTAATTTGCCCAGTGGCCTTCTGGTTTTTCACTGCGCAGAGGCGTCACTAGAAGAGTTGCACATGAATCCAGTAGTTTAAGTTGCACCCGTACCAACAACTAGATTCATTTAAACTTTAAACAAACTACATTGCAAAAAAAAAAAAACAATAAAGGCTCTTATATTGAGGTCTGCGTCTGGTGTCCATAGAGGCTAGAGGTTAATGAAGGCGCACCTCATTGCTTTGACGTTGGCGTCTGTAAATACACGTTTGTTACATATTATGATAGAACGGGTATGAGAAATCGCTCGAATATATAGTCTAGATCTTGTCTACCTAACTTAACAGTTATTCAAGGCGCCAAGAACAGCAAAAAAAAAAAGAATGAGTTAATAACGTGTTTATAGCTTAATTAGTATAGATGTAGCGGCTTACTTGTACAGTATGGCGTTAATATTTAAATACCAATTTGCTACGATCGACATGGATGACTACGTATATTAATTAAAATATGCTGATAGGTGTGAGAGCAGCATTGAGTGACCATGCGTGAATGGATTATTTTAGACAAAACGGCCCCGACACCACCTCTATATTAAGGTCGTTTTGTCGAATGTTTGTCAAAAGTTTGTTTTTAATGAAAAGTAACTAATTATACTGACATTTTGAGCAGTGTTTCTTCCAGGCATCTCTCCGCCCACCCCCACCCCACCCGAAGAAAGTCATTTTTATAAAGAAAATATATACTTTTAACAGTGTCCGCTCACACCCCCCCCCCCCCCCCCCCGGAAATTTCAAGTGCTACCCGGAGAAGAAATTCTGGAAGAACAACTGCATTCTGAGCCCACGAATCGTTGATACAAAGAAGCAACCAATTCACGACTGTCTTCCTTTTAGCCATTAAAGATATACAATGGTGATATTTTTCGTGAAAACGACCTTTGGCCAAAGTGGCTTTTGGGCATTTATCGCATTCGGGCAAGTGTCCATTCGGGCAAGTGTCCATTCGGGCAAGTGTCCATTCGGGCATTTGTCGCATTAGGGCAAATATCCATTGGGGCAAGTGTCCATTCGGGCATTCGTCGCATTCTGGAATTTGTTGCATTCGGGCATTTGTCGCATTCGGGCAAGTGTTCGTTCGGGAATTTGGCCTATTAAAAAAAAATTAGGCATCCAATTAAGTCGATTGCATTTTCATAAGGTCTTGATCCACGTGCCGAATTTAAGAGAAATTGGTTGGTTACAAGTGCTCAACATTTTGCTAGCCAGTTTCGATCTAAATAGACAGAAAGACAGACAGACATGATCGAGGATAGAAGCTTGAAAAAAAAGCTCCTTTTTCGAACCTGACGATACATGATGCAAGTGATGTAGAGTTCACCTGTTTCTGTGACCTCGACATATGAAGGGATGGCGTGTTAGGTACCCATTGAGGATGTGTGAACTCAGGGACGTTCCTCTAACTTAAACCCGGAATCAAACTCGAAACTCTCTGGTTAGCAGATCTCTTAACCGCTAGGCCAAAGCCCGTTGCCCGGGAGATGAATTACTATGGTGGTAAATTTAGATGGGGATACATAATCTGGGGTGGGTGCAACTGCAAAAAAGTAAGGGGAATTTTATTAGGGAATTAATGAAGACAATATAGGATAGACCTATGCATATAGTACTCTTACACTCTATTAGCACTATATGCCTAAGGGTCGTCCATAAATGACGTCACACTCGTAAGGGGGAGGGGGTCTGTAATTTTGTGGCGGTGTGTGATGAGGGGGAGGGGGTTCAGATGGTGTGACGTCACACTTTTGCATTATAAAAAAAACAATGTTAGAAAACGTATTTTAGAAGTTATTTCGCGTTTTAGAAAACTGTTGTAATATATATAGTAATAGGAATTTATTAAAATACTCTATTTTGACAGAGTTCAGCCAAGATTTTGGAAAAATATCGATGTTTAAAAAAATTCAACTGCAATTTCGAGGGGGGGGGTTGTAGGCTGACTTGTGACGTCATTTTAGGGGGGGGTCTGTTTTTTGTGACGATGTGTGACGGAGAGGAGGGGGGGGGGGTAAAAATCGTCAAAAAAGCGTGGCGTCATTTATGGATGACCCCCTACTCACTCTGTTCTCCCTTTGGCGCAACAATGGAATTGATGTATGCCTAATTACATTGAGAACTAATATAACAAAAGCCATTTTATTTTGTGCCAGTCAGGAATTCTATTTGTGGTGAACCCTTTTTATAGGGAGCCAATATATAAGCCAGATAGTAGAGAGCATTTTTATCCCTTGTGTCGGGATAGTCCTTGTGTCGGAAGCCGAATAATGAATATGAGCCGATATGTCACTGTAAGTGCTAATTTGACTGAGTCGTTTTTTTTTATTTGTCTAATACTAATAGGCATACATCTCATTATCTGAATCGCTTTCTAATGGTTTTTTGGTTACCGGTCGTTTTAGGCGCCACAATTTTTGTCATATCTCATGGGCTGTTTTTCTCTGTTATTTTTTTTGGGCGAAAATAAAATTGTTTAAGTGCATACATTAGTTTAGGCGTTAACTAGTAATGGATAAACCCAGAGTTTCTTCCAGTCATCTCGGGGGGGGGGGGGGGCTCTGAAAAAGTCTACCCCCCCCCCGAACGAGATGGATTTTATATAATAAACATACACTTTTACTAGTGCCCCCCCCCCTCGAAAAATGTTTACCCCCCCCCCCCCCGAAAATTTAAAGTGCCCCCCCCCCCCCCCCCCGGAGAAAAAAAGTCTGGAAGAAACAGTGGAAACAGTGGATGGATACTCATTGTAATGAAATAGTTTAGTTATTTTTTTTTTTTTTTTACTGAGATTCGAGGTGAAAAACGTGTTCATAATCACTCTAAAGTTGTTTTGGAACTAGATTAAGAAATCTATACTTACTATAAGAGTCATTGTAGAGGAGGGGAGGGGAAAATTATTATAACGTTTTTTGGAAGATCTGGGAATATTAAGTTTTTGGGAGATAACTCCCGTTTTTTTCGGTAATAATTTCGGGCGAGTTAAAGTTTTACTAAAATTATTGCATTTCCGGATATGTCACTTAAACCCGGAAAAGAATCAGGAAAATATTTATTATTCTAAAATGTTTTTTGTTAGGCCTATGCTATGGATCTAATATTTTAAATACCATTTTAATCGTAATTTAGCTAGATCTATGTTGAAAATCTAATCTTGTAAGTATGTAGTAATGTAGTAGTCTAATTATTAATAATTTAGAATTTAGTTTAACTTTAGGCTGGATACTGGATCTAGATCTAGATCTAGATTTCTAGGCCTACATAAAAATTAAATGAAAATGGTAATCTATCGTTTTGGGTACGTAAAATCGCCGGCGATTTGTAATGTGAAAAACAGGTGACTCCTTAAATTTTAATAATTATTTCACATTTTGAGGAAGATTTATGTTTTAAAAAATTCAAAAATGTTTCCTTGATTCATTTATGTACCTGTTTTTAAACAATTGAATTAAATCTTTTCCGTAATAAATGAAGACTAGCGATGTTTCCAACAGATGCAACCATGCTCATTTACTATAGCAGCCATCTTGTCTAAGTTTTATTTTTATAAGCTTTTAGCGCCAGATTCAGGGGGAAGCCACTCTATTTTACAAATGGCTGCTATTTATATAGCAAATCTTGCTCTCAGACACTGCTGTTTAAAGTTAATTTCTGGCCTATATCGATATATTTAGCCATTGATTTAGGTTTATTATTAGGGAGGCTCACTAACTTAAAAGCGTCCTTGGTTGCTAACCAGAACATGGCGTAAGGATCGGACCATGACTTCCGGCGAGTTTTTCGACTTAGTTCCAGAGACCTTCTTAGAATTACTTTTAAAAATGTTTATCACGAGTAAAATGGCGGGTTTTCACGTTATAAAAACATGCTATAGGTGGCAAGGCTAAATATGCCAGAAAAGCATTTTCAAAAATTGCTTTGGGGGATGTTGGCTAAATTTAAAGTCGGTGTCATTCAAAATAATATAACTTTTTAAATATAGATTTCCATATCACAAAATTGATTTCCACAGTAAAGCATTATTAGTTTTATCATTCTATGAAAAAATAAATCAAATATCTTCAACCGTTTTTTTATAAGATCGACCGAGAAATGACAACCAAATTTTTTTTATTTTTTTTGACCACGTGACCGCTATTTGAATGGATACGTTTACCTGGCATGGTTTTTTTTTTTTGCTCTTTTGTACAATAAAAAATGTCATAAAATTAAAGAAATAAAAGAATTCAAAAATCACTTCTGTCTTGTCTTTTTTTTTAATTCTTTTCTGATGACATTCTCTTAAATTTTTTTCCTCTAAAAATATTACCCGACGATAGACGGGCCAATTCTACTTTTAGGAACTCTCTTGTGAAAAAAAATTAGATCTATTTCACGGTCACTTAAAAAGTTAAACCTTTCAACTTTTAACCAGGTTGTCATGGATGATCCGTCATATCATAGCTGTGAGTGACAAATAAATTTAAAATTCAATAATTTAGTCTAAACTCGCTACAACCCCCAAATTTAGTGCCTAGAGGATAAAGTATGGACGTTTTTTATTCAGTTGTCATGTTTAAATTGAGAATTAAGTAGATTTCACAAATAGTAAGAAAAACTATTTATTATTCATTTATCTATAATATTTGACACAAAAGTATGACAATATACTTCTATTAAAGCCTTGACAATGAGGTCACGTTTTCATACATAAATAGCCGCGGGCGATTTTACGTACCCAAAACGATAGATTACCAATTAAATTTCTACTCAAGATTGACTACCTTGGACCGTGACTGATTCGATTGAGATAGGTTAAAACTCCATTTTACTTTTTTTAGCGTATTTTATTCCCGCTTCACGTTCACCTCCAGTTGAGCATATTTTATTATAAACACAACCGAAACACACAAACAAAAACGTTAAGAAAACACTAGATTGATCTAATTAATTATTAATTATTACTAATTATTTTTTTTTTATGAATCAGAATGTGATTAAGTGATTTTTAATTAGAAAAGGTAAAAAAAAACTTTAAAAAGCATTAGAACTGTTCCAATTAAATATTGTGTGGTCGTCAGCGGGAGAAAAATCCTTACATGGTCACGGGTTCACCGTGAGTTCACATTGACTTTAATTATCAGCATACGTCATAGCTCGGGCAATAGCTGTTTGTAATTGTGTTGGCCTCAGTTTTGGGGTCATTGTAAGTTCATAAATGTGTATTTATAGTATCATGCCTGGGAGATACTTGTAACAATACAAACTTAACCACCTTGCAATTGTGAGTTACGTTTACGTACTTCACCCATTGCCATGATTCATGATTCGTGTGTCAGAATTTTCATGGCATGAAAATTCTGACACACGAACATAGCACATTCAATATTCCAAATTTGGACTTTTCTCAAGTTTTGACAAAAGTAAATTATCAAAATCTAAAACAAAGTCAGTCTCTTTGTTTTTTTATTCATTTTTATTCATTTGTTAAAACAAAAATACAATACAAATAAATAAATCATGTTTTCCTAATGTTTTGGTGTGTTTTGGTTATTATAATAAAATATGCTCAACTGGAGGTAAACAAGAAGCGGAGAATAAAATATGCTAAAATAGAGTTTTACCTTGAGATAGATCTAGGCCTATTCAAAATAAAATATTATAATAATAGGCATATTTAATTTAATAATAATTAAATAATAGTAATAGGTAGCCAAATAGGTAGGCCTATATAAATAATATATAGGCCTACAGGCCTAATTAATTAGTGATTAAATAGGGCCTAGGCCTATAGTATATTTTCTCTTACTCTACGCTAAGACATAAAAACTAATCAATGCTAGATCTAGATTATTCTAGATCTATCTATTAGTATCTACTGTTAAGTAACTATTACTATAGACTCTAGTCAGTCTAGTAACATGTAGGCCCTACTCAAAACTTTGCCAATTATTTAGGCCTAAAATAAAATAATTTTTTTTTAAAACCTCATGACCTAGTTAAGCCATGATTGTTGTCATTTTGTGTGATAAAATGTGTATATAACCAAATTGATTTTGCCTTTTTAACTTTTTAAATATTGTGTTTAGTTATCAAAAATACTAGGGCAGCGTGGTTGTATTTTTACCTGACAGTCTCTAGTTCTCAGGACCTGGCCAGAACTCCTACTCTATTCATGTTTAATCACAATGCTAATTACATAATTGTAATATTTGTATTTCAGAATAAGCAAGAGTTTTCTGCGATGAATTCTGAGCAGCCACACATTATTAGAAAATCTTCTGTATTTTATTAAATACAGTACTCCATAACAACATCTCATTTTAAAATGGTAACTACTCCATCACATAAAACTATATTAATTAACTATTTTAATTAAAAGATGCACTAATTCATGTCCATGAATGTTAAAAGTAAGACCATAAACTGATTGCGTATATGACCATCTGTCTACATACTCCATGTCATTGTTAAAGGATAGATAATAAATATGTTCATAGTTGGTATTGTCATTTTAGGTATTAGCAAAAGAATTGTTTTGAGTATATTGTCATCATAAATATAACATCTGCTCTTTCTTCAGCCTTATCATTGGCAGAGTCACAATGTCAAAACAAGTGGGGTGGATGACATGGTTCTGCTTCAGAAAATTTCTGAAGCAGGAATTATGGACAATTTAAAAAAGCGTTTCATGGATGATGTCATCTATGTATCCTTTTGTTATTAATTAATTACTTATATTTCAAATTTAAGTAGCAATTACAAGGTGAATTTTATACTAGTGTTAAGCTTAATTTATTTTTAATTTTGTGTACACAAAGCTCTTTAGATATAGTCTATTAATGTAATTTAGTGCCCATACTTAAATATTTAAACAGAGTGGCTGGTCCTTAATTATCTTCTCAGACATATATTGGCCCTGTACTTGTGTCTGTCAACCCTTTCAAAAGCATAAATATATATGGTGACAGGGAAATAGAAATTTATCAAGGAGCAGTGAGTGTCATTGTTTGGTGTTTTGTTATTGGACAATAGTTTGTAGCTAAAATTCTAACATGTAACACATTGTTTTATATAAAATTTAAAAAAAAGTGCATTTTTACTGCAAAGAAATATTAATTATTAATTTTATACCAGATTACATTTTTAAAGAAATGTTGATCAATCATTGGCAATTCAAGTCATTTTATGCATCATTATAGGCTCAATATGAAAACCCCCCTCATGTGTATGCCCTTACTGACAACATGTATAGGAACATGCTGATTGAGATGGAGAATCAATGTGTGATCATCAGGTTGGTAAAATTTTCATCCATGTATTATAAAAAAATATGGATAAATGCAGAACATACACAGACCCACATATAATATATATAGAATTAGATATAGATATAGATCCATATATATATATATAGATAGATTATATATTTATTGATGACTTAGATTATATAGATACAGAGATAAAGATTACAGAGATAGAGCTTATAGGTATAGAGATAGATATTTTTTATTCTGATTATTAATGTAGATATTTAGAAATTATTTTATAAATGACTGCTGAAGATTTTAAAAATATCACATTTTAAGTGGAGAGAGTGGAGCTGGTAAAACAGTTGCGGCTAAATATATTATGGGATACATTTCAAAAGTATCTGGTGGAGGTCCTCTTGTACAGGTAAGTTTCTCTTTCTCTAAGATTCTCTAATTGGAACTGTTACATTTTGATTATAGGTTTCACATGTTTTTCCTTAAATCTTGGTAATAGTGGCAGATAGTTTTTACAAGTGTTCTGTCTGTAAAATAAGGCCAATTAAAACAGCAATAGATTTTCATAATTTCATTGTTATTGGGCAATCCAGAAAAGATTCCATATTCCTCAAGTAGAGGAATAAAATGTTTAGACAATTATTATTATTTTTGTAATGGCTTGGTTGTTTGGTAGAGCACTTAATAGAAAAAAATAATAAAGTAAAGATTCCTCTTAAAACCTAGTGATCTATTGGGCAGATGAAGTAGAGTTCACGTTTTTTTTATTTTCAGTGCAATCATGCAATATTAATTTTTTATAATACTTACATATTTTAAATAGGAAAGAGTCGAGTAGTAAAAAAATATGAAGGGATAATGTGGTCAACACTATGCCCAGCCGCCTTTACTTTCGTGAGTTAGGCATCCATCAGAGCTGGGTGCACTCAGGGACGTTCCACTGTCTTGAACCTAGATTCAAACTTGAGACTTTTGGGTTAGAAGTCTAGCGCTGTACCGCTACTCCACAGAGCACTTGATAAACAACCCAAAAGTCTTGCATTTAGATCATGGTTCAAGTCCGTCAGATGTTCCTAAGCAAGTCAACTCTGAAATTTCCCATACCCAAGTTGAGGTGAATGAAGACAGCAGGCAAAGCAGTGACCTAACCATAACTTTCTTTCTTTCAAGTTATTTAAAAGAATCAGATAATTCTGACCACAGATCTTAATTTTTAAAGTTATTATAGTTAAAAGTGATCATTTTTCAGCATGTAAAAGAAATTATTCTTGAGTCAAACCCATTACTTGAAGCATTTGGGAATGCGAAGACAGTTAGGAATAACAACTCCAGTAGATTTGTAAGTTGGATTTTTTTTCCTGCACCAGTGTTCTTAGAATGAAATATGAGTTGGGTTTTTTAATTGAATAGGAAAATTATTTTGTTTTAAAAGAATTCATATATCATTTTTTTTTTACAGGGCAAATATGTTGAAATTCAGTTCAGCAGAGGAGGAGAGCCTGATGGGGGAAAAATATCAAACTTTTTATTAGAAAAGGTAATTTTTATATAATCAGTACAAAATGCTGTTTTTTTCATGAAGTTTCTTTTTCAGTAAGTGTCAAGTCTTTACAAAATGAAGAGTAAAATTAGTAAAAAAAAATTAATAATAAAATCCCTATGTGATAGCTGTAAAATAATTGATATTTTGCCACTTGTATATTTTCAGTCTCGAGTTGTCAGCCAGAATACTGATGAGAGAAGTTTTCACATATTTTATCAACTATGTTCTGGTGCCACTACAAAAGTTAGAGGTATGTTAATAATCACACATTTTTCTGATATCTGTATTCACAATCATTGTTAATTTTCTACAGCATCATTAATCACATGGAATTAATTTCCATAGTTGTTATAGTTTTATATTTTGATCATAAGACTATATTAAGCCTCTTGAAAATACATTTTCCTAAGTTGCTTCTGCATATTTTTAGTCATCAAAGTGACATAGTGGTTTGTTCAAATGTTAGTGATTCAAACAAACTTGCTTATTGTAAATCTACACCTACTTTAATGGCTTAATAATGTTATGCTTGGTAAAATTGACAAAACGGTGAAAACTCAAAATGAAGTTTTATTGTCTAAAATTTTATCATTTAATTAGCAAAATAATGAATAACCTTGATAAATAATGACCTTTCTGATAATATTATTGGGGAAAACAGCAGCTTACATCACTTACAAAAAAAATTTAAAAAGTTCGATGTCAACCTTCACTGGATATCAAAATCACCAAAAAATAAGATATATAAAAATGATTTTAGTTGAAAAAATTGAAATTTTTCTAGAAAGTTGACTACCACTCCCCCCGTAAACTGTTGAAAGAAGATAGAAGAAGGGAAAAACCTTAATCAGTATTCTATTTTTAAAATATCTTTTTCATAGTAATTATGTTTTTAAGCTCAAAGATTTGGTCTTGGAGAATGATTGTTTAATTCTTAAGTGTACTCATCTCCAGCCACTTAACACCTACTTAAAAATAATCATACCTCTTTACATGTATAAACAAAACAAACAGTTAAATATTACTTACATCTTATTTACAATATTGTTTACATCTACTTAAATTTACTATTGGGTTAAACAAATCTTCTATTGAAATAACTAAAAAGGATAGGAATCTTATTATCTTAAATTTAAAAGTACCCATTCTGAGCTGACATTAGGGCAGATAAAGTTAAGTTTGCTTTTTTCTTTTACTTTGGGTCAGGTTGGTACTAATTAGAGATAAATTAATTCAAGGAAATTATACAGCCCAAGCAAGCAATTATACCCTATTTCGCCTGACTTCATGTGTCAGTATAGTTTATTTCTAGCTTGGTTTAAATATTGAATACTATGAAAAAAATAAAAATAGCCATTAAATCTAAGACAAGGAAGTGAAAAGCTGGGTTACTTTGATTAAATATAACTATTGATTCAGTTTGTAACAAGGAAGTAAAATGCATAGTGTGCACAGAGAAAAAAATTCTTGAGCAGTTGTGTTTATCTTGGTACAAATTAAAATTGAAGTGCTGGGCTGGTACTTGTGTGTTTAAGTGAAGAACATGAATGGATTACCAGATCCTAAATAAATACTTGCTGCTGTGAAGAAAAGAAAAAACTGGTTCATTAAATAAAGCAGGAGTGATCTCCCCTAAAATTTCTTATATATTCTTATATAACAGGAAAGGGGATGGTACTTTCATATTCTTATGTAACAGTAAAGGGGATGGCATTCATGCAATAATATTTTTTTACAATACTTAAATTTTTTAAATAGAAAAGAGTCGAATAGAAAAAAGAATTGCGCACCAAATGAACATTGTACCTTATAAAGGAAACATTGATTAATTAAAAAAAAATTAATTAAATATCTAATTAATTGACATTTAATGTCACAGTGCAATATTATTGGGTCATTACATAAGTGAAAAGTTTGAAACAAATCCGTCCAGTCAAAGTGATATTTTTTGGTAAATCGGTAAAACCGTAAAGTATTACTTGACTGGAAATCACTCAAATTTTGTCAGATTCAAGACTAGAAGATCTTATAGCTAAGTGTAAAATTTTGCTTATCTAAATGAAATAGTACTTACGTTATCGGAATTTTAAAAACCGGAAATAAAGTACATCTTCCTGATTCTAAAAGATCTTATACTTCCAATGAAATATCTACTACCAAACTGTGTTATCAAGTTATCAGGTTCCCACGGAAATAGAGTAAAATACCACTACTGGTTGCTGGAGATTGTTCAAAAGCTAAAACATTCACATATAATCTAATACTTTGATTTGAATTTCCTCCACCTAACTGGAAATGGAGTAACTATCATTGTATCAACATCAAAAGTTGATAGCAAACTACAAATTTGGTGTAGTTCTTATATTATAAATTTTGTCAACCTAACAGGAACGATACTCAAGTTATCATGTTTACATATAATCGGACAGTATTGAAAAACTAAGATTTTCTTGCTGCAGAAGTTTATAAAATGTCAGTTTGTGAAACTGACATGATATAGATTTTTGCACAATTTCAATTCATCCTTTATTTTACGTATACGGTAAAGAAGGGAGGTGTAAAACTGAAAATGGTTGAAATATTTGTTAATTACTCAGTATGATTACAATACTTCATCTATCCAAGAAAGTAAAAATCTGTAACTTTTAGATTATGTTCAGATTTGTATTAAATGAAAGCATTACAAAAGATAAGTCTTTTGAAATGCTATAGGCAGTAATGTTGTAGAATGCACAGCTATGTCAGTCCCTCTACCCAGCTGTAAATTTACATGTTGTGTCATATATTGTCTGTATTGTTCATTTTATTTTTACTTTCTGGTATATACGAAGTATAGAGAAAGTATTGTAATCGTGCAAAAAAAAAATCGAGATTTTTACAAATCTCGACGTTCTACACCTCACTGATATGGAAAAACATAATTTTGCAATCTTGTCTGTATGTCTGTGTGTCTGTCTGTGTGTGTGTGTGTGTGTGTCTGTGTGTCTGTGTGTCTGTGTGTAAACACGATTACTTGAGTACCGTTACAGCTAGGTTGATGAAATTTTATATATAAGTATTTTATCAAAATCGTAGGTCCGTATCAACTTTTGAGCGATTTCCGATAACCGGAAGTGATACTTTTCCTACTTTGAATTTTTCAAAAGCCTATAACTTGAGTACTATTTCAGATAGATAAATGAAATTTCACATTTAAGTTAAATATCTAATTCTCTACCTTCTGTTAAATTTTGAGTAATTTCCGTTGACCGGAAGTAGTAATTTACGCTAGTTCCGATTTCTCAAAAAACTAATGTAAATTTTTAAAGTACTAATAATATTGCGCACTATTATGCACTTTTCTATTTGGAGTTCACTTGGTGTGCAATTCTTTTGTCTACGAGATTTTATTCTATTTTAAAAACTTTAAGTATTTAAAATGGATTAAAAATCATGTCTATAGCTCGAGTTATTTTATATAAGAATATTCGAGAAAGTTTTGGGGAGATCACTCCCGGTTTATTTAATTAAAAATGACACATTTTTACCATAAGTATGCTAGTGCCAAAGTGATTTATATCTTACACACACATTAGGCAAAAAAAAACAGTTGTAACAATGCAGCAGTAACATAGGGTTTTAGCTATAGTAATAACTCTACTGACTCTTTCACTGGCTAAATCTAATAGCCCTTAAGCCCTTGCATTATTGTGACATATAGAGCCATTGGAATAAAAAAATTTACAGGCCTGAAATTTGTTAGAAAATATGTTTAATTATTCATATCAATCAAATTACCAAAATAAATGGAAAAAAAGCAATAGACACTTCAATGGTAAACGTAGTTTTAAAAAGTTTATTTAAAAATTTGATAAGCGCATAGAAGTTAGATTATGCTCATGCTGAATTTAACAATGCTGAAATTAACACTCATCTATCACTGTAATTCTTTTATCACTGTAATTTTTTTCCACCAGAAAATTTTGGCATTACAGAACCAAACTACTACAATTATCTTCTCCAGAGTGGGACCTACAATGTTGATGGAATTGATGATAACAAAGAATTTCAAGATACCTTGGTAAAGAATTCATTGGCTTTTTTAAAACAATATTTAGTTAAATGAGTTTGCAACACATTTTTTTACCCACTTTTACTGAGTTAAATTAGGACATTCTTTTGGCACTTACTAAGGTAATATAGCGGTAAACACAATGGAGAAAAATTATTTATCATTAACAAAATGGCTGTCAGCTAATGACATGTAGTCCTGTAAAGTTAGTAAAGTGAAAAGACTCATAATTGTTACAATACATATGATTTCAAAATAATATTTTTATTTAGTTTATTTTTATAACTAATGTACTCCTTGTTTGATATCTTATGAGTCTGCTAATCTTAAGCAATTTTAATACTAAAAGTTAAAAAAAAATTGAAACAGGAAATACATTACAAAATATTACAAATTTTAATGTACATAAATGTTAAAAAAGGCATGGTTGGCTTATAACATGTTGGCTTTAGTTTTTTATTAGTTTCAAAATTTGACAGAAGTGTTCAATGATATCTAATGAATTTTTGATATTCTCTGATATGAGATTCTTTAGAAGTATGTTGCTAATCATCAACAGTCTTGTCATTAACCAAGCTGTACAGCATTCACTATTATATTTTATTTAAATATCTAACCTGTATTTATAATATGAAATATATTCATTGCTCTTTAATATTAATTTTATATTTTCTTTCAGCAAGCCATGCAGGTAATTGGAATCCACCCAGACACACAGAATGATATTTTATCCATTGTTGCTGGCATACTTCACTTGGGGAACATAACTTTTAAAGAGTCAGGAAACTATGCAGAAATAGCCAGTGCTGATTGTGAGTTAATAGAAGCTGAAAATTGCATTCTGTTGTTATTTTCTGTTAAAAAGTCTCCATTAAATTTAACTTTATAAAAATATATAATATTAGCACCACATAACTAATGTACTGTAATAGAACTTTCTTAAACTAGTTCAAAATCAATAGCTGAAATTTTACAAGTTCATTGCTTAAAGATTAGACACAATAAGTTTGTGTAAAATCAAGACACAACTTAAATAAATATTGATGGGAGGTAGTTGTCCATAAATGATGTCACACTTTCCCCCCAATTTTCTTATCTCTCCTTGTAACATGACATCATACCTTATCCTCCCTGCTCAAGTTTTAAGTTTTTCCTATTTGGAACACAAATTTAAAAAAAAACAACAATTGAGCAGTTTCTCTGTAATAAATAAATAGAATAATCAATAAATAACTGAAGACAAAATGGTATTATTTAACTGTTTACTATGTTAATTTTGCTGAAACCATCATTAATCAATATTTAATGCTGAACATGAACAAGATTAGGTACATTGATTATTTTTTTAATTACAAATTACAAAGGAGTATTTTAAAAATGCAAATTAATTTAAAATTCAGGACACAAAATTCTAAGTTTAATTTGTATACAATCCCTTTTTCAGTTCTTGAATTTCCAGCTTTTTTGTTGGGAGTGGATAAAGAACTGTTGAGAAATAAACTGATTGGCAGAATCATGGACAGCAAATGGGGTGGCCAGACAGAGAGTATAGAGATGAAGCTAAATGTCCAGCAGGCCGAGTTCACAAGGGATGCACTTGCAAAGGCCATCTACTCAAGAGTCTTTGATTTCCTGGTTGAAGTAATATCTCTTGCTGTGTACTTAATTATTAGTTGATGAAGAAAGGAAAATTTTCCTTTAATTGAAAGTTTATTGAATGTATATTTTTTGTTAAATATAATTTATCAGTAGGTCTGAAACATTTTTAAATGTAGGTTTTGTTTCTAAAATTAATGATGTCACTTCCTTTAGTAACACTATGATTGTAATTTTGAGCTGAAAATAGCCAAATAATAATAGTTACATAATTTTTACATTGCAGTCTATAAACAAAGCCATGCGGAAGGACATTGAAGTTGTGAACATTGGCATCCTAGACATCTATGGCTTTGAAATTTTTGGCCGCAATGGTTTTGAACAGTTTTGTATCAACTATGTGAATGAAAAGCTTCAGCAGATCTTTATTGAGCTGACCCTGAAGGCTGAACAGGAGGAGTATGTTACAGAAGGCATCAAGTGGACAGCTATTGATTACTTCAACAACAAAATAGTCTGTGATCTTATTGAATCCAAGTCCCCACCAGGCATCATGTGTGTCCTGGATGATGTTTGTGCCACCATGCATGCTGTCTCTGAGGGTGCTGATGAAAAGTTGCTAGAGGTGATATTTTCTTGTGATTTTATCATGTTTTATTTTTAGCATAAGTGATCAGATAAAGACAATATCTTGTTGTTTTAATCAGTTTGCTTAAATACAATGCTGATAAGTAAAGTATATAATATATAGCAAACTCACTGTTCAAGGACTGATATAATGGATATTTTGAAGTGAGGTCTTCAGCCTTCAAAAATTTGTTATAATAGCACTCAATTTAAAAAGAAAGAAATAAGGAAAACTTTTGATTAGAAAAAAAATCAACTTTATAAAAACAAGCTGTTAAAAAGTGATTCTTGCTTCTATTTAGTTTTAAAAATAGAGTTGCATTATTCTATTTTAAGATAATCATTTTTCTCCTTTTATTGGATATAGAAAAGCTTGTTACTACAAACGGTACAATATATTTATTGATTTTATTAAGGGGAAATAACAAAGCTGGGATTTTGAACACTGAAAATATTACCTGAGTATTTTCCCTTTGTATATAGTTCTGTTTTTGTACAAAAAATCAATCAATACAAGGCATTGTTCAATTTTCGTATCAATTTAAAAAAAAAAAATGGAGGAAATAAAAATGGCTAAACTTTAGTTTAAAAGACACCTGTTTAAAATACAGCCTTTCTTCCCTTCCACCTCCGCTTTTAACACTGTCAGAAAAGTTAGAACTGAAGAACATTTATCTGCCTTTTATCAATGGCAGTGTGAAAATATCTGTGAATTTCTATTATTTATACTTTTGTTATTGAATATAGTAATCTTCACATTAATTGTAGTGACTAATTTAATGTCTAATTATACTAAAAATGTGATTTTCTTGTGTTGTAAATAGAATTTATATGGAAATAAATACATTAAAAGTGGGTCGAAATTGAATTGCAATATTTGTTGACTGACCCACTGAGATATTTTTGTCTTGTGCACTACTTAAAAGTTTGTTAAAAAAAAAGGATGTTTGGGAAAATATGGGCAAAATATTCACAGCAAAGGGTTGTCAAAGCATCTTGTCACGTTTCCTGACGTTTGTCATTATGTCAGCATCAGTTTGATACTATAATAGCTGACACCTTGTATTTTAGTGTGCATGAAGTCTCTCAAATAAAAAAAAAATACATTTATCTCATTGACTCCCTAGTCTTGTAAGACTATCACATTTGATGTAACTTGTTGAGGGTGTCAGTCTTTGGGTATTTCACATGCAGGCAGATCTTTTCCTCTCTTTTTTTAAATAGAGGGTGTGGGGGGGGGTGCACCTCCACTTTTCTGTCGTGGGTTCTCACATTGCTAATGCTTTAATGTCACTGAATTACATATTTGTATCCAAGTTATACACCGCCTTTTCCCTTCAAAATATATACATTTTTAGTGCAATACATCTTTCAGAATTTCTCCATCACTCAACCTATGGACATGTTCCAGCCAATGAAGGCAGAATAGTCAATGTCAAGTGCCCATGCTGGGTAATTTTACCCACTCCAGGATAGGATTGTTTATTACGTGGTCTTTTCAACAGATCCTGTTTGTATCTCTAAAACTGCTTGTCAGGACCTCCGCCACATGTGTAGCCCCTCTCCTACATGCGTAGTCATCATTTGAGTCTGAACTAAGTCACATGTTAAAGCAGGCTCTGCATTTAATTGAGGGAGGCTTTTATAGTCTTTTGCTAGCTGTTAAGAGATTGTATGTAATGAATTTCAAGCAGTTTGAAAAAAATTATTTATTATTTTAAAACTATTTTGCTTGTTTAACTTTCAGAAATTACAAGGCCAATCTGCAACAAATAAACATTACCAAGGCTGTAGTGTAGGATTTATTATTCATCACTATGCAGGGCAGGTGAGTTTATACCTTTCCCCAGTTGTATCCCATCTTTCTGATGTAATTCTCCAGATCACTTCTCCGAGTCTTCCTTGATCTGCTTCTTTTTTTTTTGTGTGCACTTTAGTTGTTAACTGATGGCTGTACTTGGTCATTAGTTTTGTGCAGAATGATAGGATATTTGTAATATGTCTGGAACCTCTGTTGAAGAACATTAAGGAACAATATTTTATTACAGGTAGAGTACTATGCAGATGGTTTCTGTGAGAGAAACAGGGATGTATTGTTCTCTGACCTAGTGCTTCTCATGCAATCAAGTAGGAAGTGAGTGCCTTTAACTTAATGAATAACTTACCTGTTTTACATACATTGAGGCTGCAGGATGGGATCTGAATTTGTTTCTGGATATATCCAGAGTTGATATTTTTAATGTTTCCACTTGTCAATATTTTTAGCATTTTTTTTGTAAAAATTCTATCGTGTTGTTTAGATATAACATATGACATAATGACATAATTTTTGTGTGGTTTGAAGTTTTAAAAGATATTATTTACCCGTTCATTAGTTTATTTAGATAATTCTAATGATATATCATTTGCTTTTTTTTTCTCTTTTATTAGCCAATTTATCGTTAGCTTGTTCCCTGAAGTAGTCAACACTGCAGCAAAAAGCAGACCAACCACAGCTAGCATGAAAATTAAGGTCAGTGAGACTTTTTTCTACTAATGCTGTAGCAGTGTAAAAAATGCAGTTACATTATAAGTCATTGAGCTTCAGTAGAAATACTAATATTTTAAAAAATTCTTCATCCAGACTCAGGCCAATAAACTTGTCGAGACTCTAATGAAATGCACACCTCACTATATTCGATGCATTAAACCTAATGAGACAAAACGAGCAAAAGATTGGGAAGACCAGAGGTAGGCTAGGATTTTCTGTGCTTAACACGTCTCTGCAATTAAAAATATAGTAGCATGAATTGCTAAATATACAATTAATTCTGTTTTTAAGGGTCAAACATCAGGTTGAGTATCTTGGCCTCAAGGAAAACATCAGAGTGAGGAGAGCAGGTTTTGCATTTCGAAGAGAATTTGCAAAGTTTATCAAAAGGTAGGATAATATACTGTAAAGTAACAAATAATAATGTAAATTAGATCTCTAGAACACAGTATTTTTAAATTAAAACAGAAACGTAGAAGTAAATTTTACCCAATCTAGAGGTAATTTTGCATGCCAATCAATCACAACTTTTCTTATTTAAACAAATACCAGTAAGGTGGGAGAGATTATTTTCTGAATTTCTTTAGATTTCCCATTTTTCCCCATCATATTTGAATGTTTAATCTGAAATTTTCCAGATATTTTTCAATTACATATAGTAATTGAGCTTCCAATTTTTAGAGTGCAAGTGTTAGCTACTCACTTTACTGCTCTAATTTTTTGCAAAAAATGACCATTGCTAGTCCAAGCTAACTCACTGTTACAATTTAGGCTATTTACTGTGAAAAACTTTTCTGAAGTAAAATAATCTGAATACCATGTCCATCTTAAAAAGTATAGACCTGCTTAGGACTGTTCTGGTTGTTCACACTCGACTTGGTTCATTTGATGGGCAGGGAGGCTTATATCAGTATGGAGGAGAGAGTCTGTTACAGCACAGGGATACAGTTACTAGTTTAAATAAGTTTACTCTGTTAACTTGCTCTGAGTCAAAATAAAAACTATCTAAATTAATTACTATAACTTCATTAAGTTAATTAAAAAACTTTTCAGACGTTGGGGAAAAAATGTTAGTAATTATAAAATTGAAAGTAAATCAGAACTGCACTCTGTATAATTAACTTGTCCAACCCAAAATATTTCCTTTTTTTTAATGATCTGGTCACGTGTGTGATACTCAAAGCCTCATAGAAAGCAACACTTTATACATGATCTCACATATTTTTAGTAGTAGCTAATACATTTTAGCTAGATATTGGTTACTAATTGTTTTGGTTTTATGTATTTTGATTACAGGTATGCCATCCTTACACCAGAGACTTACCCTAACTGGAGAGGAGAAGCAAAACAAGGTGTCCTGCATTTACTTAAGACGGTTAACATGGACACAGACCAGTACCAGCTTGGGAAGACAAAAGTTTTTATCAAGAATCCAGAATCTGTAAGTATTCTTTGGTATTTGATGGAAATACATAGGGTAATTATTAAATTTGTAAACTTGCTTCCAACTAAATTAAATTTTATTTTATTCACTTTTTCAAAATTTTAACTGTCACACATTTTACTTCTTCTGTAGCTGTTCTTGCTAGAAGAAATGAGAGAAAGAAAATTTGATGGCTTTGCTAGAGTTATCCAAAAAGTGTGGAGAAAACATCACGCTCAACAGAAATATTTCAAGCTAAGAGAGGAAGGTAAGCCTAGTTTACCATGGCCTTTACCAACTTGTCAGCATGCAAATAAACAACTTGCCCATCCTAACCGAGCACCTAGATCTAACTCTTCTTAGAGGTCATCTATTTATGATGCCCGCAAAAAAAAAATGAACTTAAGTTCCACCAAGTTCCAATTGAAACATGAGCAAAACTATTTGATTGTTAATATTTAACATACATGTTATGTGTTCATTTTGACTTTAATTTTTAAGTTTTGTTAATTTGATCTTACATTTATAAATTACTTACAGCATCCGATATCCTCTTCAACAAGAAAGAGCGTAGACGTCATAGCCTTAATCGTAATTTTGTTGGGGACTATCTTGGCTTAGATGATAACCCTGAATTAAGAGCTTTGGCAGGGAAAAGAGAGAGGATAGAGTTTGCTGATTCTGTGAAGAAATTTGATCGCCGTTTCAAAGTAAGACTATTAACAAATCCTCTAATTTAAATCCCTTAAATTCTAGAATAAGCAAAGAGCAATTAACTCTAAAATGTGTTCATTACTTTGACATTTTTCAGTTCGTTAAAAGAGATATGCTGCTGACTGCTAAAAGTCTTCTGCTAGTGGGTCTTGAGACTGTAAGTACATCCACTTTTTAAAATCTTGTTACCAGAAAATTAGTTAATGAAATCTTATGGAGAAGGGTAAATTCAAATTTGCTATAACAAAAGTTCTTTTATTTCCTGTGTTTAGATTTATTATTTGACATGTGGTTAAAGTGAGTGAATTAAAAGAATGATTAATTTTTTTCTCTTTTGAATTTATTTAGATAAAAAAAGGACCAGATAAGGGAAAGAAACAATTGGTTGTGAAACGGAACATACCTCTAGACCAGATCTCAGGGATTGTAATGAGGTAATCAAACTTTGTACAAGTTTTGATCTTGTGTAATTATCATGATGAGATACACAAAAATAATATGCTGATATTAATATTAATCTACAGCACAATGCAGGATGACTTTTTTGTTCTAAATGTCAACAATGAATATGGAAGCTTTTTAGAGAATGTTTTCAAGACTGAATTTCTCACTGTTCTGGCAAAGAAATACAAAGAAAGAACAAACAGAGAAATTAGCATACAGTTTCAAGACACGTAAGAATGATTTCCTCCTTTTAATATAATTTATAAATATAAACAGTGCATTATTATAGTTGTTTGATTAAAATATATTGAATTTTGAATAATTTTCTTGATAGAAGTTCAGAGCAGTTTGTTAAGTTCTAATTAAAATAAAAGTTATCTAATAAATTTCACAATACTTCAAACGTGTCAATATTAGGTTAGATTTCCAAGTTAAGAAAGAAGGTTGGGGTGGAGGTGGATCCAGGCAGGTGAAATTTCTTCGTGGTGCAGGTGATATTGCACAGCTCAAACCCTCATCCAAAGTTCTGACAGTCACCATCGGACCAGGCCTTCCAAAGAACTCAAGTGAGTTATTAAATATGTCAGCCGCTTCAGTTCATTGTGTGTCCCACTTCTTAACCTACATCTAATTTCTTTTCTTACTTTAGTTTTTGGTAAATTAAATCTATTGTTAACAATTCAGAGAGCATAAAATCTGTTATAAAAATATATTTGCTATATATATATAAAACAAACACAACATAAGCAATAAAATAAAAACAATATCTAGTTATAATTGATTGGTTGTTCTTTTAGCTTTAGCTTTAAAATAAGTTTCTAATGAATTTTATGTTGACGAGACTAGTTAGAACTTTGCCATAGAACTGATGCATTTTTTTTTCTTTTTGTAGGACCTGGTAGAAAACCTGTAGTCAAGAGCAATGGTTCCAGTGCCCCGCGTCGAGCACCAGGCCCCCCTGCCCCTGTTGGAGTTGTGTCTGGTAGATCAGCTCCTGGTCGTCCTGCACCAGGTCGACCTGCTCCAGGTGCTCCACCCACTGGTCCTCCACCTGCTATACCACAAGGCAATGCTCCACCCCCTCCAACAAGTCAACCGCCTTCACGTAAAGCAGGTGATAAATCTTGTACGCAGATTTTTTGTTTTTATTTTATAATTTTTAAGTTCAAAGATCTTTTTATTTTAAATAAACTACCAGTACATTTGTTTTAAAATTGAACAGGAGGTTTTATATTAATTTGCCGTGGTCTAGTTGCTAAAAAGTCATGAGTTCAAACTCTCGGGCAGATGAGGCTTCTTAGCTGGGGACAGCCACTCTTCTAGGTGACAACTCCAAAATCAAACAACTGCTGCCTTGTAGTTTGTTCTTGGTTGGACAAAGGCTATGGAAGCAAATCCAAAAAGAAAGGCAGGCTGTAATCAGAGTCCTCAATGGCGCATAACCAGTTAGATGTATTTAATTGTGTTGGAGGTATGGTCAAGTCTGCTAACTCATGGTTGTTGAAATACGAAAGAAAATTCTGGAGTTCAAACCCACTGGCAGATAAGGCTCGATCCCTTCCAACACTAAAAATTAAGAATAAAGAAGAAGATCCTCACATAGGATGTCACCTAAGATTTTAAACTTCATTATTGTTTTTCAAAAAAACGCATTTGTTTTTAAATGACTATGATACTATGATTGATACGGTGGGTTAGTTTTTAAGGAATGTTGTGATGCAATTGTCCATGCAGCAGGAATGTGTCGTCTGCTAGATTTCTTCTCATCTAAAACTTGGCGGGCGAAGTGGGTGGGCTTAGTTGGCTGTTGTCTCAATCAGGTTATATTTTTAAGGAATTTTGTTTTTACCCTGATACATTTTTTAAATTAATGAAATTAGTTTAGTAAGACATAATATATAACTTTGTGTATGACACAATAAGTATAAGTGTTGACACAAAAGTATCAAGTACAGTAATTAATTTTTTTCACACATTATGATCTGCTAAAAATATTCTCAGCTTTTAGGCCAAATAATGTACAAAAAGCAAGTTTACATAAAACACTAATTGTCCATTGTTAAAACTAGATCGGTCTCATTGTATAAGACACAAATATGATTACAAATATGTGTTGTTGAAATGACCATGAAGCATTGTTAAAAAATGAAACCCCGGTATCGTTGTTTTTGACAACCATCATTACTATGACGACGATAAAAAAGTAGGTCAAGCGACAAAGAAATATATTTTTCCTTCCTCCCCAGTCAAACGCCAGTCAAGTAAAGATATCCAGGAGAACCTCATGCAAAGGCAAGCATCCAGGCGACCCACTGACAAGACACCTTCACTCCCAAGAGGTGCAGACAGTCCGGCTAAGATAATGGCAGCAGCTAAGAAAATGAACAACAACAACAATGCTAATTTCATGAGACCACCAGATCCTGGTATGGCAGGGTAAGTTCTCTCCCATAGCTTCTAAGAAGCTGAATACTTCATTGACCATCTAAATAATAGGAAGTTGGCATATATATAATTGATTGTTGCAATTTTTATGTCATATGAAACTAGAGCAATACTTGTGTCATTACTTTTTATGGGGGTCATCCCTACCCTACCCGGCCATCACACATCACAAACACCCTTTATATGATATCACCTCCCCATCCTGTTCCACTCTGAAATTGCTGTTCCTATAAAAAATTAAAGTTTTTTTATTTTAAGAAATATAAATTGCCTCCCCTATTCCCCCTTGTAGCTCATCCCAAAAAAAAGTCTTAAATCCCTTTCATAAGGTGTGTAGCCTCATGTATTCATTTTTAATTTGATGGCAATTTAATTACTACTCTCATCAAAGTTTTGTAGGTATTTGAAAATTTATTGAGTAATCTATATATATAATTCTCTTCTTCGAGCCGTTAGAAAACAAGCTGCAAACGCTCTCCCTACCTCCCCACCCCTACATGGTTTTAGTGAGCTGTGTTCACTCTAAATGTTTACAAGCAGAGCCAACGATTTTAAACGTAGGGGGGGGGGGGTAAGAAGGGGGGGAGGGAAGGAAGGGGGGGGGTTATGGTCCTTAACGAGCTACTTATAGTGTTTTAAAGAAATATTTTCAGTGTCAGCGTTGGTACTGTCGAATTCACAAATTATGAATTATTGAAAATTAGAAACAACTAAATAGCGGCGTATGTTATGCCGCGGGCCGGCTCGTCTATTATATTACAGCTTTTAGAATGCTATTCTAATACTAATAGCTCTAACAGGTTGGTTATCTGTTCTGGTTAATATGTGAATTAATCAACAAATATTTATATATTTTTTTAATTTCTTTTGAATTACTATAGACTTTGTTTGATTGTTGGGTATATGTTTGAAAAAATTCAACACAATTTTTTATTTTAATTTTAATGTTTTAAAAGTATCTGTATTCTAAAACTATTTTGTACGAATTAATAAAATTAGTACACATTTTTAACTCCATCCTAAAGACTTGTTACCCATTGGCATAATTTCAACATGTTTTTTAAAAATGTTTAATCGGTTTACTGTATATCTCCAATACTGTGAAGGTTTAATTATTTGACTTTTAAACACATCGGATCTTGATAGAGCTTATTTTGCTTAATTTCTCTGTGTCAACAAAATGATCAAAACCCAAACAATTATATTATGATATATGAAAGCCTTTGACTCCATCTTTTGTGTAACAAAATGTTATGTTTATTCATCCACTGTGTGCAGCCCATTTCATGTTGTTACACAATATATTGTTGCAAGGCACAAAAAATGCACACGTACACACTATTTTTCCCTTGTGAATAAATGTGTCTCCTTTCAACCTTGTCCTCCTCAGCATTGAATCCAAACAGTAAGTGCTGCTAGGATGTTGTACAGTCAATGTTGGTCTTGGTATACACTGGCTTTTGTCTGAAAAATTGTCTATTTGTGTTAGGTTGACAAGTAACTTAGCCTTCCATAGAATTTGATTACTTTAGTTTTTGTTTTAATATTATTTTTATTTCTTGACTGTAAGAAAAAAATTCAAGCTTTCAAATTTTAAACTTTAAAATAATGAAATTTGTTGCAAATGAAACAAAATTTCAAGCTTTCTAATTTTAAAACCTTCCACATATTGAGTGGCAGAAAAAGCCAATAGCAGCATGTGTGTTTTCAGTAATTGAGTACCTAGAGCTTTGGTTGATTTTCTAAATTAAGTCATTAAGTTTTTTACTTTCTCGTATATACGAAGTATAGAGAAAGTATTGTAATCGTGCACAAAAATCACTTGAAATTTTAACATCTTTCACCGTATTACACCTCAGTCCTTCATCACATCCGAAGTTTAGAGGACTTATTTTAATCGGGCAAAAATTATCAATCCAGATTTATCAAAATTAAAAGGTTTTATGCGTATTCCAGTCTGAAAAACTGGGCTTTGCAATTCTGTCCGTATGTCTGTGTGTCTGTGTGTGTGTGTGTCCGTGTGTAAACACGATAACTTGAGTACCGTTACAGCTAGGTTGATGAAATTTCATATATAAGTATTTTATCAAAATCGTAGATCCGTATCAACTTTTGAGCGATTTCGGATAACCGGAAGTGGTACTTTTTATACTTTGAATTTTTCAAAAGCCTATAACTTGAGTACTATTTCAGATAGATAAATGAAATTTGATATGTAAGTAAAAGATCTAATTCTCTACCTTCTGTCAAATTTTGAGAATTTTTCGTTGACCGGAAGTACTTATTTACGCTACTTCCGATTTCTCAAAAAACTAATGTAAATTTTAAAAGTACTAATAATATTGCGCACTATTATGCGCTTTTTTATTCGCGTTCACTTGGTGTGCAATTAATTTGTCTACGAGATTTTATTCTATTTTTAAAACTTTAAGTATTTAAAATGGATTAAAAATCATGTCTATAGCCCGAGTTCCCATCCCCTGTTATTTTATATAAGAATATTCGAGAAAGTTTAGGGGAGATCACTCGCGGTTTATTTTAAAAAAAGCCTGCAGTTTCATTGAATTAATCATTAGATACATGTTACTCATTTTGTTATAAATGTTTTTCACTTTTCTTCTTTGTAAAAAATAAGGAAGTATTTTACTACATATACACTCTGCTTTAACATGAACCCCCTCTACTACAGTTACAGGAATTTTCAGTACAATTCTATTACTTGCTATCTTTAGTCCTCTGTTTTAGAGAGGTTTATGAATGTTACCAAGTCACTGTTTGTGGTACTCTAGTTTTGCTTTGTTGTTTGTTTGCCCCAGCTTTGGTGATAATCTACATTTTCCATTGTCATAAAATAATTTAAATACTCTTGCCTTTTTTGATGGATGCTTTCTAAATTTAACGTTGCCTAAATACTGGCTATTACTAAAGAAGATACTTGTCTAGTCTATAACAAGTCTAATAAGTTAATTATTTCATCTTTCAAAATAATTTTTGTACACTATAGTAATATTGATCAGGCATGTAATTATTATAAAAACAGAAGTGAAAAACAAATTTAACTTAATAATTTATCTAGTATAAAAAAAGCTGTTAAGACAGTGTACATATTTGAAATTAACTACTCATAAACATTATACTTTGTTGAAATATACTTTTAAAGTTTTCTATGAAAACACATTATAATCTTGTCTCAGTAAGTTGTTAATTTAATTGCTTTAATTATTAATAATCTTGTTTTACTGAAAATAATGTAGAACATCCTGAATTTCAATAAGTAGAAAAGCTAGTGATGAATGATTTAGTTGTGTTGGGTCAGTTTAGCCCAAAATGTACATTGAGTTACTTATATATAGGAATCATGCAATAGTCCATCACATTAAAACATGTAAGCAGAGTGAAGTACATTTATTTCTATAGTGTATTGGGGGTTTAAGAAAAAAATATTGAAATGCAAATTTTCTGTCTGATCATAGTTAATTAAAAGCCATCTTATGTTTTGACTAATAAATATGGGTCAAATAAAAACAAAACATGATGCACTTTAATATATTCAGCTACATTTATACCTGACAGTGACTCTTTAACCACTCTGACACACTGCATGTTTTAATTTGACACTAACTTACTCTGATGTGACTTTTACACATGCCATAGTTACACTATGTATAATTGCAACATTGACGTTACCATTAAATCATCAGTGTTATTAAAATGTCTAATAAAATACATAAACTAGCACACATCACATTGGCATAGTTGGACACTTGCTTTTTTACCATGTAATCTTGTCACCCAGTTGTAACATATAAAAGTTGTCAAGCAGTTTTACTCAATAGAAATCCAAGATGTTTTTTGAGTCGAACTTTGGCTACATTGATTACTTCCTTGTTTGACCTTGTTTTACAGAAAGGCATTTCTTTCTATGTATATTTGATCATCATCATTTCACATTCTAATAACAAATTTTTATTATAGTGTTTTTTTAAATATACTTATCTACTAATCTTTCTCTCTTTTTTTTATTACTAATATTATTGATTGCATGGTTTTTTCTTACTTAACGTGAAATCCAAATTATAGAAATCTTTAAAATGAAAGGGGAAAATTTGTGTGTAATATAAGTGATTTAATTAGGGCCTGTTACCTTCCAATTTTACTAGTGTTTGTTCTCTTGCAAATGGCTATCATTAGTTACAAATTTTACATTGTCAAACCTACATTTAAAATAACATCTGAGTTAGCATAAAGTCTTTGGTGGAAATGTATGCACTAACATCTATTATAAAATACTATAAATATTGTTTCTTGAAATTGTTACTATTGTTGGTGAGAATAACATAACATCATCAGTGAATGTTTTGCTTGTGGTGCATTTAGACATGCCCATTATTCTTTATTTTCACAGAGCACAGAGACAAAGTTTGAGCAAGCCAGCCCCCGGCGGTGGAAGACCACGACCAACTCCTAAAGCCAAACCAGCTCTACCACAGTGCCGATGTCTTTATGCTTATGATGCTCAAGATACAGATGAGCTTAGCTTCAATGAGGGAGACATAATTGATATTATATCAGAAGGTATAGTCTTTATGCTTATGATGCTCAAGATACAGATGAGCTTAGCTTCAATGAGGGAGACATAATTGATATTATATCAGAAGGTATAGTCTTTATGCTTATGATGCTCAAGATACAGATGAGCTTAGCTTCAATGAGGGAGACATAATTGATATTATATCAGAAGGTATAGTCTTTATGCTTATGATGCTCAAGATACAGATGAGCTTAGCTTCAATGAGGGAGACATAATTGATATTATATCAGAAGGTATAGTCTTTATGCTTATGATGCTCAAGATACAGATGAGCTTAGCTTCAATGAGGGAGACATAATTGATATTATATCAGAAGGTATAGTCTTTATGCTTATGATGCTCAAGATACAGATGAGCTTAGCTTCAATGAGGGAGACATAATTGATATTATATCAGAAGGTATAGTCTTTATGCTTATGATGCTCAAGATACAGATGAGCTTAGCTTCAATGAGGGAGACATAATTGATATTATATCAGAAGGTATAGTCTTTATGCTTATGATGCTCAAGATACAGATGAGCTTAGCTTCAATGAGGGAGACATAATTGATATTATATCAGAAGGTATAGTCTTTATGCTTATGATGCTCAAGATACAGATGAGCTTAGCTTCAATGAGGGAGACATAATTGATATTATATCAGAAGGTATAGTCTTTATGCTTATGATGCTCAAGATACAGATGAGCTTAGCTTCAATGAGGGAGACATAATTGATATTATATCAGAAGGTATAGTCTTTATGCTTATGATGCTCAAGATACAGATGAGCTTAGCTTCAATGAGGGAGACATAATTGATATTATATCAGAAGGTATAGTCTTTATGCTTATGATGCTCAAGATACAGATGAGCTTAGCTTCAATGAGGGAGACATAATTGATATTATATCAGAAGGTATAGTCTTTATGCTTATGATGCTCAAGATACAGATGAGCTAAGCTTCAATGAGGGAGACATAATTGATATTATATCAGAAGGTATAGTCTTTATGCTTATGATGCTCAAGATACAGATGAGCTTAGCTTCAATGAGGGAGACATAATTGATATTATATCAGAAGGTATAGTCTTTATGCTTATGATGCTCAAGATACAGATGAGCTTAGCTTCAATGAGGGAGACATAATTGATATTATATCAGAAGGTATATAGTTCTATTTGTGGTTGAAATTAAAAAAAAAAACACCCACTTTATTGTGGGTTAGAACTGCAGTTGTTTTATTTGTATCTTGAAGTAGTCATTTCTTGTAGAAAGTAAAATGCATATTGGTATAATGTGCATACATCTAGTACGGACTTTTTTATTATATGTCAAAAATTTTTACTTTAAAAGCTGTAGAGAAAACGTGCACAAAACATTTATTATAATAATAAGTTTTGCTGTTTAAAAATCAAAACAAAACTTGCTGGCAAAATATATTTATGTTAGTACTCTGCATTACCTTAGGCAAGAGATCACATGCTCAATTCAGGATAGGCTGCATCACAAACAAAAAAAATATTAAAAAATCAGTTCTGTATTATGTTAAATTATTCAAAACAATATTTTATATTCCTAAATATAACATATCAAAGCTTGTAAAGCTGGAAATATGTGGAAAGTTGCATGGGCATGGCATTCATGAAGTGCTGTATCTACCAACAAGTAGTCTCTGTCTTGTGTTACATGACATTCAATTTAGGATACACGTTGCATTGGGCGGTATCTGTAGAATCCCTGTATAATGAGTATTTAAGACTGAAACCACTACTTTATAATTAGCAGTCTTTTTATGTTTTTGTTAATATTTCAACAGATGCATCGGGATGGTGGAAAGGCAAAGTGAGGGGACAAGAAGGCCTCTTCCCTGAGAATTATGTTCAGAAAATTTAACAAACATTTAAGGCAAGATGGCAGGATAATAAAACCTATTTCCTGAGAATTTTTTGAGTGAAAATGGAAACAAGGAGTTTGAAGCTCATTCTCAGGATTTGAATGTTACTATTTTTGAGGAATTAGGGAAAATCATCAACATGATATGATGAAATCAGTTCGATATGTTTTTATATATATATATATATTGTCTGAGTGAAATTAAATGGCTGGATGTAAACAAGTACACCATAAGGTATTAATTATTTTACTGTTCATTTCAGTGTGTGCAACATTTTGTTACTTATGCTGATCTTTTTAATGTCAATTTGCTGTTAAAATTCTTTTACATTATTTCATGCAGTAAAAACATTTTAAAGATTTTAAAAAGATTATTTGTTTGCAAAAAAAGAAAACACCAAAACAATGAAATCCTTGTACTATTTTGCTTACATACATTGTTTTCTAGTAATATTTAAATGCTTAAAATAACAAGACATTAGCTCTAAAAGTTGTTTGTTATTTAGTTTTGCTATTTAAACATTGTTGATGAGGATCATCTTTGGTATCATCATTTTAACATAGAACTATTTTTTTTAAAAGTGTCAGTTGATAAAAAATTCTTTTGATTAAGCAAAGAGCTTTTGCTGGTAGAAACTAATAACATGTTTAGCAAAGCAGTTTTGGCAACAACTACATAAATAATAACAAAAATGAGAATAATCTAGGTGAAAATTTTTAGTAACATAATGTCAGTACTCAAAAATTGATCACATCTCAGAGTGGCATGATTTTCTGAGACAAAGTTATGGTGCTGTAGGCTATTAAAACTTAATGTACTATTGAAATTTAGTGACATGTCTGTAAGTTAAGTCTATTGTGGTTTGAACTACAGTATTTTTAATGTCAGTGAATGAAATTGATTTTCAGTATTGTTTAGTTTGATGTATTTGACCTACTCTAAAGACCTATTTGTTTGTTGTATATGGCTTAACATTAAGCTTATTGGTTATGACTAAACTAAACATATGGCTTAGAACTTATTGTTTATGACTAAACTTGAGGCATTTAAGCTAGTTGTTTATGACTAAACATTGGGCATTTAAGCTAGTTGTTGATCGTATTTAATTTACATTAAGAACAAATTTGAAATTTAAAAAAAATATTGTTCTATATGTTGCTTTACTAGTCTATTCTGCCAAAAGAAATTTTGTATGGCTATTTGTTTTTATCTGTTATTTTTTTTTAAAAGAATTTTTTTTATTCTGTTAATTTTGTAAGAAATTTTGAATGTCAGCAAATCACTGTAATCTGTTATTTTTGGTTTACTTATATTTGCTTTCAATACACAATTCTACATTTATTTTTTTAAGTTACATTTAGAACCATTATTTTAAGTAGTATAGTATATGTGACTTCATAGGTTTAAGTTATATGAATAGCAAAATGTTAAATATAAAGCTTTTGTAAAAAAAAATTTTTTGAATGATCCAGTAAAACAGCGATTACTCTGAGGGTGTTTGAAGCCTAAATGGTTTTATCATTAGTATGGATGGCCATTCCAAATATCTCAAAATAGCACACTGGTGCTAAACTACTAAAATCATGTTGGAAATCACATGTTGTCAAGTTTTGTAGTCTCAACATGACAAGGATTGTATTTAGATTGAAAAATTCAATATGAAATGTAAATTGTCACTAATTTTGAATATTTATGAAATAATTTTATAAATGTTATGTGTAGGGAGATCTATCTGTATTATAATTATTATTTTATCATTCTGATATTCCTAGGTAGTAACATTTTTCTCCCCATTGTCAGGGATAATAAGATCAATTTACACTGTTTGATCTCTAATTGTGGCTTGTGAAAATTGCTTTCAACTTCAAAACAAAATACCTTACTGATTAAAAAAAGTATAAGCATGAATATGCATCTACAGCAGTTTCCAACCTTTTAACCTCTAGTGTAGGCCTACTTCTTGTCCATGTGTTCCTTTTATAACCCCCTCATGTTCTTATTTTAAAAAGTTAATAAATTCTAATTTGGGCATAAGAAGGTGTGGTTAGTCCATTACTTCCTATGGATTTTTCCCCTCACTGTGACTTTCACCAGTCTCTGCAAACCAGTACATTCATTAAGCCTAATTTTAGACCCCTTTTATTTAGTAATTTCCACTTTTTTCTACACCCCCCCCCCCTTCTCCAGCTAAAGTACATTTACATGGGTGTTGTTTTTTGTAAAATTCTTCTATTGAGACTGAAGTCATTCCATATTTAAACAGCTGATTACAACTTTTAAAATTCCTCATGTCTGTTAAAAAATAATCATTAAAAAACGCCTTAGCATTTAACCTGTGATTAAAACCAGTTGTGCAGTATGTCTTTCCAATTTTATGAAAATTTGCTGAGATAACTTTTTTTTACTGTCCCATGATTTGTGTAGTATCAATGCCTATTTCAGTGTGTTTGATATCTTGACATTAAAAATGAGCATCACTTGTCACTGTATGTTAAGCATTTTTGTGTCATTTTATTTTTTAAGTTAAAAAAGTTGATATGAGATTGTAAAATAGCTGTAACAAGCATTTTACTTTGATACTATATCTTGTTATTGTCCTTTGTATTTAAAAATACTTATTTAGTCAGTTTGTAAGACAGTGTCTTGATATAAATAAACCCTACAAGTAAATTCTTCCATGACTTGTACATTTTTAGAACAGTCTACTTTTGGCATCCAAATATAGTTATTTATATCTATCTATCTATATATATGCATTGTTTATTTTTTAATTTTTAGCATTTGGTATGTATATTTTTGTATGGCTTTACCTTGGTGAAAACTTTCTCAATTATCATATCATGTATTGAAACATTTCTATTTCTTGTCATTTATACAACAATGAAACCATCTATTTTAGTAAAGCTAATTAACTACCTGTGATTGTTAACTTTGTTGATCAATCCTGTGCTATTTTTCTTACAACTTTTATATCTCCACATTCCAATCTTATCAGATACAACCCTGTGAGTAGATTCTTGTACATACTGATTGTATCTGTCTTGTTATCTCTGCTTTGCTTCTGGGGCTTCTTTCAGAATTCTCTTTAAGGGGAGGGTCGTACCCCACCTACCCCATGGAAGATCTACTAACCCCCCATCAAATAAAAAGAATTTATATGCAAAATATATACTTTGTTCTTCATCTACTGTTTAACCCGCACCCCCACCCTGAAATTTAAGGCCCTTCCCCCATGGAGAAAATTGTCTGAAAGGAACGCTGTTGCTTCTACTGCTCAAAGCTCAAAATTCAAGTCTATTGCTATAAAGACTGTTGTGCCCATATTGCCAGCAGATTTTTTTTTCATATTGGATTACTGAGTATTGTTAAATCATTTAAACAATCTTCAGCTTTATAACAATGAAATCTATCTTAGATTTTTGAAAGATTAAAAACTGTATAATTTATTGTGCTGAGGTTAAATAATAATGATGTTCATAGAAAATTTCCTATGCTATAAAATTAAAAGTTATTAATTGTTATGTTTACTAAATTGTTTAAATACAGGATTTTTTTTTTTTAAATTACAATATTTATAACTCACACAGCCAGTCAGCAAATAGTCTATTAAATGTGTTTCTAAAAGTTTTAATTGTATATAAACTACTTGTATTGTTAATGATTAGTTCCCTTTCATTTGTTTCCACATGTTTTTAATGATACCATTACCCAGTCGTTTGATCTCTGAAACAAGTGAAGTAAAATTGAGGGGATATGATTATTTCCCTTGAGGGTATTTGGAAGTTGTTACACATCTCAGGCTAAATATAGAAAAGCTTCATCCATTTATTTATTCATTTAATTGAGAATAGTCTTTATTATTAGGTGAATGGAACTGTATACCTTTTCAATTTTTCACCATGTATTTTACTATTTGTTTATTTTATATTCATGTAATCTCTTCTTCTAATAATGACAACCATCTATGTCGCTGTGACAACAAGCAAATTTATTTGTGTATTTAATTTTTTTGCTTCTTTTGTGAAGCATTTACCATTTTTATAAATAATTACATGTAAACATTATATATTGCATGAGTTTCTCTATAAGCTTGCTTATTTTACTGAGTGCAAGGTGAAAGATATATGTATGTGCATATACATGTCCTTGTCTGGTTACACATGAACATTTGATCAATTCAAACGTGTACACTCTGCTATTAATAGTTCAGAAATAAAACAGATTGGGCTAAATATGTCTCTGACTTTTCAGTCAATTCTTAAAATGTTAACAAATTTTGTTTACTGCCATCTACCCCCCCCCCCCCCCCGACCCATACTATTTGAAAATAAAACATCTCAAATGGGATCATGTCAAGAGCAACTTTAACATAAATCATATTTTAAATGTAACTCTTCTTATAAGGAAAAAAACCCAATATTACCGCCTAGTGGCATAGCCAGGATCGTCTCAAGGGGGGGGGGGGGCTTCCAATTTTTACCCGGGGACAAACTTTCGATTTGCACCCCCCCCTCATACTTTATATATATATATATATATATATATATATATATATATATATATATATATATATACCGAGGGGTCTATGGGGGGTATGAGACCCCTAACCCCCCCTGCCTACGCCACTGTTACCGCCCATGTAAGAGGCGCATTCAACTAACATCAAATGTTTGTTATGTGATCAATTTTAAAATAATATTTTAGGAAAACCCCACACATCTTAACTAATTTATACACAGCGCACGTAACCATGATCTATAGTCGCTAGTGAAAGTAAGGCAAACATGTCCAATTTTAAAATGCGCTTTTTATTTTTGACAAGTAATCCCTAATAGCGTAATTTGTGATCATGTATTTAAAAAAAATCACTGTCCATTTTTGTTTTAACAAAACATCTCCAAACCATAATTTAAGTTGATGGAACATTTTCACAGTGTGGTGTAACCATGACCAAATTCTGAATCAGTGCGACCCAAACCCGAATGAAAATAAGCTGCCCCGCAGCGTCTTGTCGCGTTGATTTTATTGTGGTAACCTATCTCGCGTGCTGACTACAAATTGGGCAAATTAGCAAAATAATCATTATGGCGAGGTGGGGGAGATGAACTGAAGGAAAAATAAAGATTCTCGCCCGAGGGACGCGTTCGCGAGTGAAGCGGTTCTCATTTTGTTAACAAGCCTGTACCAACGTAAAAGTAATACTATCATGTTTCTAATACTTTTTTTAAAGTCGTGCTCACCCTATGACTTTAAACCTCAAACACACAGCATGTGCACCACTAAATAGCCTCGGTGGCCACTGATGTACGAGGCATCTTAATCAAAACGGGATCAGCAGAAGCGGAAGGACATGTGCCCAGACTCAGCGCTTCTGGGCGGATGGAGACAGATTTGCTTTAAACCCCATGATCTCCTTCCGACACCCTTAATTCTGTTTTACTCACTCAATTTCCCGCGCATCACAATTCCAATTACAGTTAGGGGGATGGAACTTAATCAAATGGCAGGGCGGGCGACGCTGTAGCTAATTCTATTAGCTCTTGGGCTGTATCGAAGGACGGGAGCGAGCGAGTACTTCGACTAAATCGAAAGTAGCTATTCAAGACGATTCTGCAAATCTTTATTCTTTTAAGTCAAGAATAACAAACTTTTAGTTGGTATGAGTCTATCTCAGCTTTTATTATGGTTTCTATATTTTAACCAGCAGATAAAAAAGTTAAAGTATTTAGAAAATCTACCAAAAAAATGCAAGAATTTGTGGTACGAGGTATCGATTCTTTTTACCAGGAATTAAAGCCACGACTACTTTTGTGGTGATTTGCTAGAACCGCTGGTGGTCGTTGGGCGCTCTAATGGTAATCAAATGTTGAATCTGCCCGAGGTAAGCGGTCGGCCCGTGATGTGGTTTGAATAGTCAAGTAAGTCACAGAACAGTGTATAGTTTGCAACTAGTCTCTTGCCACAGTGGCTGATATGCTTCCAAGAATTTGTAAAAATTGGATCACTCTGGTATTTTTAAACCGGATGTATCTGATTTTTTTCACAAATAAACCTTCAAAGTTTTTACAAAACCACCAAACGATCACTACGACTTCCATATCTAGATTTAACACTAGATGTTCAAACTGGTATTGAGTGAATGTTATTAGATCTAAATTATGCAAACATAGGTTACAAATAATCGCCAGTCCCACATTCTATAAACAAAATCAAACTTTCCTTTTATATAATATAATATATAAATTATACTACACGATAATGTTTCTCTTTAATCTTTTTTATTTTCCTCATCTCATCTTTACGTCTACAGGAAAATTTCAATATCATGTTGACTTTTCTACTGAAAATTAGAATCTAGAATTGATTGACTGCTGCTTTATTGATAATAAGGGATCAGCCTGGTAGATATAATGTGATAAAATTAGGTAAGTACCCTTAACTACAACAGCTTTAGTTATCTTCCTTTTATACTCACGAAAAGGTGTGGGAGGGGGTGGGGTATGGGGGGGGGGGGGGTTGAAGCGAGGGACCTCATTGTTGTGTTTTATTGTTTTAGATTCTAGATCTAATTGTGTTATATTTTGTGTTAGTGAAGTGCAAAATTTTCTTTTATATTATAGTTTATTCTTATCTTTTATAATTTTAATTTTTGTTTATAATGGTTAGAGGAAAAGGCTGATACTGCATGCTTACCTGTACACTGAGGGGGTTTGCTGGAAATGTTTTCTTTTTCGCAGTTGTTGTTTAGGTTTTGTTTTTTTTTGTTTTGAGAGTGCTAATAATAATAATATCGTTGGTATTTGAAGTGAAGTTTTGTAAACTTTTGTCGAATCAAGTCTCCAAAGGGCTGGCAACAACCCGATTCTATTGTTAACTGTTCGCAGCATGTATTCCTTCCTAGATCTAGTTCAAAACTATATTGAAATAAAGCATTTGACACTACTTTTAGATATTATTGAAGAGGGAGGGAGAATTAATGTTATTAATAATTTGCTTGAAAAGGTCTGTATTTCGGTATCTTTAACCCTAACCTCAACCCTAACCCGAGGAGGTTAAGCGGTTGTTTTTATGACGTGCGTTTCAATATTCACACGTCAGGACCTCAGAAACAGGTCACAAGTGGCGGGGCTTAACTTTTCGCCGAGCATTTTATCGGCGAAGATTATCTGGACAAGATCCTTATTTTCTTTTTTTTTTTGGACTATAGTGGTACAATAGGATTTACTTAAACTTGTACATTATTAACAGATTCGTAAAACAGAACAGGCCATATGGCACAACCACTATTTAAGCTGACGAAATAAGCAATAGCTGATCGATTATATTAGCTTCCCCTCCCCCCTCCCTCTTGTCCCATCGAGTCTTTGTGGTGACAAAAAGTAAACACTTGCAAGCTAAAGCCACTTAGTTTCATTCTGCTTTCTTTTTAGATTTTTCTCCTTCTCCTTGTCCTACAGCCCCCCCCCCCTCCCCCACTCACCATCATCTGCCATCAGACTGGTCCCACTGTCCACACAAAATGGACACGCGTGCGATTTGTTCTCACTTTTAAGTATGACAGACGTCAAGCCGATCTGGCGAGATTGATGAAAAAGATGATCGCGAGAAGAAAACACTTATGGAACTTTCGCGGAGGCGGTTTAAGCAGTTTGTCTCTCGTCGCTTTAACTGTCAGGGCTATTTTTCTCCCTTGCTTGCCGACTCAAGGATTAGTCCTGCTTGCCGACCCAAAGATTAGTCCTGCTTTGTTTTCCCCCTACTGTACAAGTAAATTATTTTTCACGCAAGTTATGACTCTTTGTTACGTCAAAGAAATATTATTTTTTGAGTCTGCATTACGACAATGAAACGTCCCTTTTGTGACGAGTATTCGTGGTCTCCAGAAACAAAACATTTTAATTTTTTCTTTTCGAAATGCATTTGAAATTAAGTTTGGAATGAATATGCTATTATTTATAAATGTTTCTAAAACACTACCAATTAAATAGGCTAATGCATTAATACAATTTCTAGAAAATACTTCTACAAAACTGTTATAAATAACGAGAACTTAGTGTTTAAAAATTTAAATAATTAACAAAGCAGTTTTAGTTTATCAAAATTAGTTATTAAAAAAAAAACATGTAACGCCTACAAAAGGCCAAAGAAGAAAATTTACGGTACACTAATCCTTACTAGTCCCCGTTATTATAAGAATCAAACACCATTGTTTGTAACTAATTTACTTCATGCCGTCCTAAGACCACAAGAAGCTTTGTCCCTCCCTTTTCCCCGCGCCATCCAAGAGCCTTTGTTACTGGGAAAAGCCGATCGACTCCGTTACCTGCAGTCACAGATTGCTCAAAGAACTCTACATACGAGAAAGCAATTAAGGGCAACAAGCTTAAGATTCGCAACAAGACGTGCTTGTCCGTTACTAATAGCATTGGGAAGAATTAGGTCGGCAGCCTCATCGTTGTTGGATCCGTCCGGTGTTTTCACATTGTGACGTTACCTATTTGATTGATGGGGTCTGAGGCCAGGCCTCACGACTAACAATGGCTGACGTTAGAATTCGTATAGTTGGGGATATTTTTTAATGATTTAAACATACCCGATTCAATGGTGTTGTGGTGTTGTTTTTTCTTTTACTAAATAATTCAAAATAAAAAAAACACACCAAAAACAATATATATATATATATATATATATATATATATATATATATATATATATATATATATATATATATATATATATATATACATATATCGGTAGTAAGGGATCGTGCACATATAACTCAAAATTAAAACACAATCTACGTACGCAGTGTAACGTTACCAAATATTTCATTATACATTTCTGTTTATTTTTGTGTATTTAGTTTATATTCTATTCTGAATGTAATCTATGCTCACCCATATTGCTGTTTGGTTTGTCGTATTGGTAGCTCATTTTCGATTTGCTCTTTCGTTGGTCAATTCTCTTCGCGTCCAGTTAGGCAACAAAAAAGATTACACCTGGTCCTGTTAAACTGAACCGAAGCTAATACTTGATCAATATTAAAATGTGGACCGTAGGCTGTTCTTAAAAAACATAAATCTAACATCTCTTTATCTTCTTTGTTTGTTATCCACTGTACCTCTGTATGTTTTTCTATGACACCCCATACATCTCCATGTTCATCTGTTATCTCTATGTTTGTTGTTATCTATGTTTTTTTTATGATTAACCTTCACCGTCTCTGTATCTTGCGTGTATCGTACACGTTGTATGATTCCGAAGAAAGAAAGTTTACCGCCCCCCTTCCCCCCGAATGAGATGGAATTTATATAGAACATATATACTTTTACCACTGTCCGGCCCCCCCCCCCCCCCCCCCCCCAGGAACAAATAGTCTGTCCCCTCAAAAATATCACGTTCAAACCTTGAGATGATTCTAAGAAGACACAATATTAAAAATACATTGACAGGAAAAGCTAACAATACGAAAATAGTTTTTCCTTTTCCATCGCATTTTCTCGTTCTCGACGAACTGTGTTTCACTAATGTATGAATGTATTTTGACCCTTTCCACCCATTCCGTTATATAAACGAGCCCAATTTAATTTCTGTTAAATATGCAAACTAGCTGTTGTATTAAGGCGGTTTTCTTTGTCTGGTAAGTTGAGCACTAAATTATAAGTTGATTAAAAAAAGAAACTGAGATACGCAATTAATTAAAAATTTATTTCAAATGTCTGCAAATGTAACAGCTGGCTGGAGATCCAGGCTAAGAAAGTGAGACGAAAACAGAATGTAGAGACAAAGTCTTGTATCACTCCAAGCTGTCCCACTCTTTCTCTGCGACATAACCGGAGATAGCTATCACACTAATGACCCAGCCGTCCTGTAGCTGTCTCACGTATGATACACTCGTTCTTTATCTGTCTCACTAATGACATAACCTTTGATACACTCGTTCTTTATCTGTCTCACTAATGACATAACCTTTGATACACTCGTTCTTTATCTGTCTCACTAATGACATAACCTTTGATACACTCGTTCTTTATCTGTCTCACTAATGACATAACCTGTCTCTCCTTCTCACCAAACAATACATTTCTATCGTTTGTATATTCACATTTTAATCCAACAGCAAAATCTATAAACACAATTTATAAGAAACAAAAAAGAAATATATATTTATATATAAGTATATCAGGTTATTCTTTTTTACATCACACTTTTGAGACAGGTAAATGATTTTAAAACAAACATTGTACATTAACATCAATTAAATAAGTTTGTGGCCGAGAAGTCCCGAAGAGTAAACAAAGCCCTGCCTCGGATAGGCAAAACAAAATGATCTAACAGTCCAGCTTACAACATAAACTTGCTGCTAAACTAGTGTAGTGGTTCTAAGGCTATAACCTTAGGCAACAATATGCTTGAATTGGTTATCCTTCCAGTTGCAGCTTACGTACATATATAAAAACCTCATTAAGAAAGACATTTAAAAAAGGTTTCAAGTGTGTCAATGTGTTATTGGGTCTTTTGTGAATATTTATAGTTGCGTGTTATATATGTTAAGTTGTTAACCCCAGCATGTTTAAAACTGAAAACGGAGCCTATGCTAATGTATTGTGCCCTCCGTACTTAACGTTTTTAAATACTTGGTCTATAGCCGCAACGACAGACAGTAGACAGTTTAAAACAAGAATTTCAAACAAAAATAATCTTGGACTTTGAGATAACATGAATCAAATTATATTATAAAACACATATCTTCAAATAGGAGGGTTAGTAAGATAAAAGTATTAAATATGCCAGTGTTGGTCATGTTTCATGTTTCATGTTATCATTTATTATATGATATCGATTAAGTCCTGAATTTTATGGTGCTTGCATCGTTTCTCTAGTATGTAGTGTCTCTCCTCCTTTCAAATTTTATACACACATCTCTCGGTCATATGTTACAGCCAATTTTTACTTGGTCCATTCTTAGAGTCAATGTTGGACTTTTAAGAACATATACAAGTGTCATTCATTGTCAGTTTACTAATATTATTTACACTTCATAAACTCATAAACATGAGTGTTGTCACCTTTTGTTAATTTTAAAATATCCGTTGTTATAGAGCTATTCTATATGTAGATCTATAGTCCGTATAGTGGAGACGAGAGTTTAATTGAAGGTTTCATCTTGGTGAGATGGCTGTTTCCTTGAGTGAAAATACGTCTCGTCTTCCTGTCAGCAGTCCACATGAAAAGTTCTGCAGGGCATCGTGGGCTTCTGGAGAAGGGAGATAAGGCGGGAAAATTATTTCATAATCTCCTAATATCCTAGTTCTTTTATCAGCTCCAAATATCCTAATGTATGGGATCGATATTGATTGCTAGATAATTCAACATCATACAAAATATGGGCAATCTAAGGTATTATTTTAAATGTTAGGTTAAACAAAGTAAACTTTGCTTATTTAATGTGTCGTTCTTTTTTGTTTTGAAAAGGAAATGAAAATGATTTTTACCTTTCAGTTTTTGTTGCAATGAAAATCTTATTTTCCTTTCCTGTTCCAGCTCAGTGGTCAAGGTTTCTGAAATTAATTTAAAAAAAGCTATATACCCTATGTAAACGAACCAACATAGATCTCTATGTAAGCTCACTAATCATGACCAGTTCATAAATAAAACTAAGCCAACATTGTCGCGTGAGTCGCCAAAGCAGTCTCCATCCCCACTCACCCACTTCTTCTATTTTGTGCCTTACGCTATATTTTTGTGCTTTACGCTATATTTTTGTGCTTTACGGTATATTTTTGTGCTTTACGCTATATTTTTGTGCTTTACGCTATATTTTTGTGCTTTACGCTATATTTTTGTGCTTTACACTATATTTTTGTGCTTTACGCTATATTTTTGTGCTTTACACTATATTTTTGTGTACAAACCTCGTAACATCTCCAACTGCTGGGCCATGTGTTCACGGAATGCTTTCTCTCGGTTGACGTCATCACGGAAGTTTTCTGATGAACAGAGATTGTTACATTAGTTTAATAGACAAGATGCTTTCATTGTATGAGTTGGATATCTTAGTTATAACGGGCATAGATTGGCTGCATAGGTTTTGTGTTAGATATCTAAGTTGTTGTAATTACATGCACTGCACTTTTTTCACTCAATAAGTTGAATAGTTTTGCTGTATTGAATATGTTAAGTGGTTAGGTCAACTAGCTTTATTGTATTCATTAGTTTAACTCGTGGCTGCTAACCCCCAATTCCCGGGCAGATGGGGCTCGTTAGCTGAGGACAGCAACCCATCTAGGAGAGAAAACTCCCAAATCACTCTAATGGAGGCTTTTAAGCGATAAGATAACCAACATTTGTTTGCGTTCAACGGCTTCAGCAACCGAATTTGGTACAAAACGTAAAAGCTTATCATTCCTTTGGACGTTCGAAAGATGGATCACAATGAATTAGCAACCCGTGAACTTTAACGTCTCATTCCTGACATGCCCCCCCCCCCTCCCTCCAGGATTCCACTTCTATGATACAGAACTTTGTAGAGGAAAATGTTTACCTTTTGAAGTGTCTCCTACATGTTTCGGGTTCTCCGTCTCTGTTTCTGATTCATCTGTGGATGACACATGTGTCAACAGTTCATTTAATCTTCAATAGATTTATGAAGGCAGTAGGTCGTTGGCTTGGCGTATCAAAGCCTTACGATTAATAGAGTTGGGAGTTTAATGGTTGGTAAGATTTTTGTATTAAGATATACATTAGGTGACATGATTTTAGAGTCATTAGGTCAGCAGATTATGTGATTGGGGGGAAAGGGGTCATTTTGAAGGATATTAGAGGAATGCTAATGTTAATAATTTTGGAGTAAGTAGGTCAATAATCATTATCCTTATAGGGCTGGTAAGTAGGTCACCAACCAGTTATACGGCTCAATAAAATCTTTATGAGCCATAGAACTGCCCTATTAAGAAAGAGAGGTAGCTTTGTAAACACGTATTTTTTGTGTTAAAGGCTATATAGTCAGCAGTTAATAAAGTGAGAAAACTAAATGATTTTAAAATTTTAAATACTATGATAAACTATTATAGTTTCCCTCATTCGTGTGTGTTTGATTGTCATCGCAGTTGAATTAAAATATTCAAATCGTAGAAAAAGTAAAAGAAAACACTAATTTAATGTATTGGATTTCAAAGAAAGAAGAATATTGCAAGCCTTGAGTGCGAGTGCTGCAACTTACCTGAGAGTCCCGAGTCTTGACCAGGAAGCTCAGTGGTCTCAGAGGTACCGCGTTTCTGGCATTCGTCATCGCTGGAGGCGGATCCAGGTCGGCTTGGAGATACACACTGTAAATTATATTTATTGTTAGTTTGTAAATATAGTCAAACATAGTAATGCCGACTGTAAACTATTTTTTTTTTGTAGTCTAGTATAAGTACATATCAAAATAAAATTGACCATATGTATAATGTCAAAGAAAATTTAAATGTAAGTAACATGAACGTGTTTTTGCCTAGCCTGCACATTTAAAAATACTTGACGCTCACAGAGAACCTGATCTATTATTCTACTATTCTGTGTAAGATTTACGTTTGACATTTATTACAAATAGCATGATAAAATAATTTATCCATTTAAAGTAGATGTACATTTATATTTATTTTCCATGACGCATTGGTGGATGGCACCCGACTCACCTTAACTCTCGGACCTTTCTTATCCCCTTCATCACAATTTTCCATAGAGGATGCACGCTCTGAACTGTGAGAGTGTCTGGAACTATCAAAATCGTTGTCCTGTTCTTTTTTCCCCTCGTAATGACTTTTGATATTATCATCTTCTGGGTCGTCTGCGGTTTTGCGTTTCCTTTCGTCGGCGTCCTCTTCAACGTCGATCTCTTCGGAATCCTCAATGTCTTTGTGCGTGGTTAGGTCCTGGGCACACAGACTGTTGTCTTCATCGTCCGAGTTGTCTCTGTGGAAGTCGTTCTGGGCGTGTCCATCGTTTTCTATGTTGGGACTGAGGTGAGGAGACAGCGAGGATGAAGACGGCGATGAGGATGTTGGAACAACGCGTTTGAATGCTGACATGCGATCTCGCATCTTTTCCCTGCGCTCGTAGTTTTGTTTGATGAGGTTTTGGGGAAGACCATGAGGCGATGTTGCACAGGGGTTGTGCTCTCCGTGTGGGGAAAGGTGTTCAGAGCTTTCCATAAGTGTTGGCGCCACTGACGTATGTGCAGCTGCGGTCCCAGCAAGATTGGGGGCATGGTAACCCCCGTTTCTAAAACCCAGTGCATTTGGAGGGAACCCGAAAGCTTTGTCCCAAAATAAGTCCATCGATGATAGTGGGAAATGTGGGTTGGATCGACCCACCCAAGTGTTGGGGGCCATGGGAGTGGATTTTAGCCTATCGGCCATGAGATCTTTATTTGGGGGAGGTTGCTGGGGGAATCCAAAACACATAGACTGTGACGTGTTCATTGCCATGAAAGGATAAGGGGGTTTTCCTGGTGCACTAGCTGCAATCCAGTTATACGGGTTAAAAGGGTTTGGGAATGGCGGTGGTTTTGGGAGGTAGGGGTTTGTTTCTATTGTTGGCACCATTTTGGTTTTCTTGGCCGCACTTCCCCCATCGGACTCACGACTGTGGGATCGTCCCGAATACGTGATGGTCGTGTGGTTTGAGGACGACACGGACGAAGATGGAAGCGTGGATGGAGAAGATGAGGAAGCAGAGGAGTGAGTGAAGACCCGTTTTCTTGTTCCGCCATTGAACATAGCCTTGACGTCCTCCCATTTGTAGGCGATCTCCTCGTTGTCGTGGCCCGTGTAGAGCTTGAGGTGCCGGCGCCACGAGTTGAAGTTGGCGGCGTCGGGATGGTTGTACTTGGACTCCGGGGTCCGGTGAAAGTGAAAGATGAATTTGTTGGGTGAGAAGTACATGTTGCAGTAGGTGCACTTGATGCACTTGGCCCGGGAACTGTTATACCGCGAAGGTTCAAAGAAACCTAAACATACAATAAAAAGAATGATAAACTGCACATTTCCACAATGTTTTGTATAACATTGGTTTTACATATTTTTCGACTTATAACTAAAAACTATAAGGTTTATTTATGGAATTATTTGAACTAGGCATACTTCACTGTCTAGTGAAGTCATAGATGCGTTTTCTGTGTAAAATGTGTGTACCTCTGCATCCCCAGCCACATTCGTGGTGAACGTCAAAGGCGAAGTCTTCTGGAAGTTTGGGAGGGGTGTTCTCTTCTAGAAAACTTTTCACCAGTCTCTCCGCCTCTCTCTTCGTTATCATACCACACCTTCTGGAGGACACGGGCATCGCCCCTGCACGTCTCAAAATTTCCAACTGGAAACAGAGCAAATTTTTATACAACATATATATATATATATATATATATATATATATATATATATATATATATATATATATATTATATATAAAGAGGAAGAGCGTTTATATAAATGGATGTATCCGATTACTTACTTGAACAGGTGTACACTGGACACACGTGATCCCTAAAGCCACACGTCTGTTATGTATCTCGTTATAGCTGTAGTCTTTGAGAAGCGTGTTGGAGATCTGAGCCAAACAAAGTCTCTCCTGTGTCCATCAGAGGCGGATCAGTAGAAAACAACGATTAATACCACGATGACGAAAGTAGAATTGTAAAAAGGACAAGAAGAGTAGCAGAGTAGGAAGAGGAAATGTCACTTTCCCTAAGTTGAGTGCACGCTAAATAATATAACCATAGTATTGTAAAAGTCTAAAGCAGTAGTTTTTAGAAGTTTTTAAACTAGCAAAATAGATACACAGATAACAAAATACACTGAACTAGACAAACTCTGAACTAGGCATGACATGGACACAGTAGGAAACTCAGACACGTCAATGACATGTATGAGTTTTTACATGACACAGACACACGACACAGAATGACCATAACTGGACGGACACAACATGTAGTGGAGTAAATAACTTGAACTCACCCTATCCTCACTAACCTTATTGTCAATGACTAGTGACACTATGGCTACGCCGTGAAGCATGATGGTGCCAACTTGGTTCTGTCGGCCGCTGCTGTTACTTTTGCTGCCGCTGCTGCTGCTGCTGGCGTTTGTGGTGTTGGTGCTGTTGGGAGTCATCGCTCCCCCTCCACGGGGGGAACAGTCGCTCATTGCGCTGTTACTGTTCTCGTTGTCAGAGGCAGTGGTGGAAAAACCCATGTAGCCGGTAGGGTTACCAAGCAGGCTGCTACTGTTGAGAATGCTGTTATGGGTGTGAGCGGCTGGAGGTGAAGGCCATTGCCCGATAGGTGATCGGCATGCCACACCCATCCCCCCGGCCAGACAACTGTCAATGGCCGGTGTATCCATGAAGACTGAAGAAGTGAAATTCAAACATTTGTTATACATTTTTCTTGTTATTTCATTACTTTAAAAGAAACATTGCATTTGTTAATGAATTAGTGAAGCACAATTAACTTCCTTTGTTAAATATGTGTGTGTGTGTGTGTGTGTGTGTGTGTGTGTGTGTGTGAAGGGGGTGGGGGTGGGGGGTGGAGAGAGACATGTTCATAAATGACCTCACTCAATTACAGCCAATTACAAAATTACAGCGCAACCTTATCTTTCTTCATATGGTCATAAGAAAACATTTACACAGCTAAAATTCCAAGCTTTTGTCTTACTATAACTGTATGGACAACGACATTTTTAAAAAAAATTTAGAATTTGAATTTAGAAAATAAAATAATGGCTGACACAATTCATTTTACATGGTAAAAAACGTCTGGTAACCCTAGATGTGTGATGAATATATTTCAAATTGATAGGAATTATTCACCTTAAATTCAAAGTAATACGTCGCAAATGACGTATGTAGTTCGGTCATGAGTTTGAACCAAATTGTACACAGAATCTGATCACATTGCGATAAATTCTTACATCTCTGTCAACTCCCATCACCCACTAGCTATGTCAACATAGTAACTCAGTTACTCAATATTTTAATGAACTTTTTGATGCACTTCGTAGAGGGCCCCCACAACTCACGTTAAGCAAAGTACAGCGTCTTGGCATAGAGATCTGACCAAATTATATTTAAGTGTACGGAGGTAACAGAAACAGGCGAAATCTATTTCCTTTCCCTTATTTACCATCAGGTCCTAAAAGATAACTTTTTACTTTTTAAAACTACTTTTACAATTGATTGGGGTAACTAATTGACAATATAAATCATCATGATTTTACGTTGAGCGTCTTGGTTGCGCTTTTGGTTCATGTCCGCATCCACGCATTAGCTTAAAAAATAATCAAATAATCGTTTAAACGTAACGTTGTATGCGTAGGTTGTAACGTAGGTTATTTAAAATGACACAGTTGATAAAGGTCACACTGCAAGTGCAATAAGTAAACTAAGGCTTCTAGGCGGATATGACACATAAGATCTGTGATATGACAAATAAGGTCAAGTATGTGGTACAAAAGGTCTGTGATATGACACATATGGTCATTCAGATGGTACATTTTGGTCTGGGATTGAAGCCTAGGATAGTTAAATAAGGTTAAGTATAAGGCACATAAAGCCCGTGTATGACTATAAGAAGTCTAGGTACATAAGGTCTGTGATAGGATACAGTATGTGTAGGATAGATACATAAGGTCTTTGGTGCTTAAGGTCTGATGTAGGCACATAACATCTTCGATACGATACCTACGTTTTTTTATCGCACATACGTTATGGAATAGGTACATAAGGTCTAGTTTAAATGCAAAGTTATGTGATATCATGTATAAGGTCTTTTATATGGTATTCAGTAAGAAAAGCAATTACAATAACATTTAAAGTAACAATAGTTGATCTATACCCGTCAGCACCATTATTCCTCCCCTCCCCTACCCTACCCTACTCTACCCTACCCTACTCTACTCTACCCTACCCTACCCTGCCCTACCCTACCCTACCCTACCCTACCCTACCCTACCCTACCCTACCCTACCACCCTACCCTACCCGGTGAGTAGTGCTGTTTCATGCGGTTTGTAAATGGCATTAAGTGAAATTAAAATGCATTTTTCAATATAGCGATCAATGCTTTTCTTTTTTCTGTTTAGTTATTTTAAATGTTGTTATATATTTATTAATTTTATAAAGTTAAGGAAGCCGAAAGTGCTTTTCTATTATAAAATAGACCTAGTAATTTTCTATAACTTCATAACTTTTGTCCTAGACATCTGTATGTGTAATCAAATTGACCTTTATTTAATAACTTTAATCGTATTTAACCAACTCAATTTTTACCAATGTATAGAATTGTTGTAACTGATTTTTTTTTTAACACGGTAGAAGATAAAATCAGAGAGAAAAACTGTGACATAGTCTCGATAAAAATCTAAAAAAAAACCCACTAATTTTTCTCAGACATAGATCTAATAGCAAATGTAAATACGCTTGTCGCAAAATGAATTTAGAAGATAACTAAAGCGGCCAACGCTTTTAAAATGTCCCTAAGGAAATTATTTTGTAAAGGTTTATTGATATGTTATTATAAAGGTTTTTTAACACATACTTTTTCTTGTTTGTGGGCCTGTTTAGATATTTTTAAAATCAAACAGTTCATATTTCTATTATCAACAGTTAAAAAGTTTCCCTTTCAAACCTGACGGCATATGGGGCAAGTGAAGTAGAGTTGTTTATCAACAGTTAATTGTATATTTATTATTATTCTCCGGCTCATCTTTCTTAAATCTACAACCCTCATAAGATCAGCTTTCAGTCAGATTGACAATGTCGCTATTATTCCCTTAAAGTTATAGAATAATTCATTCTACATGAGTTTAATCTGCCCATTTTTACCGTCTCTTTAGCATAAATATAAGTAAACAGCTCAATAGAAAATATATTAATCTTTAAATTATTTTTATGACAAATATAAATTTGTATGGTGTTATCTACAAAGTTTGAAATAAATCGCTTTATTTGAAAAGGGGGCGAAATTAAGTTTAAAATATTATACCACAAACATCCGCTAACAGATAGACATTGTGACCTCAATCATCTCAGTAATTTACAGTTTATAATTGATTTTTAAATCAACAAGAAAACCAAATAGTAAGCATTTTAAATTAAATTTTAATTACTTTCGATGAATCAAACATCGGTTAAATTTCACATTATTTTATAATTTTTCATTTATTTTAACCTTGTATAAAAGTAGTTTAAGCTTATATTTTGATGGTTAAAATGCAAATCAATCATTTACATTTTTGATTATCTAATAAACCATATTTTTTTCAAGTTAACGATTTAGTACAGTTATTGTAAATGTAAGTATTATTGTAAATGAAGTGTTAATGTTGTTTTGTAAAGACCTATTTTGTAGAAATTATTTAAAAAGGAAAATGTATGCTACTGTAACGTAAGTTGTAACTACTGATATTTTTAAGATATCTGCTATAAATGTTGTCCGAGACAACAACTAAAGCTCAGGAATATTGTGATTAATTTATGGACTTTCATGCTATGGAGACGGTCAAGTTGTTTAGTAATAATGACTTCAAGTTGCAAAGGACTACTTGTCCTTGGATGGCACACTGGTGGAGTGAATAATTGATAAAGCAATAAATTACTTGTTAAAATTTGACCAGCAATATCAACTGGTTTAATTGACACTTTTAAAAATAAATAATGAACCTAAATAAATATGAGCTGTATTGATTTAGAAAATAACGTTAACCCTGTCATTAACAATATCGACGCCCGACTATTCTTAGCTCTTATAGTATTTGTTAAACAAAATATTTGATGACCAAAAAGTTTAGTTTAAACTTTGTTTATCTGACCACTCAAGTAAGCTTAAACGAATTAAAATCTCATACATTGAACTTATTTATGCACAAAACTTACTGAATAAAAATACCGATATCATAACTGCTAATTTACATGTAAACACTAATTTAAAAAATCGGAAAAAAATCTACTTACATTCATGTCCACAAACATTTACTCAAGTTATATAATCTCTAAAACCAAATCCGTTTATTGTTTTGTTTAGTATAGTTTTACTTACGAGCAGAATGTCCTACGTCCTACGACGTTAGTCTAAAGTTAAATAAACCCATAGCCCCGCGCCCCGCGCTCTGCCCGCTTACAAATATCGATGTTTGAACCGGCACTTCCAGAAAGTTCGAAATATTAATCAAGACCTTTAAACATTCGCTACTTCTGCGGTAATTCACTGTGGGGGGAAATATGACGTCACAATACGACGCGCGCGATGTTTGTGTCTGCCGCCACGAGTCGTTTGCTGTGAATCGCAGGCGGCACTGATGTCTTCGTAGGTTTGTTGTTATCCGCAGGGTTGTCGTCTCCACCCCCCTCCCCCATCCCGCTTGATAAAAAATGCCAACATAAGAAGTTAACGGCGGTAATGTAAAGACCAGTGATTTTTTTACCAAGCTGGGCATTTATGGCATTTATTTAAACATTTAATACAGTTTATTTGGTGCTGGGTATTGACAGACTTTCCATGATTAATTATAATAAATCGGCGATTGGAGCGGATTATGGAAATGTGGATGGTATAAGATTATTGAATACTAATTGAGCCAAATAAGGTCTCTTCTCTTGGTGTTAAGGAAGCGGTTTTAGAAGAACTATTATTGCATCATTGTCCTATTTATGCCCTCTCAGGATGCGCGGTAAACGAATGCGTGACATGACTATAAAATGTTAAAAGACAATAAACATAAAATAAGTTCCTGTAAAAGAATTTACCGCTATTCTATGCATGTAACCAATGGCTTTCTAAAAATGTGCGTGGGTGTACATATCATGTTTGTTTCACATACACATACACGTGCATACGCAGACACACTAATACACCCACACACACACACAAACACAAAAACACACATACTTATATATATATATATATATATATATATATATATATATATATATATATATATATATATATATATATATATATATATGTATATATATATGCGTGCATTTTTCAAAATAAATGTTGATCATATTGTATTTACTATTCATTTATTTAGTTATTAAATTCGGTAGTTTAGAATTACTTCGACAATATTGGACAATAAATAAAATAACATCGAAGATGTATTATGGTGACGCAGAGAAGAGTCGCTAACAACAAATAATGAGTTAGCGATATCACCGACCATAGTTTGCGAAACGTCAAGTGAATGCGCGCGCAGCTGTCAATTGCCCGATGAGAGACGCGCACATCACTTTTTCACTGCTTGCGGCAGACGAATTTTCTGCTTCTGGAATGTTTTGGAATTTTCTACAAGATTGTCTGCTGTGTTTGTCGTGACTTCCTGTTGAGTTCTTTCTTTATGGTATTTTTTTCCCTGGGTGATTACACAGCTTTAGCATTTCAAGGACAGGAATGAGCTTTTCTATACCAGCATTTCAAAAAGGAAAATCGAAACTCCATCATTTGATTTATAAGATATCAATGCACACATTGGTTTAGGGGGAACGTGTTTATTGAACAATATAATATAACATAATTGTTTGTAATGTCTGTTTATAATGGAAAGACATTCCTGTGAAATTTTGTGTGTGAATTCAGCTGCTAAACTTTGCTATAGTCTTTTTTAAAGATCAATTTAATTAATATATATTTGTACTACTCTGTTAGCGTGAACTAAGGAAGTATTCTCTTTAAAAAATGTAAAAAAAAAAGCACATAAAACAACAAAAACACGACAAAACAATAATGTATCAAAACAACACAGCAAAACAATGACCACCTCTCGGTCATCCCGCGACATTTCCCATTGTTCATTACCCCTGTACAGTAACCCGTCCCCCGCCCCAAAAACTGTAGTAGGAAAATGACGCCATAACTATCGATTAAAAATTGACTCTATCCCTAATCCTAAAATAAAACGTAATCTTAATCAAAAGGTTATGACTTACGTTAGGGATGTGGTTATTGCGAGGTTAAAGTTTAGGGTTAAGGTAAATATAGCGGGTAATGAATGGGGGGTTATTGACCGGTGGTTAATGTCCAAGACCCACAAAACTACAAAAGTACAGAACAACACAACAAAAACTAACATCGTCACAATACGACACACATCGACTCGACAAAATACAGTCTTATTGAAGACGATACAATACCATTCTCTTGTTTAACATTTGTATGCACCTGTTTACTCGATGCTGTTTGACACGCGCAGGGGAATGATAATAGCTAAAATAATATAAGCTGGGATAAAAAGTCGTTTTATAGAGTATTTATATTATATATTCAACAAATACTTTTTAAACAGTATAAAATATCGATCTCCTCTGATTATGTCAAATAGGAACACGTTCGGCGTTAGCGTTCACATTTCTATTCGGCTCGGCACATCCATAAAAATCCCATATATATATATACTAGCCGTCCCGGCCAGGCCCTGCTCTGGCTTCTGTGAAAAACCTTTCTGTTAAAGACCATTACCTGTGTGTTTAGTAATCATCATAAACCCGGCATTGCCCACCCAAACCACAACCAACCAAAACCAAAACAACAAAACGCAAACATAACGCTAACACAATTACAAATACAAACGAAAACAAAAACCTAACAACAAACCCAACCACAACCACAAACACCAATACAAACACAAAGAAAAAACAAACAAAAAAGCAAACGAAAACAAAAACCTAACAACAAACCCAACCACAAACACCAATACCAACAAAAAAAAAACAACGAAAAAGCAAACGAAAACAAACCAAATTCAAACGCAAAACCAACCAAAAACACAAATACAAACCCAAAAAAAAAAAAAAAAAAAAAAAACGAAAAAAGAAAGAACAAAATCGAACCAAATCAAAACGCAACCACTAACGCAAACCCACCTAAACACAAAGAAAACACTAACGCGAACATAAACGCCCGGGGCGGAATCACCTGTTTTAGCTTAATGAACGACTATAGTACCCCAACTTATTCATAGTCTTTTGCACTCACTTAAACGAACGCGCCTGTTTCAGTTTGATGAACAATTTTAATACTCCAAGCTTATCCGTAAAATACCTACAACATTTGCACTTGATCAATCCCCGCTAATTATGTAATTATTTTTTTTTCCCAACACCAAAACAAAGTAATTAAAAAGTAAATTATTTTCGACTAATGCAATGGTTTTATAAAGGGAAGTAATTTTGTTTTCCTAATTTATCAAAGGGAAGTAAGTGCTATAGGACTAAATAAAGACATAATTAGAATTTTTGTAAAAGATGATATTTTTTTTAAACTTGTGTTTAATGAACATGCCGACAATTATTACTGTAATTTGAAAAATGAAAATGATTTCCCAACACTTTCAATGGTAATTTTTTAGCTCATAAATTTAGACAAATGCGCACGATAATTTTCTAACACTTAAATTCGTACAATTCCAACGACATACAAATGCATTACATACAGAACTGAGCTTTATATATTATATATATATATATATATATATATATATATATATATATATATATATATATATATATATATATATATATATATATATATATATATGTATATATGTCTGTGTGTGTGGGTGTGTGGGTGTGTTTTAAAAAACGGAACATTCTTGTTTAACGGTTTAACATTTAAAATCGGGAAACTAACCCTGAAATGAACACCAACGCTCTATTGCGAATAGCTGCAGTGTGAGATAATACTTGAAGTCCATTTGAGGAGAATTATTATAACCCCATTTTAATGCCACCGTGTAAAATCTAGATCTTAAACATCACACACAACTGCATGTATAGTCTATACCTTAATGTTAACGCTTTAGATAATAAATCTTGCTTGTATTAAACTACTTTCACACTGATTACTCATGCTAAAAATGCACCTTCCCTAACACCAGTGGCGTAGCGAGGTCGGGTGTCACCCGGTGCGGCACTTAATGGTGTCACCCCCCCAGAGGCATAGAGACCCTTCCCAGGGACAAACTTTCAAATTTTCGATTTGCACCCCCCCCTCAAACTTTCGATTTGCACCCCCCCCCTCGAGTTTTCGATTTGCACCCCCCCCTCAAACTTTCGATTTGCACCCCCCCCCCCTCGAGTTTTCGATTTGCACCCCCCCCTCAAACTTTCGATTTGCACCCCCCCCCCTCGAGTTTTCGATTTGCACCCCCCCCCCCCCTCAAACTTTCGATTTGCACCCCCCCCCCCTCGAGTTTTTCTCTATATATTTTGCTATCTTTTGCCTTGGTGTCACCCCCCTAAATGGTGTCACCCGGTGCGGTCCGCACCCCCCGCCCCCCCCTCGCTACGCCCCTGCCTAACACACACTGTATTCTTCCGCAAAAGATCCAGCACAGATAATGAATGTATACTTTGAAGCGGCGTTGAGAGGTAAGATAACAGGTATTAAATCTCAATACCGGTTATTTTAGGTCTTTGTTCATTTAGTGTTCTGGAGAGTTCTAAGAAGGAAAACTGTAGTATGAGCTCATGCTATAGGTGGAATATATATGTATTGGTAGTTTATCGGAAGATAGTATTTTTCAAGTATTATGTTTAGTAGGTATATTGGTTAATCAATGTATTGGCAGCTATGTGTATATGTGAGCGGATTAAATATTGTATGGGGAAGGTGAAAATGGTAATAATGAGTGAATTTTTCATTGCGCATGTCTTGTTTCGTATTGTTATATACAGCTAAGTAATTGAGTAGATAAATCTAAAAGTAGTCCAAATCACTGGGGCATGTCTACACGGTATCCTTACATTTAAACAAAATAAATAATTCGTCAGCTATATAAATAAATATGTTGCACAACAGTAAAGAACAATAGATTGGAAGGTAATTAAAAGGCACAGCGTCACGAGGCAGCTAGCTAACCCGTCTGTGGCCGCATTAACAGGCATACATTTGTCTGTCTGGTATGGAGATCCATACATCAATCAATGAGGCGTGCATAGCCTCGTAGCCAGTTGTAACAACCAAAGTGTGTGAGGAATCATCGCCTTTCAATTGACGGGGTACCTGTCCTCGTCACTTTGTATTTATGAATCAGACACATAAACACAGGCTAATATTATCTACTCACTGTGTGTTGTAATTTTATACCGTCGGTGGTGTGATTGAACGGCCAGTCACCGACTAGCTGGTATTCTGTAGTATTTGGTTCCGCCCAACTGACACTTAACAGAAATACAAGGAATGATTTTTAACCTTCTAGTAACTAGTAGTTAGCTAACTAGTGACTAGTTCTTAACAATCTAGTGCTTCCTTTGCACTGAACAACGAAACTGTTTTTATCAGTGGATCACAAATTGCTGCTCTAAACTATTTATTGACACGTCCCCCATCGCCCCCTCCCCCCCGATCTATTACTTCTCGAAAACTTTGATCTAAAATGTAGAGCTTTAACACTATTTAAGAAAACGCGTTTGATTTGTAACACCTTTTGGTCAGGTGCAGTAGAGTCAACAGGTTTCATGAAAAATATTAACATGGCATGCACTAGTCTTTGCTTGCTTCGCCCCACCAGACATTTCGTCGCCTCGAGTAGGATGCAGACGTTAAGGCCTTATGTTTGGAGCCGCGATGGTCCGTATATTTTCTAAAGATTTCAGTTTGCAAGGCTAAACGTTACGAGCCTGGATTCTGTCGCTGGCAATCGATGGATACAAATAGACTTAGAAAATTTAACTGGAAGAATAATAATCGAACTCTCTTATACTACAATATTTATTATTGATTGATAATTGTTGATAACCGCGTTAAACGATTTTAATTATTATTATTTTATTATATCTTACACCGAAAAATGAATTTATTTTTAGAATAACTTGATCTAGAAATGTGTGCTTCGATTCTTATTCGGATTAACACCACGATTCTACTTAGTTGAACTATCCGTTTTAACTCGTCTATTTAACTTAACGGGGTTCATCTCGTCTATTTAACAGGGTTTATCTCCTCCATTTAACGAGGTCTAACCCCAATTTACCCGAGGTTTAACGCCGCATACAGGCGATGGCCTCAGCTGGTGCCCCGGCTGCCCCACCTTTAGAGCCCGCTCCGTCCATGTCGTATAACCATCAGCATTGTTCCCTCCGCCGCGGCTGCCAATCAATGGTAAGGCGTTTCCACTGCCATTGTGCCTCGCTACGCATTGTAATCAAACTATGAAGGTTTTTTTTTCCCTTCATAATTCTCCAATCGATAAAAAAAAACTCGCTTCCTTTGGTTCTTTATTATTGCCTCAACATTTCACCTCGCAATTAACAAATAATATAGGAAGTTCTGTCCGCCACAGTTCACTGAGTGCATCGAGTTTGTCCCTTGTCAACGGCGTCATGACCGATGGCTCGGCTTGACTAACTTAAAATAGCCACAAAAAGCTGGCCGGTCAGACGACTTGGACGTAATTCTAGCATGTCTACTGTTCGGACACACGCTCTTCTCTATTTTTTTTATTGCCTTTCCTTTTTATCTTCCAGAAGCGCCGCGATGAAAGAAAAGTGTAGATGAATATCTGAGTCCCACAGAAGCGGACTGGCATTAGTGTAATGACAGGAAAACAAAGCGCGCGAGAAAAACCTGTGCCATATGGCCCGGGACGTGGACGCATGTGCGCCTGGACGTGCTCGGCTTGTCCGACTTGGTGTGAGCAGGTTGGGGGCACGTGCGACACTGTTACATTTTAATCAAAGCCCCGGTCCCAATTGTCACGTGGTGTCGGGAATTACGGCGTGAGCACCGCGCCCTCTGCCTCCCCCCGTCTCCCTGCAAGAAACGATTTGGTGACACGGGGCGTACGTTGTTTAACTCACTGGGGCAGATGGTGAAAGGAGGAGAGGGACTGCGCCTTGACTCGGCCGTCATTAGGGGTCAAGTGTTATGGTGGGGACAATGTAGGGCGGGGAGGTGGCCGGGAGCTTATTTAACTCTTAAACTCGAGAGGGTAGTGTTAACATTGCGAGCTCATGTAATGGCGGTGTGTCGGGTTCGAGTGACTCCTGCTTCACCCCCCCCCCCCCCCCCCACGCCCTCTCTCTCACACACTGGCGTGCGATTTAAACGACTACTCACTCCGTTATCGGACTAGTCCGTCTCAAATATTTTGTTTTGTCTAGAGAGCGAATACATTTAAGAGATATTAAAAAAAAACATTTTAAATGAACTACAAGAAAAGTAGGAAAGTAAGAGAACTAAATTAAACAGTTTATTTTTTTAAAAACTTGCTTAATTAAACTATTAGTTTTATATACAGTAAAATGTACTATACTATAACAAAACATATTAAAGGAAGAGTTTCTATTTTTCTGACTTAATGAATTGCTAAATTTCGAACGATTACTTTTTGAAACTACTACTGGTGAATGAGCCCCACACAGAATCGGTAAGTGAGACTACCACAGAGGCGAGTGAGACTACCACAGAGGCGAGTGAGACTACCACAGAGGCGAGTGAGACTACCACAGAGGCGAGTGAGACTACCACAGAGGTGAGTAAGTGAGACTACCACAGAGGCGAGTAAGTGGGACTACCACAAAGGTGAGTAAGTGAGACTACCACAGAGGCGAGTAAGTGAGACTACCACAAAAGTGAGTAAGTGAGACTACCACAGAGGCGAGTAAGTGAGACTACCACAGAGGCGAGTAAGTGAGACTACAACAAAGGTGAGTAAGTGAGACTACCACAGAGGCGAGTGAGACTACCACAGAGGCGAGTAAGTGAGACTACCACAGAGGCGAATGAGACTACCACAGAGGCGAGTAAGTGAGACTACCACAAAGGTGAGTAAGTGAGACTACCACAGAGGTGAGTAAGTGAGACTACCACAGAGGCAAGTGAGACTACCACAGAGGCGAGTAAGTGAGACTACCACAGAGGCGAGTAAGTGAGACTACAACAAAGGTGAGTAAGTGAGACTACCACAGAGGCGAGTGAGACTACCACAGAGGCGAGTAAGTGAGACTACCACAGAGGCGAATGAGACTACCACAGAGGCGAGTAAGTGAGACTACCACAAAGGTGAGTAAGTGAGACTACCACAGAGGGGGGGGTAGGGGTTGGGGAAAGGAGGGAGGGGGGGGGGGGGTTATCGTCCTTAACGAGCTACTGATAGTGTTTTAAAGCAAATATTTTCAGTGGCAGCGTTGGTATTGTCGAATTCACTGAAAAGTAGAAAATAAAACAACTAAATAGCGGCGTATGATACGCCGCGGGTCGGCTCGTAAACAATAACATACATACACAATTACCAAAAATGCGGTACTTTTTACAAAAAAATGTCTAAAAAGTAGTACAAATTGGTCAAGTAATGAATATATTGGTTTATAAAAGGTATAAGTCTTAAAATTATTTTTCATCTTTGTAACGAATTGGGTGGCGAAGATTTTCTGTATTAAGTGCAACATTCCTACAACAGCTCGACATTAGAAAATTTAGAAAACCCCCAGAAAATTTAGGTTTAGGCTTTAACCTTTTCATTTAGGAACCAGGTTGGGACGGAGAATGAGGTGACACCGCGCCCTGAATTCAGAACTCCACGGGAGTGTCTGTTGGCTCTCACCGTTAACCAAGCTGGAACTCGGGTTTGAAACCGGGTGTCAATTACTTGGTCATTGTTCGACTAAAGGTGCGGCATTAAAAAAAAAAAAAAAAAACTACAACAAAACAAACATCAATCAGGTAAGCTTAATGAAATGCAGGTTAAGTTTTTTTTTTTTTGCAAGTTTGGTTGGAAGGGAGGGGGGGGGTATTCTTCTGAGTTTTGTATATTCTGAAATTTTTTCTCTCTTAACGATGATCCAATTATCATACGTTGGATTTAAAAGTAAAATTAAATTTATAAACAAGATATTTTATTATTACCCCTCACATTTACATTTATTAAAAAAAGTACTTAGATCAGGGGACGGAGTGGTCTAGCGGTATTGAGCTGGACTACTTACCCGTAATTCTCGAGTTCGAATCCGGGTTCAAGTCAGTAGACCGTCCCTGAGTCCACCCAACTCTGATGGGTACCTAACTCATGTTAGGAAAAGCAAAGGCGGCTGGGCTTAGTGCTGACCACACTATCTCTTCGTTTGCCGAAGTCACAGAAACAAGTGAACTCTACTTCACTTGCCCCATAGACCGTCAGGTTTGAAAGGGAAACTTTACTTTACTACTAAGGTCAGTGACGGTTGGGAGCGAGATGCAGGAATGGCAAATTGGAACAAGCGCAAATGTATCTGCATCAAATACAAACTTAATCCTCACCAGGTGATATATATATATATATATATATATATATATATATATATATATATATATATATATATATATATATATATATATATATATATATATATATATTTGACTATATTATGACTACAGAAACTAAAACTCCTTCATTAAAATTTACATGAATCTATAGAGTAACAAAAATGTATTCACTACTTTAAATAAGTATGTAAATCCATTTTTTTTGCACCATATAACTTTTTAATTAGGTTTGTTTCTTTCGGTGGCTACCTAACTCAATATTACTGTGAATTTCAACTAGTATTTTACAGTATTATCTTTTTTTTTTGTCTGTCTCAATTAAAGGACTACTCCCCATTTTAAAATATCACGCGAGCGCCCTTGGTTGCCGTACAATAAATTCACCATTCTGTATAACAATTACCGCTTCATTCACTCGCGCGTCTATGAACACTGAGTTAGTTCAATCTTGCAGCATTAGCGGTGGCTCGCGATCTTACTACTTAAGCCTATTTCATTATAATCTAAACTCCCTCCAAAACAACAAGTAAAAGTCTCGTAAAAACAAAGCCGTATGATGCCACAAAAACCTACTAACGTGCGATTAGTTTCAGAGTCTTAAATTAATAGTACAACACGTTACTTGGCCAATGTACGCTTACACAAGTGGCATAGACAAATGGGTGTAGGTGGGGCGGGGGATATAACCCTTCCCATGTACCTCGCTCTATGTAAAAAGAAAAATTGAATATCGTCTCACCATTGTTACTTTCCCGGCAACTGGGTGAATTACATCAATAGTCTATCTCAAAGTAAATGGCTTCTTTTTTATTTAATTGTGTAGGTGAGTAACAACACTGAAACAGTTTTAAGTATTTGGCAGGGTGGCCAGGAGAAATCCCTTCCATGTTACCGACTACGAGAGAGCTGTAAGGTGTTACTACAGGTTACTGGATGCACCAAGTAATAGTAAACTTTTGGGAGGACACATTTACTGAGTTGTAATTTTTTCTGACGCTTTGACATGCAATTACAAGCGGTGCTGTACTTTACAAGTATAACAGGTTAAAGAAATGCATGAGTAAGATTGCTCGAGTGAGCACTAAGGAATTTAATTCAATATACGTTTCAACTACAAAAAAAATGCATCGGTCAAGTAATATGCTAAGACCGGCGTTAAACCTTATATCTGTGTGAGGTTCCGCGGGGTATCATTTTACGGTAAATACATAGTATGTAATTTTTTTATTGATTAGGACTGGAGATAACTGAATGCAAACATCGGCACTACATCCCATAAATTGTATGTATATATATATATATATATATATATATATATATATATATATATATATATATATATATATATATATATATATATATTGCGCTTGTGTTTATGTTGCGTTTGCCTTTTGGTTGTGGTTGGATGTGGTTAGAGTTAAGTTAGAGTTAGGTTTATGGTTATGTGTTATTTTCTCAAACGTCCATATTTGCATATAGACATTTAATTGTAATACAAAATATGGGTATATGGTACTTAATAAACACACAAGACACTGTCCTTCACAGATAGAGTTTCCCCAGAGCCCAGGGCTTGGCCGGGACGGTTAGTATATATATATATATATATATATGTAGATTTATATATATATATATATATATATATATATATATATATATATATATATATATATATATATATATATATATATATATAAATCTACACACATATATATATATATATATATATATATATATATATATATATATATATATATATATATATAAGTATAATACATAAATAAATAAATAAATAAATAAATAAATATATTTATATATATAAAGCCTATGTATTTTTGTGTGCATATAGCTTATATTGAAGCCTATATATATATATATATATATATATATATATATATATATATATATATATATATATATATATATATATAAAATATATATTAAATATGCCTATGTATTGTAAAAATACAGAGAGAAAGTTAGAGAGAGAGAGAGAAAATTTAAACCCCTCCCATGACCATCACCTGGCAACGCCATTGACTTTAATAATATTCAGATAGAAGAAGCAAAACAGAGTGAACATTTGTTGAAATGAAATAACAAAAATTTATTAACAATAACTTCGCTTAAAATTAAGGCCTTACAACAACAGTCCTATAGTTATCTATGTTTGGCTAACGACGGCAAATATTCGTCGTTTGAAGGTTATTAAATTAAATGCGCTTCAAAATCACGGTAATATTTATGAACAAACAGCGACAGATAAGGTGACGTTAGATATACTTATAGCCATTTGAGGGTAGTTTAATTTAATATTATTGCACTCACTAGTTATGTACCAGTATTTCTAAACCAAATTTAACATTTAATCAAAGTTACGCTTTGCGTCTGAACAATAGAAGACAAAAATAACTACTCACCTGCGTTTATTTCGGGCCGTGTGTATTAGCTAGTCACAAGTTCTTATCTGCGTGTTTACAGAGACACAAATGTCGCTTGTTTGTACATGTCTTTGTTTCTGTGGCTAGAGCGGCACAATTGTTTCTCGCTTGTTCATAACTTTTTGTCGTCAATCATGAACGTTAACGTCTGTGCGGAGTTATTTTTTTTCTACCAAACAGGGTCTTAATCAAGTACTCTGATTTTTATTCTGTCGTTGGTCAACTTTTTTTGTGATCGGTAGAATTCATTACACTAAAAATCCGCGAAACTTCTTTAATACGACTTCTTAGATGCAAAGAGGCTGTTCATGCGATATTTTGAAACGTGTGAAGTTCTATTGAGAATAGAATTTACATTGTATTTAATTTAAGTGGTTTAATTAATTTATATGACTCTGGAGGAATAGTTAGATGAAATGTCTGCAATATCCAGCTCTAAACTGATGATGTACGGATGGTCCAGAGAAACGGCCGAACTCTAGCGACTGGCCTACCGGATGGCATCGGTACCTGATTACAAAATAACAGCACGAAGAGACAGCGGAGATTCTTGTATCCGTGTGTTTACACCAGTTGGCAAAGATTACCGTTTGCCATTTCTCATTCAAGCTCGCCATTGGGGGGAAAGGGGACGGGGGGAGGTGTAGGCGGGGGTGACTTAGGACAATTATAAATCGAGCAGCAGTTTATCGGTCCCGTAATGAAAGGATTGGTGGGCGTGGCCTGCCGGATATTCGGCCATGACGGTTTAGTCTCCGCCTGCCGCGCGGGATGGCCAAACCCACATTGGATGCCCTCGTTGTCATATCGATCAGCAGAGAGAACCTTTTAGAACAATCTCAAGACTTCTGGGACAAGCCGACTGCCAATTTCATTTCAGACAGGGAAGGGGAGTGGGATCGGGGTGGTGGTGGTGGTGGGGGGGGGGGGGGGGGAAATCGCTCGGCAGCGCGAGTTGACAACAGTGGCCACCATACTGTAAGGTGAGCAGACAGCAAGCACTGCGGCACAGGGAGCCCGCCATCGGTAGACTTTGAACTAGCACTAGTATCAGCAACCAGTTTGTGACCATTCGATTTATTCAATCGTTAATCTATTTTTGATTGTTTCGATGTTATTATACGCGAATGTTTACTGATATTTCTATCGCTGCTGCGATTTAAAAAAAAATTACCATGGTGAAACAGCTAAACCATACTTTGGCATTAAAGGTGATTTCCCCAATCAGCAGGTGTTTAATACTGATGTCGAAATGATTGGAACACTTAGGTTTCAAAAGCTAGTTAATTAACCAGATTCAGTAAACAAAGTATTTAATTATTGTGATAGGCTTACATCACCACAAATATGAGAAAATGGCACAATGTAGATCTATGTTGGCATGACTGTGTGCGATAACGTCTCACGCCAACAATGTTAAGATAACATTAAAACTAGGTAATGATGCTATCGATACACTGCAGTTTTGCGACGAGTCTATGTCCATGTCCATGTCCTTGTCCATGTCCATGTCCCTGTCCCTATGTCCCTATGTCCCTACGTCCCTACGCCCCTATCTGTATCTGTATCTGTATCAGTATCTGTATCTGTATCTATATCTGTATCATTTCTACCCCCACCAGATGTCACTGTCTCCTCTTTCTATCAGCACCAGGTGTCTCTCTCTCTTATTTTTTCCTCCACCAGAGGTCATTGTCTCCCATTTCTACCTCCACCAGGTTTCACTGTCACCCATTTCTACCTACACCATATGTCACTGTCACCCTTCCCTGCATCCACCAGGTGTCACAGTGTTTCATCTCTACCTCCATCAAGGTTCACAAATGCACATCGTTATTACTTGCCACCACCTCCCAACCTTACCTACCAAAACTGCCGCGACCTCCCATCTTTAATTTCATCAAATGCCACCGCCTCCTGTTTTTACCTCTCTCAAATGACACCACCTCCCATCTTTACTTCCCTCAAATGCAGAGGCGTACCTAGGGTAGGGCGGGTGTGACGGGTCGCCAAACTTGATAGTTCGCACTGAGTGCTGGAATGGGATTGTACGCATCTGTTCAAAAGCCACCACCTCTCGTCTTTACCTTCATTACTACTTACATTAGAGAGAAAAAAGAAAGAAAAAACGAATTGAAAATAAATAATTAAAAATACACATTAAAAAACTCTTTTTAGTATTTAAATATAAATATTTTAAAATTTTAATTTAATTTTTTAAATTTCTATTTTTAGTATTCAAATATTAAAAACGTATAAGATCAAGTCAATACTAAAGTTTTAAGAACAGTACTATCTTCTTTCTAAACATATCTATTTTACTTCGACACTCCTCATAACTAAAGCTTTCTACCGGGTGACTAATTACCTTAACTTAATCAAGCCCTTAATTGGAGTCCTCTTCGAATTTAACACTAACATACACTGTAAAGACAACCAAACATTTAGACAAAAATAAAATAAAATAAAATACAAAAACAAAAACCGAATGTAATCTTTATCTAAGAAAGAGTTGCTTGCATGATATTGTATCAGGTTCTCTCCCATGCTTCTCGCTCCATTTAAACCCCCACCCTCCAGACATGTTTAATCCCTGTTTCAAGCTGTAATTAAAACAAGATGGATTAACCGATCAGGTTATCCGACAGCGCTTTCTAAATTATCTTTTCACATTTTTGTGATGGTCGCCAACAATTTAATTACATTTTGTATCTCGTAAAGTTTTACAATTGTGTATCAAATGTTTACATTTTGTGTACTATGTATAATTTTCAAACAGAAAGTGTATACTTTAAGTAAGCTAAATATATACATTTTGTGCACCAAAGATACGTACATTCCTAGAACTAAATATTATTAGGGTACAACTATATACCGGCTTTACATCGGTCAACATTTATATGTTACAATTGCACTGAAACCCTGAATTTTTTACTCTTAAAGCCGGATTCAACCCGACGAATTGTGTTTCTGGTGAACTCGATTGAATGTTACAATCCAAACATGAACAAATATGAACATCAATCACATCATTCCGCGTAAGTGGGCTTCAGTGTGCACCTGTTATTTTGGTTTACGTCATATGCACCATTAATAAGTTTTGTGTCAATTCTTCATTTGATCATAAACATTTGCATTTTAACAGTACGTGCCCTTCACCTCGTAACGACCATGACCTTTAATTCGTCAGGCCTCAAACATCATTTACGAAGATTGGGTTTGTCAGAACCAAAGGGTGTCAATGGTAATATACACCTTAAAGCCGGAAAGGTGAATAAAAGAGGGCAGGAGGAGAGGGGCAAGACCGCCTTTTGAGGTGTGTGTGTGTGTGGGGGGGGGGGTCATTAAATGAAACTAGCGTGAGAGGCTTGTAATTTTCGTTCCAGCTTGCCCTAGTGACGTCCAGTGTTTCATTCGTTCATCTATTCGGAGGCAGGCCCCCATTCCCCGAACGAAATAGAATTTATAAAGTAAATATATATTTTTACTCGTGTCCGTCTCCCCGGAAAATTTAGTCCGCCCCCCCCCCCCCCCCCCACGAAGAAAACTTTGAAGGAACATCTCATGACTTCTTGATACAAGTTTAACGAATCCCATTTTAGCATTACTGTCTCTTCAAGTGGCCTATCCCTGATTCTAACTCAATACGAACCATAACAATGGATATTTTTTTCTTGTGTTGAAACCGACACGCCTGCCTATCGTTTTTAACAAGATGTTCTTTAATGTTATTACTGTTTGTGTTGAAAGGTTAGCTGGGATAAAGTACAAAAGCAACTAGGCAGCTAAAAGCTATAAAGATCAAGTAAACAGTTCTGCTGATTAATTTGAAGCCCAATTACACTATTAATGCCAACATTGATCTTGCGTTTTCCTTGTGATACGAAACGATACTTCCTTTAACATGAATGTATACGGCCCGGACGGGTAAGGGTGCGGTTTAAAACGGCAATTTCGGAAAGGATGTGCACGTCAGTGTGCATCGGGATCGTTCACGGGGGTGAAAGGTTAGTTATATGATTAGCTCGAGTCGCTTGCCCTTTTTAACGAGGAGCAGTCGCTGTTTACTGCACGCCTCGTCGCGTCGCATCAGTTCGGAAACCCGGAAAGGGACGCCACTGATGTTCAGCTAGGGGATTAACCGTAATACGACGGTTGGTGGAGGGGTGGGCTCGAACCCGTATCGGATAATTATGATAAAGTGAATATTGTTAAGGGTCGGTTTTTGTCACGAGTGGAGGAGAAAACAAGATTTTGATGGGAGTCATCGAACCAAATGGGAGAACATGTTAACAAGCAGAGGGGTGGGGAATAGTTCTTTTTGTCCTTGACATTTAATCCGACAAGGTTTGGGCAAATCAAATGCGTTTCATATTGACATTTGGCAGCCAATTAAAGGTAATAGAGCTAAAGGCTACGAAGTCACACCAATACAAGCAGCTAGGTTAAAGCAGCTACAAATTCTGACTGCGGGGCGGTTAAGTCATCAAAGAAAGCGGCCAAGCGATCCACGAATGACGTCATGCACGTTAAACCTGCTTACCCCCTTCCCCAATCCTCACGGGTCGTCATAAAAGCTAGACCCCCTAATATCACGTCACAACATTTACAGGACCCCCCCCCCCCCACACACACACACACAAACAAAATAAAAACAAAAAGACAAAAAAAAACCCCACCACTAATCCTAAGCAACGAAAATAATTTGATAAAATAGATATTGTGTTACATTAGTTTGATAATCTTGCCACCCGCTGATAACATCTAAACCCATCTGCAGTTTATGTATGACCCCCTAAACACAAATTGAACAATGATATCACATTACTAGCGAAAGGAGGCAATTTTTGACATATCTTTAAAGATACTATCATGTTTTTTTTCACGAATAACAAAAAGTTTAGTATGCTAAAAATGAAAAGTTCAAAGCTTAATAATGTGGCATCTTAAATACATTACCATAGAAACTTTCCTATAAAGTGGTTCCACTTACTATCATAGAAGTTTAGTAACTGCCTTTTAATGTTAAGCTAGTGCGGTTGTTCAAATCTTGCTTTTTAAAGTTTATAAAGTTTGGTTCATAACTGGATGACTGGATTGAGTCGACTGGGCATTGTGCTGACTACACAATGTCAGCGTGTTCCAAGATAATAACAATAGACTATACAAACCATACTTTGCCTGTTCTATGGGGTGCTTTATCTTTTCTTTAAATATTCTTTGTTGGTCAAGTCAACCTCTTTGATATTAAAATGTTGTTAGTCATGTTAAGCTTAAGTAGTTGTTGACTGCTGTTGGTCAAGTCAAGCTTTTTTGTAGTTGTTGTTAATCAACACAAGCTTTTGTTTCTGGTTGCTCTTTGTCACGCTAGGCATCTGTGGTTGTTAAATGCCGTTGGTCCATTCATATATATTTCTGTTGAGATATTGTGTTTTGATACTTTAAATTTCTGTTGTATCATGTAGACCTACTCATTAATCTAACATTCTACTTCAGTACTAAGGTTAATTTTGAATATATGTATATATATATATATATATATATATATATATATATATATATATATATATATATATATATATATATATATATATATATATATATATATATATATATATATACATATATATATATATATATATATATATATATATATATATATATATATATATATATATATATATATATATATATATATATATATATATATATATATATATACACCCAGAGGCGTATCCAGGTTTTCGTTGTAGGGGGAGCGAAAAGAGCAAAAAAAAGGCGCCGAATTTAAACACGTTCTAAATACGTGTATTATATATATATATATATATATATATATATATATATATATATATATATATATATATATATATATATATATATATATATATATATAATTACTAGATGTATGTCATTAGTTCGCTATGATGTAAAATAAATTGAAAGTAGCACTCTGAAGAAATAAAAAAAACACACAATGTAGGCCGACAAAACAAAAATTGTATCAATCTAAACAAAAAAAACAAACAAAATATACACACACTACAACAAAAAACAATGAACGTAACACAATCTGTTTTGTAATTCTTGTAAAAAAATTTCTTACATAATAATTTCTGGGAAATTATTTAAGACAAGTGAAATAGGGGAAATAATCACTCTCATAATATAAATATGTATATATCTACACATTTAATTATAAATGTCAAAACGAATAAACTATTACTTTAGAATATAATGAAAATATTTAACACTATTCGTGTTTATAAAATGTTTTTGTCTATAATCAGAATTAAATATATCATTATCATAAATGCTAAAGCATTACAGCATAATGAAAGTTTTTGAAATCAGAGTTGGTATAAAACCACGCTTTTCGATACAATTGAAACACATTCGGAATAACAGCCTACATTTAACTACATGTCGGTATTATAGTTCAGATCATATATTTTTTTAATTAACTACTGCTTCTTTGTGTTCCTTAAAGATCATTTTTAACATAGTGATAGGTATGGGTTAGATCACTGTATTGCTCACACACCCTTTTACTGTCCGGTCACTTTAGGTCAATTATCCAACCTAGTGTATACCTAGGTGTGACATTAATGTCGCTCTACACAATTGTGGTGGTGAGGTGTGTGGGGGGGGGGGGGGAAGATAACCAACTCAGAGTGAACATAGCGTCAGTTTTTAGATGAATGTTCTAAACATACATATATATTACACATGTATACTGATTCAGAAATATATTTAAATAAGTAGCAGTGGTATTATGACAATATTTTTTTTTTACAGAGGGGTCCATGGGGGAGGGGGGTTGTAACTGTTTCATATAATTTGTAATCGTATCACTATCGCCCAAACTGTAAGAATACTACTACTTCATCGTGACGACGTTGTTGACCTTGTCAAAATTTCCCCACCGCTACGCAGCTTGCCCATAAGTAAATTTAAATAGAGGTGCCACATCAGTTGTATTTGTTTCTGTATAGTAATTTTTAAAAAAATTAATCACACGATTCAAACTGTATATATAAAGTAATTTAAATTATGTGTGAAGTTTTATGTATAACATTTTCTAATGCAATTTTCGAAAGCAAATACATTATACAGTTGCCTTAAACTTAACACCCCTCTTGCCAAGTCTACCTGTAGAGGATTTTTAAAAATTCTAATGCATCGTAGTGGTTATTTTTAGAATAGAAAACTGATGCAGCTATTAATACGTGTTGTAAACGTAGACACTACTAGACTAGTACAATAATGCTTAATTGCTGCATGAAAAGAAATCTTGTGATTTACATAGATGTGCCTACCAAAAATATTTTTTTAACAAATAACATTGCTTAAAACTTAGTTTAAAAAGTTTCCAAAAAGGCGCCACTTTGCTAAAAATGGCCAGAGGGGGAGCGGCCGCTCCCCCTGCTCCCCCCCTGCGTACGCTACTGTATACACCTATACTTTTTTTGTTACGTTTAAATATCGAATATTGAATAGCACTGCCATTATTCAACTTTTCTTGCAGACATTCCGACACCAAAGATAGGTAAAGTGATGTAATCTTTGTTGCTAAAGACACCCGTAGCAATAGCGCGTGAAGAATTAAGTTTAAAAATATAGAGCTTTAATAGTGTGATCATATTTCTTGTACATTACATAGTTTTGCTTCCAAATAAGACTAATAAATAATAATGGAAACGGGGAAATTGAAACCTTCACCAACGACTGGAGGTCATACTTCTATAGATTCCATCTCTATCGGCCAGGGAAACTGTTACTACAAAAATATACCAACATCCGAGGAATTACATTCTCACAGACACACACCGGCTAGGGCTGAGGTCTTCTGGGAAATTTAAATGATGCCCGAGTCTCCTCTATTACAGGCTAGTTGAGAGGGGGAGGTGGGGGTGGTTATTAATAAAAATCCCGACACAATTGCATTTTTCGTAATCAATTGATTCTGGCTGCTAAACGGGAGACTTGTGAGCGCCATGAATCGGAGAGAGCGATTATTTTGTCCGAGACATACAATGCAGTCCGTCGCCCCCCGGTATGGACATCCCGGCACGGGTCGGGCGCCGGGGACGGACACCGGGGCACATGGGGAACGTGGGAGTAATCTGAACAGCACGTGATCTCTAGCCCTCGAGAAATGAACTTTGTAAACACACAGAACGGACACGATGGAAATACGGTCCATTTCATCGGATCCCCGGGGAACGGAACCCGTCATCGCAGCGCCCGTCCAAGCGCTTTAAAAACTCTCCTTCTTTGACCTAACAGCCAGAGCGGTGTCCGTTATTTCTACTGGCTATCGACGTTATGAAGCGTGTGATCCAAACTGCAGCTCGCCATTTGAAACTAACTGGGAGGAGAAATGACGATTGAGAGAAGGAGGGGTCGGATAAAAAGAAAAAAAAAATCCTCCTTTTTGAGTTTTGCTATGCGGAGATTAATTTCTGATGCAAAATGCTGTGCTTAATTGCCTTTATTCGTGTACATGAAATCTATTCCGAGGGCGATTGAGCGTTGTTGACGACAGCACTCATCCAATGAGCTACACGTCCTCAGAGACCAGACGCAGCCACCAGTCTCCATTGGAAAACCTCCAGTCGGCTCACGTTGTCCACACGTTGGCAATAAGTCCTGAACAATCTCAAACCCAAAACGTTTCACGTTCGAGTTTATTTTTTCCCTTCTCGTCACACACATAAAACTCTCTAATAATAAACGGGAATTTTTTCTCCCTTCTCGTTCTCTATGTGTTGTACAAGATAGCAAAGAGAATGAAGCCTGGCTCGATGGGTTTTAAATGGAGATAGGGGGGTCTTAGGAGTCAGGGGGTTCAATACAGACAGGCGCGATGATTCAAGGGAGAGCGTATGATGGGAGGGGGCAAAGGTTGGGCTCGCAGCGTGCGTTAAGATTATTAATGAGGCGGGATAACGGTGTGTATGGAATAGATTTGGCTAACAGCTTTATGGCCGCTATCTCCAAAGTGTATGGGCAGTGAAAGAAATGTCTGAAGTTCTTGGGCTGCCGGCTCTCATTACAAACAAATAATAAATTCACAATTTCTTAAACAAAAAAAAAATGTAATTGAATGAAAAATAAAAACAGTATGAGTATTTTAGTAGATGGCAAATACAAGTGTTTCTTAGGAGAGGGAACACAGTCAAAACAAACAATGTGCCGGGTCTAAGTAATTTAACGGCAAGATTAAATATAGAGCCAAACTTTGGATTCTTAGTCCGAATTTTAAAAATTGCATTTGAAAACGTCAGAAATGTTACATAAGTAACTTTTAGACTAATGATCTTTTTGAACGGAAATAATTCAAAGGTGCTCAATTGAAAAAACAAATTCTCCACTGAGGCTTGATATTATTTTTTCTGAACCAGTAACGCTATGGGGACGGAATGGTCTAGCGGTAAACAGCTGTACTGTAAGTCTCGAATTCGAATCCGGGTTCAAGTCAGTAGACCGTCCCTGAGTCCACCCAACTCTGATGGGTACCTAACTCACGTTAGGGAAAGTAAAGGCAGCTGGGCATATTGCTGACCAAACTATCTCTTCATATGCCGAACGAAGGTCACAGAAAAAAGTGAACTCTACTTCACTTGTCCTATAGACCGTCAGGTTTGAAAAAGGAACTTTTTTTTTACAGTAGACGTTATAGTAATTCTATGTACAACAATAATAACTCTAAACGCATGAAATAATCTAATTTTCAAAACTCGTATTTGTTTCATAATTTTTTTTAACACTAAATATCAGCTTCTAAAGAATCTCAATGTAAAACAAATCAGCGTTAGAACAATATCTGACCAATGCTGATGCTTGCTTTAGGTGTTTAAAAATTTTGTTTTAAGTTATGTTCAATAATATTTAATGAGGATCTCTCGACCACTTTGTTTGAATCTTTGCTTTAGCAACAAGAGCAAATCACTTGTGAAGCGTATTCGTAATCAGCTCTAATACATCGCTTTTCGAGGGAATATAAAAACAATACCAAATTAAGCCAGCATTATCACACTCGGCACCGGAAAAAGCAATTTTTCCCCCTCGGGTTCTCCCGGCTTTTGATAATTTCAACGGCGTGATTTAAAATCCATTTCAGACGAGCTGACAAAATGTTGAATTCGTTTAAATATTTTACACAAAAAATATGCAAGCAAAAAGTTCTTTCAGGACGGTGATAGTCTGTATTTCATGTCGCGACACTTCAATCGACTCATGCGTTAATTATTAATCAAACTGTTTTTCATTTATTTGACTTTTAAAAAAAAAGTATTTTAAAAAAAACAGCTCTTCAACATCTCATCACAAGCCTGTGTTAAACGCGTCGACGGTTTAACGGTTTAGCCGTTAAGTGCTCTAACTAAGCTTGTAGTCTTCAATGTTTTATAGAGCGACGGGTCTCTTACATCGTGTGAATTTCCCATCTATTATTTTGTTAGATTAACTGATAGCACGTTTGCCACGGGACTGATTTACGATGGATTGTCCCTTTTCTAAACATCTTAGCGCATGCGCAAACTAGCATTGTTGTCCAGCACGTTCCGGTTCAACAGGAGCCGATTTGATGAACATCTCTGATTTTTGAAAAGTTGCTGATTACGTTGAAGAATGATTTATAATTTAAAAGTCATTTGATTTTAGATGAAGTTAATCTGAACAGTCGGGAAAAAAAATTGTTTAAAGAGATAAAAGTACAACCTTTAATCATGCAATCAGAGGGTTTGAGTCAAAATTTAAAACAACTATATTTGTCAGACTACGAGCAAAAACGCCTGAGTCATTGTCATAAAAAATAAATACACACACGAAAAAAGCAACGCAAAAACTATTAAAACAACTAAAAACTACACCCTATATATATATATATATATATATATATATATATATATATATATATATATATATATATATATAGGCTTTATATATATATATAGGCTTTATATATAAAGCTGAAGTTAATTAGCTTATGCAGCTCTTATATTCCCCGCTCCTAGGTGCAATTTCATAAGTGTTTCCGTCCCCCTAAAGTCTCCTACTACCCCAGGGATTGTATTTTCTTTTTTGCTTGGCTGGATTCACCAACTACAGTAAGTGGATAACGAGCGCCGCGTCGTATTGCCGCCTAGGGAACATTAGCTCCTCTTTACCAGAATACGTGTAACATGTTATATGCGAGCTGTGTATGTTGTCTCCTCTTATCATACAATATTTATATCTGACCATAGGTCAAAGTTATTTGCCGCCCCTTTTTTATCACTCTTGTTGTAAAGGCAGCCGGCGTACAATTAAACGTTAGCACTGTCTCGCACGATGCGAAAAGGTCGCACACAATTAAACACACATACTAGCTCATTGACAGATGTGGAATTCCCAAAAGTGGTTGGTATTTGCACTGTCAGTCACCGAGTCGAAAGATCCCCCATTAGCGCATTAACTTAACCTTTCACTTGCAAGAAAACGCGCCGGCGTCTTTGCTAACTAGGGCCCAGTGGCATCACTACATCAAAAGGGCTATAAAGTAATGCACTACTTTGTAATTAGTTTAACGTATAATGAATTAATACTATTCTGGAATAGTCTTATTAGTATGTGCATGAGCAGTACAACGTACCATAGAGATTCCACGCTTAACTATCATGTACCTAGTTTAACTTTTTCATAAAACGAATAAATACTATATGAACTAAATAAAACACAGCAGGTAGGCCTACCTTATTAAATTATTACGGAATTTGAAAGTAATGCACTTTTTTTTTCAGTAACTAAAATTAATCCAAATTCAATTTTCCAATATTTATAAGCATTTATATAAGCAACAACAGCTACAACAAGAAATAACAACAAAATATCATAAGAAATGGACGATTATCATAATTATACCCATCACAACGCCATCGAAAGTATAAAGGACAAACCGGCTATTATAGCAGGGGCGGCAACTCCCCTCGGAAGGTTAATGACGCGAGCACCCATGTGAATATTTAATAAATAAACCTTCTCTTTCATTACTTAATGTTCTCCGCCATCGCATAATCTGCCAGGAAGTCATCCATGTGATGCGTTAAGATGTTCGGATTCTTTTTTGTCCCGAGACCACGCGCAAGTATTTGTAGTCCATCGGTTTTTTCATTTTCTAGCTCAACTGCATGCAATTGTAGATCGTGTTTTAGTTCTGAAGGATATATTTGTAGGCACATGATTTGATCAAATTGATATAAGCCACATGATTCAACACACTGCATGTTTGTTGATTACAAGTTTTTTCAGCTACAGTTTATGTATTCGTAAATAATTTGATTTGACTCAGCTGCATATATGTGTAGATAAAGTGAATAGGCTCAAGCAACACAGCTTATAGTAGTGGACTGTGTTACTGTTACACAGTGTGTTGACAACACATCTTATATTAGTGGACTGTGTTACTGTTACACATTGTGTTGACAACACAGCTTATATTATTGGATTGTGTTACTGTAGCCGTTGTCTCCGCGACATGGCTTGAACTAACTAAAACGCTAACCAAATTTTGGATTGTAAGCGAAGATCATATGAATAAATGAGTGTATTCACATGTATTAGCACCAGTATTATTTTGATAACACTCAGACTCAGGGCTTACCCTATAGCTTGGTAATAATAGAATCGACGCTTTAGTTCTTGAATTATGAAAACTATTTTGTCGTTTACCCCGATTAATAAAAATCGAAAGAAGGAAAAGGAAACCCCATTATATATAAAGCAGTTTTTTTTTAGTTTAACAGCAAACATCAACACACAAATCTAATGCTGACAAATAATCAGCTGGCTGTTTGTCCACCCCTTGCAATGAATATCTGGTTGATGCTGTGGGCTCTTCCATCCCCAGAGGGCGAATGTTGAAGCTGTTTCTGCATCCAACGCAAGCCAACGTAACGCGATATGACATGGATATGAATAGAATTCAACACGCATTTAAATGAGTGTGCACATTTTAGTGCGCAATTTGAGATGGTCATTTATAATTTTAGCCCCTTCATCATTATAATTGTTAGGATCTGTTTCAACTTTTTTATCATGCTACTAAACATTTGTCCTAATGCTACTGTGATAATGAGATAATCACTGTTATTAACTTATTAGCTAATTAAAAAAAAATTTACAACGTATACGGGGCCTAAAAGTTAAAATAGTGTATGCGAACGAATTGAGTATATTTTAAACTTATACGTTTTATGTATTACAGACATTACATTAACAACGAATGCGAAATATTAGCACCTGAAAATTTCTTTTAGCTTGAGATGTAATTGCGGTGTATAGAGCGCAGTTGGGGTGTGATCAAGTCTTATAAAAAACAAATATTTTAGTCTTGTTTGAGTGTCAACTTTGTATAGAATAAAAAGAATAAATATGGCGCTAGATTCTAGTTTGCTTATTTTAAACAGAAATGGCTAAATGGCGATTTACTATTATATATTTGGAATTCTGTAAACACTAATCTATATATAGGGTATATATATATATATATATATATATATATATATATATATATATATATATATATATATATATATATATGCGTGAGAACAAGCTTTGAACTAAACAAATTTTCTTTAATTTGTTAAATTAGTAAAAGGTTGCTAAAAGGTTTTAAAGATAATTCACCAACGATCAATGTTGTTTCTATGTTTAACTATCCTACCATTGGTTTAGATTTGGGTGATACTTACTTCCTATACCTGCACTTGGGTATCAGAGATAAAATACTATTTCAACAAAATGCCAGTAAAGTACTGGAATAGCTAACTCAACTGAAATAAGTGCCACGTTCTGACATGCGCGTGCCTGTATTGTGCCACGCATGACTGATCTGGTTTGATCACAAAGAAACAAATAAACGAGTTGAGGCAACGCCCGCGAGTTTAATATTTAAACACCAGTGACATTTATCTCCCCACGGGTGGTCGAGGTAATTTTGAAGAAACCCTAAGCCCCACGCCACCCCCTGCAACCTCATTAACACACCCCCTCCCCCACCTCTTCACCAGCAGCAGACATAATGTTTTTGGTCAGTGACAGTTTCCGACACGATTACCATGATATTTAATTATTAATCACGTGACCTTTTCTGGGGCGTCTACGCCCTCAAATGCCAAGAGGAGCCCGACCACCGACGCACGCATTGGCCGGCCGTTAACATAGTCTCTGTTTTTTTTTTTGTTGTGGTGCTGTATTTCAACTCAAAAACAAAAAACCTCAACCATTATATCATAGTCTAATGGGTGTGGTGTTCGTTATTTGATAACGTCAAGAGATGGTTACGCCTAAGATAAAATACCACCTCGAAAATTACAGATCGTTTGCGTTTTGTGAGTTTATAGAGCTATGCTATTTATTCTGTGGTTTTAACCAATCAAAGTAAGCCACGATCAGATTGCTTACACCAGGCAAACCAAGAATTTGGGTCACACAAAGTTCAAACTATATTGTTTTAAAGCCAGGAATGAACTCATAGTAAAATATATATTATTTACTCGTAAATTTATGGCCATTAAGCTGAGGCAGTTTAGACTATTCTACCATTATTTCTGAACTTTTAGAATCATGTTGAACTTTTAAACTGCGTTGTTATTGTACAGGTAAAATTAAGTTTCTTGAGTAGATCCCGGGAAACGAGATCCCGTTAGGTCTGTTCTCAAGAGTTCACTGTTTGCCGGGCTGACAGCACAATCAAACTTAATGAAATAAGAACTAATGCTTTAATGACATTGCAATCAACAGGCTTCAGCAAAGAACTGCACACAGTTGATGTTGACCGAAAGAGGACGAAAAAACATCGACGTGTCAAATTGTTCGCCATGTATGCGTCACTTAACAACGATACCTGATTGGCGTTTAAAGTTCAGGGGATTTGCCTGTGTCGTTTTAAACTGACACTTCAAGCTTGCTGTCTTAACCTAGAATAAGAGTAATATGCGTGTACGTTTGAACCCTGCTTCAATAAGTCGCCCCCACCCTCCGCTCAGCATTTCAGCTTTCGATCAAAGCTTTTTGATTAAAACATCGCCATGGCGGATTTTCCCGCATGTTTAAAAAAGCGTGAATAACTTCCTTTCTGGAAGAAATTCAAAACATTCTCTATCTTCTGATAATTATTCTGATTACAGACAAAATAACGGGTATCCCGTCCCCATCAAAGATGATGGCGTCTTTCCCTAACTTTAAAGCTGTTTATTTATCGGATTGCAGGAAGCCAATTTAATATGCAAATCATGAGCAACATTTGTAATTACATTTTCAAAACGAGCAACTGATGCGTGTATGCGTACTCATTCAAATTATCAATTGCGATTTCAACAGAATGCATATATTATCTTGATTATACGCGGGGTGGGTGCGGTATTTTAAAGGCGGGTATCGGATGTAAAATAGCTTGAGGCCAGTAAAAAAAGAGTATTGATCCTGAAGATGATTAAAGGCGTTACTGCAGCTTGAATAATGTGCAATGTAAATGTTTTCTTTCAAAAGTAATTATTACTTTGATCAAAATAAGATTACTAAATACGTTGGATGTTGAATTCTCTTATTCTTAATGCTACTAGCTTACGTACAAATATATAATAAAAAGTATGTAAACCAAGATCACAACATCAGATGTCTTTATTAGGAGAGAGAGAGAGAGAGAGAGAGAGAGAGAGAGAGAGAGAGAGAGAGAGAGAGAGAGAGAGAGAGAGAGAGAGAGATAGAGAGAGTGTATACAATTCGAAATACGAAACAAATGTCAACCGTGAATGATGTTAGTGACACGAAACATAGATAATAAAACATTAAGATGGCTCCATGATTTTAAAATTTTCACCGTTGTTTCAATGCTTTTTGAACTCAGCTGTTATTAATGGTATTAAAAAATAGCATATACACACTTGAAAACTTAACAATTATTTGACGTGAGATTAGTCTCTGTCAAAAAATGCACACATCTCTTTAACGCTTTTTTTATTATCAATTTATAGCTCAATGCAAAGATATATTCTGACATCGTAATGTTTGAATATTTGTGGTCTCGTCGTCCTATAGAAAAAAAATAGCCTGTACATGTTCTAATTTTCTTTGACTATTGTAGCCATCACATTAACAGAAATTACATTTCCCGTGTCAACAAGAGCCCTAAACAGAATGGGCATCGGGCAGTACTAGTCTCGCGAGATTATGTATCAATTACCCAGCATTCCTCATGAAGTATTTGACGTCACGTACCGGTGCTACGCAGTGAATCGCTTAGGGGGCGTCGCCCTCGGTTGGGAAATCACGCGCGGTTTACTGTAGAGAGCGAGAACCGGGAACAAATGACATCTGACTCGAGTGCACACAAGAACCGAGCCCAAATTTACTACAAAGCATTTTTCCTTACGTATGAGCGTAGAGACCCATCGCGCCATGGGAGGGTGGAAGGAAGGAAATTAAATAGAAATTCATCTCAATTTTGGTTGGGGTGAAACAAAACAAAAATCTGAATATGTGCTTGAGGCAAAGAGAGTTATCTGCCATACAATTATGCCTGAGAGGACTCTGGTCAATTTGGGTTATGACTTTTGGTCTCAGAAGATTAATGCCAAAAGCCGAAACAGAATCAGTTTGGTTAAGGGAGGGGACGGGGGCAGGGCAAGGATCATGTCCCGGGTCTCGTAGCGTTTGATCAACACGAGTTTTATTCTTATTCTATGCATACTTATTTGATGGGGGAAGCTTTCAAATTAACGCGTTTTTTTTTTCTTGCAGCGAGTTTTTTTTTATATATGCTGGTTATTAATATGCGCTGCATTAGCATTGGAAATACATCATTGTATGATATTATTGAGAGATATTTAGAATTGTTTATACCCCATTTTAACATTGTATTGTTTTCTTTGCAAGTAGTAAATTTAACTCCAATTTTTAAAAACAAGATTTGCCTCATTTTAGAATTACATTTTTAAAAACATTGGTGCACCGTTTTTAATTGTATGCTGCTAATCGCCATATTTCGGTAAGCGCCCGCTGTGCACCTGGACAATCGTGACATGCATCTGTAAAAACCGTTAAAGATAAATTGAAAGCCACAGATGAGAAAAAAAGGAAGTGAGTGATTGCGGCGAGGTGGTGGCACAGAGGAGACAAATACAGCGAATTGCTGCCTTGTTTAAACCCTTGATTGATGACAGCACACCCTCGACGGCTGGCCCGGGACGCATCTTTTTCCACGCTGGTTTTTCCTGCGCTAACTCTGTTTAGAGTATCGGGACTGCACTATCTGCTCACAGCGTGTACAGAGTTGGGGGACTAGGGGCGAGCCGTAATGCAATGACTATTAATTATACTGTGGCCAAACAAAGTCGGATTAGCTTGTCGGCTGAGAATTACTGTCCTGGCTTTTTATCACAAGTTAATAACCTCGCTGCCAGCTGGGTGCGCAGTCTCTGCGCCGGTCGCTGCTATAAGTTAACTCTGATTGGTGCTGAGTTCATCGGAGAAGCGTCAGCATGTCTCATTTGTCGCTAATTAAAAAGATGGCCAAGCTTGCATGCCCAGGGGTAATTGTTAGCTATTTTACAGCTATTATATATATATATATATATATATATATATATATATATATATATATATATATATATATATATATATATATGTAACATTCATTTCGAGTTAATGTCTAAGTTTAGTATCTACCTTTAAAATTTGAAGCAATCAGATAATGATGTAGTGTTTGCTGTTGTTGTATGTTTCTGATGAACAGCTACTATATTCAGCAAGCAAAAATAAGTAGATTGTTGGTTTTTGTCTCAAACCTGATCTGTAATTGGCAGGTGTTTTGGATGTCAAAGGTCAGATGTCATATATTTTATACGAAATAGATGATCTTAGAGTTTAGATGACTAGCTCTACTTTGTTGTCGAAACATTTTACTGATTTTAGTTAATGTATAACCCTGTTTCCAGCGCTAATTATAGATAATGCAGTTTTAGCCGTATCAAAATTATTTCTGAATGTCCTTGGATTGCTTAAACATGACCTGTTAAAAACACTTGAAGTATAATTAAAATTATTTAAATAAATCTACAACACAAATTGATCTTGTATCTAAGTTGTAAATAGAATCAGTAGCTCATCCATCTCGTACAAATTATCTCCCCTTTTATCTCTCCGCTCCCCTGCATATCTTTGCATTTGTCAACGGCCAAGCTTTATGATAGAGTGTCACTCCAGATACGGTTGACAATGGTTATACATCGTTAATTAATCTTTGATTTAGTGCAGTGCTCTCGAGTTGGGTGGAGGGTGAATGAAGGAGGAGGTGGTCGCAGGTATGAAAGTAAGGATTTTCGGTAGAACGGGCGTTTAGCCGTTACGTAACCATAAAAACAACCGTTAAAAAATAACTGTTTAAAGTTAAAATGGGCGAAGTAACTGTTCTCAAAAACATTTTGTAATCGGATTGCACGAGCGGTAGGTGCGTCACATTTCATGCAACTAATAAAATGATTCAAGCTCAAGGATATAGAAAAAAAAGTCCTTGTTATGTTAATGGAGATATTCGTACGTTAAAATTATACTTAGGACCTTAATTCTATTCCTTACTTCTAGATGGTTTCATACTTAATGGATGTTTCTTCAAGTATTTTTGCTGGTTACCTGACATAGAGGAAAATATAGACGGCTGGATACTGGCCACAAAAATACATGTCCTCTACTTCTTCCAGTCAATTCAGTAGTTGTGTTTTTACCCAAAGCAAAAGGTTGTGTAAAATAATAATATGTAATTTTATTTTCAATTACTGCTTTTAATTCTGGTTAAAATTATTCAGTCAAGATTTTATTGTTCCAGTTTCTTTGAATGAATTTAGCGCGAGGCAAGAATTAACCCAGTTATTTACCATCTGGCGGGCATGTGATGAAGCGATCAAATGGTAATTGTTGCTGTTTAAAGAGGTGACAAGATTGTCGTAATTATAAATAAAACTAATATTAATTATAGAGGTGGTGGACTGTAGCCTTTCAAAACTGTAACCTTCATGGCGGTGATGATCAACAAAAACACAAATGGCATTTCTTTTTCTAATACTCTTCAGAAAATGTGCTTTAAAAGATCGCGGAAACTCAAATAATTACTACCATGCGACGCATAGCAATTAGATTTAGTTCGGTAAACTTGTTGTGATTTTGATTTTGCTGGTAAATCCCAGAATATGAAGAGTTTTTATTTATTTATTCGAAGAGTTGCACGTGATGTTGAATGTAGGCGGGGGTGGGTAGCGTCTTTAATTGCACATTGTTTTCTTTGGCAGCAAGTATTTACCTCAATAATTATTATTGCTTCAGATTTAGCTTAGATCGAGGTAGTGCCATTGTGTAATTCCACTCCCCTTGTGGGGGTAAAGTTGACTTGCTTAACAAGAATTTAGCACCCTGTTACCTGTATACCTTTCTTTCCTTCATTGCATTAAAAAGGGAGTTTTTTTTCTTTGTCTGATGATTTGATTTTAATTCTTAAAATTATGTTAATTATTTAATTAAGACCGGGTTTCCTGTAATAACGATTTATTAAAATAATGGACATGTTCGTGTTATAAACAGTTCCCCTTAGGGGTGTGTCATTAAATACTTTATTTTTCATCACCTGAAACTACTTATGGAAAGTTCTCTTTATTTTTGTTTTTTAGCTGTATAATTGTTTTTGGTAATCGGTAGAAATGACAAGCTGCTGTGGGTTGATGTTGTAAATACTGCGAGGACAATACGTACCAACAAAATTAAAACTAAACCAGACTAGATGATACATTTCATGTAATAGAACACAAATGCTAAATGGTAACAACGACACCCAATGTTTCAACCCCCACGCGCATCGATATTTTATTCAGTGGTCCCCAAACTCCCTAGCTTGGTGCGACTGGATAAATGAACTAAAACTTTACTTGTAACGCCGATCGTTAAAATTAATCTAGTAAAGAATGAATAGAGAAGGAACTGCTTGATCATTATTCTTCCAGTCATTAACTTTTCTTAATGTTGCCGCATCTTTGGGTATCGAACTAAAGAGCTCTGAGAAAGCACCCAAGTAAACTAGCAACCAAATGTCCTATTCCACCCCCATTATCGATACAGCCCACTGGGAGAAAAAAACTAGGTCGGCAGATCACCTCGGGTTTGTACCTTGTACAGCTGAAGAAAAGACAGCTCCAATACTCTATTGATCTCTTTAAAAGTGTAAACAAATGCCTCGGTGCTCTTTGTACGGGCTTGATCGTGTCTGAAAGCCCAATAACAAACGTTTAACTCGAACTGTAGCAAAGTTTTCTGCTAGACGAAGCCACGCAGATGGTGCGTAAGAACTCACATTGTGTCTCCTTTTTTACTTGTTTCCAACTCAAGAGTGCTTTAATGAGGTACTAATTAGATATTTGATCGGAACGATTAGGCCGCGCCAAGGAACTCTTTGAGAATAATTAATATTCGGAAAAGGTGTGTAATTAAATGTGATGCGCTATAAGGAAAATACAGCGTGAACTCTCCATCACATAGATTTGTCAACAATTGCGATAATAGGAAACACATAGTGGCTATTTATATCTAAAGTATCGGTAAATAACACTCTTTTTGCTTTATGTACTACAATTGATTACGAAAATAGTGTTGTATTTGATTTCAATATATAAAAATGGCGTTCTGAAGATACTCTTTATTATGCGGAAGAGTGATTATTTTACAGTAAATACAATATTTGTTCATGAACAATGAGGGTAGGTGGGGGCGGGGCAAATTGTAAATAAAATCTTGTTTGTCAATGAGCCGTAGCGATCTGTAATTATGGCAAATACGTAGTGTTGAAGTGGAGCACTCTTTTGCATCGACCAGCCTCATTCAAACTTAAGGGCGTTTAGGGGCGGGGGTGGGGGCGTTGTACATAGTACCCGATGCTCAGGTGGCGTCGAGTGAAGAGTCTTAAAGACTTGTTTACAACGATGAAAGCGGAGGGGAAAATTCGCCCTCTTTTTTCATTGCAGGGAGTACGCATTTATATTTCTTTTTGTTGTTGTTGTTGTAAACCTTATGTGGTTTTTATCGTAAAGCCGCCCCTAATTGACAGTTAATTTAGGAGCTTGACGTCTAATAGCAAGGGTTGGTCAAAAACATCTGGAGAGACAAAGAGCGGGGAGGGGGGGGGGGGAGGGTTAAAGTGTAGATAATGTGGCTTAAAAAGGTACTAAAACTATAAAATAAAAACATAATGATGGGTTTTTCCGTGCAACCCATTGAATAGATTGTATAGTCCAGTAACTGTAAAAAAAAAGCTTCCATTTATTAGCATATGGGTGATGAACATACGACGTTTCATATATGAAGGTCTTTACATATTAAAAAAAATACTTCAAAAAAATACAACACATGTATGCATTAGTTAAACACAAGTGGCGCAGATGTTTGAAAAAAAACATTAGATTTATGTGCAGTTGCTTAGAGACAGACGTTCTCGGTCTTATGGATCGCCAACTAGTTTTACTTTTTAAATACGTATTAACTGGTTAAATAAAAAGTCCAATAAATTGTGTTAGAACCGTTTACGCAAAGTTTATTTTTTCCCTATCTAATTACAATTAAACCTTATTAAATTCTTGCACTTTATTGACAAACGGAAACAGTTGTATTGAACACGCTGAACGTTCATTAAATTCCACCTCTAATTAACCCCAACTCTCTCTTTCTTTGTTTGTTTCCGTGTGATGTAAGTGTACACACCTCAGAAGAGCAAGTAAACAAACAAACGGACGCACAAAGAACTCTAGCTGAAGGAGCGAGTCCCGCGTCTGTTGAAGCTCTGGGTGAGTTTGGATTGGCTCGTGGCAGACAGGATACACGCGCTGGGGACAGGGGCTCATCGCACGGAGATACGCCAGGCAAACATTCCACGGACCCGAACGCAGCTGAGCCCCGTCTTACAGATACGGAGCCACTCATTGAATTACTTCCCTTTAAAAGTAAACGCGTAAAAACTTAGTTAATAATCAAATTATTGTTTTATTACTCTAAAAAGTTTGAGGGTTTTATAGCAATTCATAAAATAATTCAAAGACAATACAGTAATTCACTGCTATTTTAATGCTTTAGATATTATATATATATATATATATAGTATGCAAATATTATATATCCCATATTTAAAATAATGAATATTGATTATATTATTAAATTTTAATTTTGTCTGATTAGTTACCAGATTAATTAAGAGCCTATTTATGGCACGTTATTTTTAGCGAAGAGCTTAATTAATTTGATATAAATATGGACCAGCGATGTTTATTTCCACTGCGAGCCTGCCGATCAAAGTAATGTGGTTGTAGGCAGTAGGGTGAGTTAAGGGAGGGGGAGTGAGTAGAAGAGGATGACAGGATAATTGCTTAATCGTTGTTTGCATGTACCAATATCGCTCACTTCCAACGCTTCTCCCACCCCACACAATCACCCATCTGTCTAGTACGTGTGTGTGTGTGTGTGCTGCCAGCGGTGGGGCACGATTTGAGACGATTCTGTTGATGCTAAGCGACAGGTAATAGTTGAGACTTGACATTATGTGTGTGATGAGGTCAGACGAGGGCGACGGAGTGAGGCAAACCGCTAACAAAAAAACAACAACAAAATACAACTCCAAGCACTCGGTATGTAAAATGACGTATAGAGATAATCAAAGCACGGTCTTATACGGTAGATTTGAACTAGATACCTGGATGTATATAGTGAATGTGGGTGGCTTGTTACAGCGTATATGGGGTGGAATGAACTAAGAAAACGTTGTTGGATGTGATGGATGTTGTAATGGTTGGATTATGAGGATAGCTCTAAATATTGTGTAGGTTGGATTATTAGGGTATTACTTTGATGTGGAGAGAGTTATATAAGTATTATAAAAGTATATATATATATATATATATATATATATATATATATATATATATATATATATATATATATATATATATATATATATATATATATATATATATATATATATGATGAGAGAGATAATGTATTTACATTTTGAGCACGAGTTTTTAATGCCATTTTTTTTCCCAAGTTTCTGTTAACTACATAATGGTTTTTATCCTAAGCATCCACCATTGTAAGTTGGAATGAGGACGCCTAATTTGAAAGCTTTGAATGTTGATGGAATCGCTCGTAAATCCCTTACACTGCTTAGATCCTGTTTCAAATGTTAAATATTTTGATAACATGACTGCGCCAATGTGACATTTTATATTTCAATAATCACAGATCAGACCCCAACATTTGTGTGCATGTCTGTGTTGGGGGAGGGGGGAGAGGCCCATATGGCGAGGGCGCGTGAATCACAGGTACTTAGTGGATCTCAAAACACTACTCAAGCTAGGACACGAGCGACTCACGCGCGCGACTCGGAATGAAGTCACGTGGCCAACACAACACCGGCATGCGCATCACATCTGTTGGATTTCTTCCTGTTTTTTTTCTCTAAGTATTAAACAGATGCATTTTAGCATTAGAAGAAAAAGCTCAAATGAATTAGAAATATTTAATTAGATAATTGTAATTGGTGGACTCAATGAAACCTGCTTTGTAAATTCCCGGCGTGCTAACCCATGCGTGTCGACACAAGCGGTTAATGATCAATTCATTTGATCGCGGGGCAATAAAAATAAATCAAAGAATGAATAAATTACACGGCGTTCTAACATTTGCATTGGTATCTGTACACGGATAAGTATTACAAACCACGTCCTCTAGTAGCTGGCAGAAGATGGGAGCTATTGTTTAAGGTTAGGATTGTGATTTACGATGTGGGGAGAAAAATGGACGGGAGTGATAGTGATGGTGAGGAGGGAGGGATGTCTAAAATAGGGAGAGATTGATAACACTAACAGCACAAAGAGAAGAGAGGGAAAAATCGATACGAATAAATTAGTATGCCGCAGGACGAGTAAAGTGAGCGTTGCATTTTAAGCGTTGGGCAGAAAATGTTTGCGGGAAAGGTTCGTGAGTACTTAAATTTTAATTGAAGACTTGTTTGAAAAACAAGAGAAAATGTATACTGCACACAAAAAAAAGATAAAGCCATACAAACTACACAAAATATATTTTCATTTCATCATTTAATGCTATAAAATAACCTTTAATAAAAAAAATAAACTAAATTCGTCTTCTAAGTAGTTGATAATTAACAGCTTAATTACATATTTTTATTGCATGTATGTAAAAAGAGTTATTTAGTAAGTCTTTTTAATCACAATCGTTTTATTTCAAATAATTTTAAATATAGAAGGGCTTTTGTCACAGGCAACGACATATCCATGACTATTAGATGTGTTTGTGTGTGTGTGTGTGTGCGCGCGTGTATGTGTGAGGAGGGGGTCATATTTTATTTCTTTTGGGATTTATTGTCCAGACAGTGATTGATTATTTCTATAACACAGTATTTGAGTTCAAAATGTCCTATACAGTCAAAGCACTGTAGTTCCCATCGTATAACTCTAAAACAATATTTCTAAAACAAGAGCACTATTTCTGTTACACCCGAGTAAAGTTTCGTACACCACATGCAGTTTGATTATTAAACTCGTAACATCATAGATGTGCTACAGAAGATGAAAATAACGTCAAGAGTACGATCTGGTTTAATTACTTAATATTTAATAGAAAGCTTTTTCATTTCATTTGTCTTGTAAAAAAAAAAATTGAAAAAAACATTTTAAACACGACCTTAGCTAGATTAGTTTTATAGGTAATGAATGAAATGCGAAACAAAAGAAAACGTTAACAAAAAAAAAAACAAAAAAAAAACCCAGCAGAATCCGTCAATACCTTTTTGTGCGATTTTCCGGGCACCATCCCTTCCCTGTTTGTCGGCCGATCTGAACCCCACCACAATCAACGCGTTTCTCATTATTAATTGACTCGTTCTTGGTTGACTTTCTTTCAGCCGGCAGGAAGTAGGGGATGAAAATCCCAGATTAAACAAATACGCGTGTTCCGTTGTCGCACACTCTGTAATCCGGAACACATTTCACCCCAGACGGTGTAAATGAAGAGTGACATTAAGGGAGAAAACTTGCAGGAAATTGCCCGGAAATCAATGTTCTAAGAACCGTAATCCCCCTGCTTTACTCACCGTCTTCACTGGAGTTGTCTCCCCCCACCGAAGATTTGAAAAAGCTCAATTCGTAATATGGCTGTAGTGAATGGAGGAATTAAGTTCGATGGAAGCATTTTCTCAACTATGGTTCGGCGTTTGAAGCAGAAATTTACTTAAAGATGAGCTCCACTGGAGAGTCAAAATCTGGTTTATAAACATAACACATATATTTTAAAAAAAAGTAATCTAAATAATTTGATTAATAGTAATAGGGTATGTTGTAAGACCTATACTATATCTATACATATTAAAACAAGCTATTTTGCTCATTTCACTAATCAGCTTTTTAACAATTATAACAAACACACACACGCACACACACATATATAGGCCGTGTATATATATATATATATATATATATATATATATATATATATATATATATATATATATATATATATATATACCACCATCTTTATCATCGCAGTCGGCATTCAAATTTGAGCCTATCACACACACTTGTGTGACTTGGCCGAATGCCCCTAACTTATTTCACATTTTTAACAACTGTTGTAATGACAGTTCCCCCACGGTGCCGTGGTCTCCTTTGAGTCGCGGACGGAAGTGGACATCTCGGAAATTACAACCCGTCAAGGTGCATCAATTTCGGATCCCCTTGTCGACTACGGACACTAACCGTCACGGCCCATATGCAAATATCGTCTGCTGTTTGAGCTTGATTACCACCGGCAGTCGTCAAGATTTTTTTTATTTCCAGGCCTGACAGCCACTGAGACTCAAGGAATCATTGCTATAATTTGTGTTGCCTCCATCGTGTTTCCCGGCGTGTGATTAGAAGAGCAAATGATGTCCCTGCTGCGAACAGTCAAGCTGAATCAGGCCTGACTGTAAAGTCGCCGCGACGGTGTCTTGGCTTGACTTGTTAGCAGGCTAACGATACTTGCGGGGGGTGATAAGGAGGTTTCTGCTTGTCGCCGTGCGTCGCAACACAGTTTCACTTTACGTTAGATTTTGAGAATGCGGGAAAATATTTTTTTTAATCCAGTCTTGTTAGATGGGTCAAATGTGGGTGCATTACGCCACAGACAGCTGTGGTTGTGGCTAAACCCTGAACTCAGCTACTCAGTATTTATTTCAACTAAGCGTAGTTTTTCTCAAGCTTCCTGTGGGCATCAAACCACCTCAACCCACCAGTGGGCATCAAACCACCTCAACCCACCAGTGGTCATCAAACCACCTCAATCCACCAGTGGTCATCAAACCACCTCAACCCACCAGTGGTCATCAAACCACCTCAACCCACCAGTGGTCATCAAACCACCTCAATCCACCAGTGGTCATCAAACCACCTCAACCCACCAGTGGTCATCAAACCACCTCAACCCACCAGTGGTCATCAAACCACCTCAACCCACCAGTGGTCATCAAACCACCTCAACCAACCAGTGGTCATCAAACCACCTCAACGCACCATCCTTCATTACATAATTTCCTTAGCCCATTGTTCACTTTCGGAAAGAAGGTTTGTAATATGATACACTTAATTATACGTTTGTAAAAAGTCCTGCAACATAAAACATATCCCCATGGTGTGACCTTTGTACACGGGGCAGTCTTTTAACACGTCGAAAGATTAGATCAAGATCTCAAAAACAGCCAATCAATTTTAATAAACCTGAAAACTTGGATGAAATAGCTACTCACAATACAATGAGTGAAAAAAAAATAATACAAATTAAACAAGTCCGTGATCCCTAAAATTGCCCATAGGGTATTTATTATCAATCCTCTATGGTCGAAACGGTTTTTCAGTTCCACGGATGCGCATGAGAAACACAGATGAATACAAATATGAAACAAATCTATTATATCCCATATTTCAAAGAGATTCGCTGCTCTTCCTTTATATTTCAAGACAGTTTTCAATTCATTCTCTTCTAATTTTTTTTTATTTTTTTGAAAACAAAAGCATCAGTAATTACCAAGTTTCGTTTTCATTATTTCCGCCAGACAATTTTAAAATTTCTAAAGAAAATTAAAATCGATAAACTTAGGGTATGTTTAATTATTTTTTTTTCTAAAATGAAAAATCCAAACAGATTGTACACATTTAAAGGAGAGTAATTTAATTTTCATTGACAAGAAAATAAAAATAAGACATGGCAATCTCCGCAGAGCTTTCCCTGTTTTAATTGATAGATTCTCGGCTGGGGAGAAATCCTTCTCTTTCTCTCGCCTGTCATAGTGATGTCCCTTTACTAATGAACGATGAAAAGAGCGCCAATTAAAGTGACAGTCGCCTTCAGCGGTAATAACCAAGTTCGTGGCTAATTTTAATGTAAATTCTTTTGTACCCCTCCCTCACCACCCTTTCTTCATCCAGATCTGTACCTTGCTTGATCACCCCCCCCCCTCAACCCCCCATCCCCTCTCCTTACCCCTCCCCCCCTCCCCCCACACACCTTCCCTCTCGCAATTAGTTCCCCTTGGGTTGTGCAGCTGAGTGAAGCAACCGTTGCCCTATTGTGCGAGGCCACGGATTTAATGACAGAAAACTTCCGAGCTAGTCAAAAGTCCTCGGCGCTAATCATATTGATGTAGCACCGACGGTCAGCAGGGTCATGTAAAGGCTCGAGGTGCGGGACACATTCACAGGGGAGAACATTCATCCGAAGGGGTTTAACTCGTCTGTGAAAAGTTAAAAAAAGGGAGATAATCAGAAGACAAGAAATGTGCATTTGCTTTGCGGATGTGCACTTTTTAAACTGTATTGTAACACGATTTGACGTGTGCGTGCACATCATACATGGTTTTAAAACCCAACCTTAGAAAACAAAGCTTTTAAAGCTTGAAAGTAAAAAATCATACACAGTATTATCACATTTTTGTTATATTTCTATATTAAAAATGAAACTGTTAGGTCTTATAAGTGTTGATCGAGTTAAGTTTGAAGATATTTATAATTTAGGCATCAAAGTCACCTCATTGTTTCTAATTCTTGCAAGAAGTATTTTATTAACAGATATAAATCTATGTTTTTTTATGTTTTTGTGTGTTAGTGTTTGTGTTTTTGTCTATCGATACTTAACTCTTATAATTAATATTACAAATGCACTCCTAAACACACATTTACTTAATACAATTAGATATTTTCTAAGGCATTCACTATAAGTTTGTTAAGCATATCAAATGTATAGCTCTTCTGCTAATACACAATTTATTAGTCGACGGTTCTAAAAGTAAGGACTGGGGTCACTAATTTAACTTAGTCTCTTACACTCTTATGACATTGAATTGTATTCTCCAAACCCTATGATAGATTTTTAAAAATTTAACAATTGTCAAATTGACAACATTCACTGCGACTTATTAGATATATATATATAAAATCGAATGTAATTTTAGAAGCAGTTAAACTGACAAAAAATCACTAAGTCAATGATGATTGATCTTGATTGCTACAAATGATGCCAATCTTATAAACAAGTTCATGTTTTTAAGTGCGGTGGTTGGAGATCGTGGGGTGGGGCGCTCATTATAGACATTTACTTACGTTTTTCTAAATTGGAGGAAATCATCTTTTTCCCTTTATTTATCTTGTTCTTTCTTTATTTGGGGTATCTTATTCTTTACATACTTTATTTTTCCCTAATCTTCTGTTTTTGTGTCTATTTGGTTGTCTAATCAACAACGTATACATCAACTCAACTTGTTTGAGTGCGTACAACATTGAGGTGTGTATATTCATACAACTTCAGTTTGGTTATTACACCTTATTCTGTTTTGGAAAAAAATATCGCACCTGTCCTTTTAGAAGTATTTTGATAAAGATATTGTAGATTATACATAAAAGCAGAAGACAGTGGTAATTGTTATATTTCTTGTTTTGACCACCGCGCGCTTGTTAATGGTCGCATAATACAACAAGCTAATTTATACTTTAAAATAATAATAATAATGCTATCAGACACATGTATATGGCATTTTAATATTAAATTATTCACTGTAACCATGATTGTGGATGATAGTTTAAAAAAGGGCTGCAACTCGTAAGAGGAAGAGAAATATTATCATCCGCCAGCACTTTCCATCTGATGGACCTCTGTCTCTTTCGGGCTAATTGTCGCTCGGTGGGACCGTAACAGGCACTCAACTTAATAGACCCTTGAAACATCCGTGGCGTGATGCATTTCTGTATTAGTATCGTTCCCCCCGCCACTCGCACCCGGCTGAAGACTATACCAAGTTAAAGTATCAATTGGATTCGCTGTATTAACTCCCCATGTAAACTGTCATCCTCGAGCAGCATTAGATATACAGCTCTCATTGAAAATCAACCATGACTTAGTCATTACAGGTAATTTAGCAATTCTTCGACGTTTAATTGAGCAACATTAAAACAAATCTACGTTTTTGAGCGTGGACAAACTCGCTAATTATATTATTAAAACTGTATTAATAAGTAAACTAAATTAGGAATATGCGGTGAACTAAGAAATCAGAGAGGAAAGTTAGTTTTTTTTAAAAAACTGCCACAGATAACCCTGAGTGAAATTGCTATAAAAATAGAAAGCAATCCAAATACAAAAGAACGATAATCACATTAAAAACCGTATTGCTCTTCAGGGGAAATTATCTAGGACCTAATGGATGTTTTCAATACAAAGTAAATATCTGCACTGCGTGATTAGGTGAATAGTATTTTCCAATGTTTTAAGACAATTAAGTTATGAGTTGGAGTCTGATCTTTTGAGGGCATATGAGACAATGCATTTAAAATATTTTAATTAGTTTAGTAGCATTATTTTAAGTGAATGGATTATATAAAAAAATGTATTATGATTCAGTAAAATAAATATTATACGAACGTGTTATTAAATGAAGCTAGAGTTTCTATACCATCAACCCCCCTCCCCTTCCAGGCCAATTATTTGACCACAATCAGTCATGTTACTAAACTCCTGCAATCATTCAATTACATTTTTACGCCGTGTAACATACTATATTATTAATTTTAATAAGCCTTCAATATAAATTTTTTTAAACGTTATTTTTTAAAACCAATAAAAAAAGTACGTTACTCCAAACTCGCCAGAGATTTACCTAATGACAGCTTCCCTTAAGGACGTGGTCATGTGGCGAGTGGGGGGACCAATCAGTAATTAGTACCGGTAATCAGACGACTAGCAGGAGACTGAATTTAGTACTGGAGTACGCTTTGATATGCCGATAAAGACCGAGGGTAAATGAGGAACTCACACGATCTGTGTGCTGGTGATTGGGTTAGTATTTTTTTTTTAAATTGCTGGAGTCAGTTAAGAAGGGGTGGTTTAAGTGCAAAGTTATAGGATAAGTAACCAGATCAGTAATTAGGGGGACTATCAATACCAACTTCTCTTTAGTAACCAGATAAACAGATCAGTATTCAGATGCATGATCAGTAGCAGGATGAACTGTTTGAATCAAGTTCGGTCTGTAAACATGACGGTAATCAAGTCAGTAAGCAGATCAATAGCCTACCTAGACGGTCACCAACTCAACACAATTTAAAAATTGAATCATACATTTAACAATAAAATCTTTGGTAAAATTTCTTTTATTATATTGAACATGTCAACATATTTGAAAAGTTTATTGAGTTTACAAAATATGTTGCTTTTATCGATTTTTCGAATAACGCTAGAATAATAGTATTTAGATCAAATTTGAACTTTCTTGCACTGATCGTGCGTCAAAAGATTCCCAGAAAATCTCAAGATTGCTAACTAAGTTTTCCCGACTCAGAGAGGCGTAAAACCTCGAGATTTATCAAAATCTCGATTTAGATTTCTTGAAAGATTACAATAAGTCATTTATACTCCGTAAACGATACAATAGGATGGTGTAAAACTGCGATAATTGGCAAACTCTCATTTGATTTTCATGCACGATTACAATACTTTATACTCTACATACGAGAAAGAAAAAAAGCAGTGAGCGCATTCAGAGACATAAATAGGTATCTCCTACACAATTCATGTCACAGAAAAAGGCAGAATCTGCCTCAGTCTTATGGATGTGATTTCCTATTGACTCGACAACAAAACAGTGAAACAACAAATATTTAGTTTGATTAGTATTTTTTTCCGACCCGAAACAAAAAAACAAAACAACAACGCACCGGTTCGAACCAAGGCTATAGAAACTATTCCGTCGATAGTTCTGCGACCCGGACCGGCGGTGCTGTTGATGAGAGAAATTGATCTCCGCCGTCTCACGAGTTTCTCCAAGCGCAAACGTTTGATTACAAGGCTTTTAATTTTTTACTGCTGCGGAGTCATTGGACCGTTACATGCTCAGGTGGTGTGATGGGTGTGTAGATTAAGTGTCCTGCTCAGAAGTAGAAAAGACGGGGCACAAAAGCTTGGGGGATTTAAATGGTGAAAATGATGAGCGTTTCGTGAGTACATTCTTATCATGCGCCAGTTGTCTAAAACAGAACGTCTTGATCAATAATAAAAGGTACTTTCCCTACTAGTGAGATACAACTTTTAGTTTCAGCTTTCTTAGTAAATGATAAAAATCTACTATCATACCATGAAGTACAGCAATACATTTACTACCAACTAGATTGTCAGTGTAAGGGTTAAGGTTAGGTTGGAAAGTTTAAGGCATTAATTAGTCTTTATTGCTTGAGTCCAAGCCTGAGATTACCCCATATTTTGCGAATGTCGTCCCCTCCTCTCCATCGTGGCACGTCATGACGAAAATCCAGAGCCTTAAAATGACGTCATAGTTCTACAAGAACTGACCTATACAACAAAACCTAATTTTCACCATTTTTGTCTTTACAAATATTAAATATATGATAGTCTACGCTGCCCCCACCCGACGTCATTCTCACTCAGATCATCATACCCCCTCTCTCTATGTGCACAACATCAACTACAACTGCCCCATAATTTTTTCTGTAAGAGAATGATATCGTAAATTCTTGAATGTTGTTTATTTTTTTTATAGCTTTTTAAAAATGGCAATATTAATAACATCTTTGAGCACCAACAAACAATGAGTTAAAAAGTTAGATGGCGAAATGTCCTCCCAGCGTTACACACCATTTAATGACATGTTTACATCCGTCCCCAATTCCACGCGCTTTACGACAGAGGAGATTTCGTTTTAATTTTTATTATGTCACAGATTTTTTTTATAGATCGCCAGGGACGGATCATCAAACCTTGCCGTTCTCACGTGACTCGAGATGTTAACAGTATGTGGGAGGGGGGAAGGGGGAGCAAGTTTATTTTAATCCAACCGTCTCATGTGTACTACAGTGAGTTCTCAGATGAATGTGATCACCATATATTACTAGACCTTTTAGTCGTTCACATATTGAACAGTTCCTATCCACAGTAGATAAAACTTGAGAAATGAAGTTCTTCTCTTTTATTGGGTATCGCAACTCCCCATCAATGATACAAACACAGTAGAGTAGAGTAGAGTAGAGTAGAGTAGAGTAGAGTAGAGTAGAGTAGAGTAGAGTAGAGTAGAGTAGAGTAGAGTAGGGTAGGGTAGGGTAGGGTAGGGTAGGGTAGGGTAGGGTAGGGTAGGGTAGGGTAGGGTAGGGTAGGGTAGGGTAGGGTAGAGTAGTGTGAAGTGGAGTAGACTAGACTAGACTAGAGTAGACTAGAGCAGACTAGAGTACCGTACCGTACCCTAGGGTACCGTGGCGTATTGTACCGTACCGTACCTTACCGTACGTGCCGTAGAATACCGTACCGTACCGTAGCACAGCATAGCAAAGCATGGCATGGCATGTCATGGCACGGCATAGCATGACATAGTACAGCACAGCATAGCACAGCACAGCATAGCATAGCATAGCATAGCATAGCATAGCATAGCATAGCATAGCATAGCATAGCATAGGGTAGTTGTATGCATTGTACTGTATAGTTCAGCGCCAATTTAGAGATAAACAAATGGTTGCAGCCCATTGTTTTTAAAAACGCCATTTATTTACATACGCTGAAGTTAGCCTTGGCAGTCACGAACTCCTATGAAATGAATCAGATTATACCTGACCTACCTACGGAGCAGAACCACCTGGAATATTCTCGATGCTTACTCATTGATTACTAAAGTATTTTTTTTTCCTTTTAAAATTACAGGATCCGAAGAAATGACGAAGTGCATTTAATCTGAAGCGCTGAGCGGCTGCGGCAGACGAGCAACGGCACCGCCGCGCGGCTATTACGGCACTCGTGACGTCTTACACGCTATTCACGTAAACGACAGCATCCAGTGCACCGTTTCACATGCTCTAAAACACAGCTCCTGACCGGGAATAAGGAACGTCAAATACACGCAGTGCGTACTTCCTATGCTGCGGCGGAGGGAATTCCCGATAACGATTTGCCGCACGGCTACAATAAACACGGTCTTCTCTGCGACACGAATACTGATAACCGCCGCCGGATTTCTTCCATCCCAATTGTAAGATGACAATAAATACTTGCTTATATATCGTAAACCTGAATCAATTTTCCCAGTGTAAAGGGCAATATTTAGAGATCGAACTGTATTTTTAACCGATTTACAGATTTATAGTACCCACATAATTCTCCCACTTTCGTGTTTTTATCCTAGATACATTTGAAAATACTCCATTTTTTCCCCCCATGATAACCCGCTGAGACTAGATTTGTAGATTTCTCTTATAATAAGTGTTTCTCTTATTCGGCACGGTTTTAAAGCCGTATTTTATTTTTCTTTAAATATAAATTCGATCAGTTGCGTAGGTAATTGCGGTGTGATAAGCTTGCTCACTACGGGAAACTCGTAACCATAAATAAACCTTTTGTAGAAGTTTCTAGATGCTGACTAGTGAGGAAAGATCGGGGACGGGGTTGGCCGGGAGGTGGTCGTGGTTGTGTGGGGGAGTTGTCGCGTGCATAGCGGGGTTTATTCACTGATATGCTTCTAGAAGCTGCTGGAATGTTTACGTCTCGGCTTAGATTGTGCTGGATCAAAAAGTTCTGTGATTAAGACAAGAGCGGGTTAATGGTGTGGAAGATGGGTGAGGGGAGGGAGTGGTGGGTAGCTGGGTAGAGTGAAGTAAGTAGAAAACCGGGTATAAAAATAGTGTTTGTAAACAAACGGTGGGGCGCGACTGCACGACCTGGAGACGGGCTGTTCTCTCTCCTCTCTTTTTTTTTCCTACCTGCCGTTACAGAATGGCTTGGCATAATGTTAAACAGCGTTATTATTTAAATAGTTTCCTTACCCTGATCGAGAAGGTTCTAGTCAATAACTCATTTAGTATTTACAATGTTTACCCCATCCCCATCGTTGATTTCAACACATGGATTAGGCGTCGTACACAAATGACGTCAAACTTAAAAGGTGAAGATGGAGCTGTCTGAATTCTGTGATGTGGTGGGGAGGTAGGGGGGGGGATCATTGGTGGTTGAAAAATGTTACAAAAATATTATACATATATATTGTTTTTTTAACGATTACAAATGATGAATGAGCATTAAAATAATATGTAGGGCTTTTTGTGGGAGTGTGTGTGTGTAAGGGGGGGGGGGGGAGAAGGAGGCCGGGAGGTTTGTGATAGCCAAGCTTGCGTGATATCATCTATGGGCGATCCCTAATTTGTTATATCCTTGTATACAAAAATGATTTTTGCGACATCAAACTGATCCTGACTGCTTTGCTTGTTGTTCACTTGTTCAAATAAGTAACAGTACTTGTGAAATGTTTCACAAAAATATTAAGCATATTAGACTGTCCTGTATACAGATTATTGTCTCCGTCCGTCCGCCCCCTCTCCCCCCCCCCCACCCTCAATCTATTCACAACCACTTAACGTCAGCTGCAAAATAAAACCTCAATAACTCTGCAGTAAATAGCAGTGTTTTTGTTAAATCTCAGATCCTGTTGCGACATCCAATATACAATAAACTTCCAGAAATTAGCTTAGAGAATTATTAGTTATGCTAATAACGTCTCATTTTCTTATCGCTAACCAGCGCCCATATTATTACTGTTTATTTCTTGATTAAAAACGTATTAAAATTTCCAGTTTGTTTCAATTCAGGAGAGTCTAACGTACTTTAGTTATCTAAATTCAGCCGTTACCAGTGACAAAATTGCCGTTTTACACAGCCGCTTTCGTTATCAACAAATTAAAACTTTCATCTTTAAAAATAATTACGTTTTTAAACCGCCAGTTAAATTATTATAGTTGTGTATGGTTTGAAAATATTGTTTTTGACAACAATGCTTATGGATACTAATGATGTACATATATAATGAAGAAGTAAGATTCTGTGTGATGTTCATGTGAGATTATGTGTGATGTAGGCCTACATGCGATATTACATGTGTGATGTACATGTGAGATTATGTGTGATGTTCATGTGAGATTATGTGTGATGTAGGCCTACATGCGATATTACATGTGTGATGTACATGTGTGATTATGTGTGATGTTCATGTGAGATTATGTGTGATGTAGGCCTACATGCGATATTACATGTGTCATGTACATGTGTGATTATGTGTGATGTTCATGTGAGATTATGTGTGATGTAGGCCTACATGCGATATTACATGTGTGATGTACATGTGTGATTATGTGTGATGTACATGTGAGATTCTGTATGAGATGTACATGTGAGATATCTCGTTTAATGTACAAGTGAGATTCTGTATGAGATGTACATGTGAGATTCTGTATGAGATGTACATGTGAGATATCTCGTTTAATGTACAAGTGAGATTCTGTATGAGATGTACATGTGAGATTCTGTATGAGATATACATCTGAGATATCTCGTTTAATGTACAAGTGAGATTCTGTATGAGATGTACATGTGAGATTCTGTATGAGATATACATGTGAGATTCTGTATGAGATGTACATGTGAGATATCTCGTTTAATGTACAAGTGAGATTCTGTATGAGATGTATATGTGAGATTCTATGTGATGTACCTGTGAGATTCATAATAATAAGTACATAGTAGATTATGCGTGATTTACATGTGAGATTGACGGAGTGGTCTAGCGGTAGAGAGCTGCACTGCTAACCCATAAGTCTCGAGTTCGAATCCAGGTTCAAGTCAGTAGACCGTCCCTGAGTCCACCCAACTCTGATGGGGTACCTAACTCACGTTAGGGAGAGTAAAGGCGGCTGGGCATAGTGCTGACCACACTATCTCTTCATATGCCGAGGTCACAGAAACAAGTGAACACTACTTCACTTGCCCACATTTACCGTCAGGTTTGAAAGGGAAACTTTACTTATATGTGAGATTCTGTGTAAGATATACTTGCGGTATGTCTGTTCGATTTATAAAAAAAAATTAAGTTTATTTCTATGGGTAACTTGTACAGCTGAATGTTTTAGTATTTATTATTTTAACGAGCAAGATATCCGGGCTGTTAGGTTGTTGCCTGTTTTTTGAATAATGGAGTCGTCTTCTGTTGTTTAGACGCGCTTTGCTAATATATAATGATAAAATAATGAAGGATGGTAAATAACCTGTTCTATTAAATTAGGAAACTGTCATTTAGTCAAATTTAAACTCAAGAACACGTCGAAGTTTCACGTCAATTTACATAAAGAAAAGGTCAGCATTGACAGTTCGCCCAAGCCATACCGCTTTCATACCGCTGGGCTCTCCGCGGACCTAAAACTACTGTTTTTCTATGGAACAATCAGGACCTAATTCAGCCAAGATGAAAGTCATCTTTAGAGTTAATTTTCACGGCTTTCAATTAATTCGGTGGCCACTCTCCACCGGTAGGGGGAACCTCACCGGAAGATCTGGTCTTAATTGTTCCCTGCTAGCGATCACATAGAGTGCGCCAGGTGTCAGTGGCGATCGGATCGGCTTTAGTCAATCTTTGACAAGCGCCGCGCGGACGCTCAGACATAAAGGCAGGAAGCAGATCGATACCGGAGGGGTATCGGAAGCAGCACGGCACGAATACCGAATTCGGTTCCCCCGTTTCAATGGACAAAATCCCCACAACAATTGAAAGCGAATGAGTTCAACGCTTTCAACAAAACAAACCCCGAGTCGATCACAAATTTCCCCCCACAGTATTTAAATTACACGTGTAGGGAGAAAAAAGAAAACGGAAGCCGAGGAAAACATCTTGACGATGAATCAACAGCTTCCATACGTCCACCAAGTTTAAAAACTTTTTTTTAAAGCTTAAGACGTGCTTGTCTTCAGGATTAAAAACAAAAAAAAAAGGGAACAAACCGCAAACACTCACGCACAACGGTAAACATGTTCAATCGTCGTTTTAAACGTGATATTTCTAAATATAAAAGCCGGACGGGTATAAAAAAAAAGAAGGCGGATTTATCTGAGCTTTAGCCCCAAGAGTTAATTACTTCATTGTTACCGACCGGGCCTCAGAAGGCAGTAAATTAAAATATTCGGCGATGTAGTTTTAGAGTGATTAATCGGCTGACATATGGCGCGTCTCCGTGTCGCACAGATTGAGCCGTATGTTCCCGGGATTTGTCGTGGCGATTACACAAGACGTTCTTACACGAAAACAGCGCCCCCTATAATTACAACCATAGCCTCAGCGTGTAACACGCTACACAAATTGTCAGTGGGACCAGTGGATAAAAATGGAAATTAAAATAAAAACTATCTTGTGAACCATACGGGCGAGTTCATAAACGTAGTATGCGGGTAAATTAAAGGGGTGGCAGGTCTTCTGATCGACATAACATGTTTTCCTTTAAAAGTTTCTCGAAATGGGAGGGTGTGTGAATTGAAGGGAGAGAGATTTCCAAAAAGTAACAAAAATGCTTGATCGTAGTCATCAGTTAATACTTTTAATACATATCACACAGACAACATAGAAAAGGAGATACACTAAAATAAATACTTGTGTATGAAGCCAGAGGCGTATCCAGGTTTTCGTTGTAGGGGGAGCGAAAAGAGCAAAAAAAGGCGCCGAATTTTGAACACGTTCTATATACGTGTATATATATATATATATATATATATATATATATATATATATATATCTATATATATATATATATATATATATATATATATATATATATATATATATATATATATATATATATATATATAATTACTAGCTTTATGTCATTACTTCGCTATGATGTAAAATAAATTGAAAGTAGCACTCTGAAGAAATAAGAAAAAACATACAATGTAGGCCGACAAAACAAAAATTTTATCAATCTAAACAAAAAAAAATATACACACACAACAACCAAAAACAATGAACGTAACACAATCTGATTTGTAACTCTTGTAAAAAAAAAATTCTTACATAATAATTCCTGGGAAATTATTTGAGACAAGTGAAATAGGGGAGATAATCACTCTCTTACTATAAATATGTATATATCTACACACTTAATTAAAAACGTCAAAACAAAAAAATAATTACTTTAGAATAGAATGAAATTCTTTAACACTATTCGTGTTTACAAAATGTTTTTGTCTATAATCAGAATTTAATATATCGTCATTATAAATGCTAAAGCATTACAGCATAATGAAAGTTTTTAAAATCAGAGTTGGTATAAAACCACGCTTTTCGATATAATAGAACAACATTCGGAATAACAGCCTACATTTAACTAAATATCGGTGTTTTTGTACAGATCAAATATTTTTAACTAACTACTGCTTCTTTGAGTTCTTTAAAGGTAATTTTTTAACATAGTGATAGGTATGGGTTAGATCACTGTATTGATCACACACCTTTTTACTGGTAATTGCAAAAACAATATTCACAGAGTTTTACGTTTAAAAAGCTAATTTTCTGGCGGCATGGTACTTTGGTACATCATTACGCGTTTTTCTACATGTACTTAACAGATCAGTTCGGGGTGGGTTGGGGGGGGGGGGTCGGTTCAACTTCATTCACCACAGTCCGGTCACTTTAGGTCAATTATCCAACCCAGTGTATACCTAGGTGTGACATTAATATCGTTCTACACAATTGTGGTGGTGTTTGTGTGTGTGTGTAGGGGGGGGGGGGGGAGATAACCAACTCAGAGTGAACATAGCGTCAGTTTTTAGATGACTGTTCTAAACATACATATATATTACACAAATATATATTACACAGATATATATTACAGAAATAGATTTAAATAAGTAGCAGTGGTATTATGACAATATTTTTTTTTTTTACAGAGGGGTCCATGGGGGAGGGGGTTGTAACTGTTTCATATAATTTGTAATCGTAATCACTGATCTCACTGATCGTAATGTTTTTTAAACATTGCAACGCATCGTAATGGTTCTTTTTAGAATGGCAAAATGATTCAGCTGTTAATACGTGTTGTAAACGTAGACACTACTAGACTAGTACAATAATGCTTAATTGCTGCATGAAAAGAAATATTGTGATTTACATAGATGTGCCGACTAAAAATATTTTTTTAAACAAATTTCATTGTTTAAAACTTTGAATTAAAAAAGTTTCCAAAAAGGCGCCACTTTGCTGAAAATGGCCAGAGGGGGAGCGGCTGCTCCCCCTGCTCCCCCCCCTGCTTACGCTACTGTATGAAGCATATACATATTTTTATTTTAAAATATAGAACGCGCTATCATTTTCTGTGTATCTAGGAGCAAAACCTGACTAATCATCTTAAACTGAGGTCACCTTACCTTATCCTACACAGTGTGTACAAATTGTCCGCCATATGCTGAAAGACGTAACTTTGTATCTCATGATTTATCCGCGTCCATAAAAGCAGAGGCGTAGCCGGGGGGGGGGGGGGGGGCGGATCGCACCGGGTGACACCATTTAGGGGGGTGACACCAAGGCAAAAAATAGTAAAATATATAGAGAAAAACTTGATGGGGGGTGCAAATCGAAAATTTGAAGGGGGGGGGGGTGCAAATCGAAAATTTGAAAGTTTGTCCCCGGGAAGGGTCGCTACGCCTCTGGGGGGGGGGGGGGGGGGTTGACACCATTAAGTGCCGCACCGGGTGACGCCCGACCTCGCTACGCCAGTGCATAAAAGCACTATTTGAAAGTTATACTGCAAATACTTGACAAGAAAAAGCTGCATTGTGCAATCAGCAGTATGAAAAAATATGTGAGTTTATGTTTTTTTGTGTTTGTTTTTAAGCAGAAAGTTGATGTATTATTCTTCTATTGTAAGTTCAAATTAAGATTAATAAAATACGAATTCTCAAGTCAGAACTAGGCATTTAAAACATCTGTTACAGCTTGCAACTCTCGTGTAATGTTCTTGTTTGGATTTCGCCAAGTTCTCGTTTGAGCAAATATTTCTTTTATCATCTATATAATGATTACAGCATAACGTATACTTGTAATGATGAATAACAGAGATAGCTCACTCAACCTTTGTAGTTTGCACATCATGCGACACTTATTTTATAATTATAAGTGTTTGAAAAAGAAAGTATTGTTGCCATACTAATTCACGGATACTATTTTGACACTAAACTCAGTATAGACTTAGCATTGTTACTGTTGTAATTATGGATTATCTCATTAAATAATACTTTACCCGATTTTAAAATTATGACATAAAAGTGGATGAAAAAAAAATATATCTAAGGGAAGCAACACAGTTTAATAATTACCTAGCATATCGCTCCTCGTTGTTTCCCTTGTAGCTAGTTATTCTCGATTAAGAATTCAGAAGCAGCAATGTAAGCAATAGTATTTGTTACAAGCATATAACTTATCAAGACGATATGACTAAGGGGGGCCTGATGATTAATGACGACATGGACATAAAATGTCTACATACGTTGTCTCGGCAGTATGCCTTTTGTAACGTGTGTCGAGGAAGAGGCTGAAAGTTCAGAAAGAGTGGCAACATACTTTAACATTTTAATACTAGAAACTTAATACAAGTCGTTTAATGTTAGAAGATTTGTGTTGTTGTAAATCGCAATTAATAGTTGATCAGTATAGTCAATGCTGACAGCTCACTAAATATTTTGTTCTGTTTGACGATGTTGATGTTGGGACGGGGAAGGTAAAATTATTTTTAAAAAACGTGACGTTGTTCATAGATGGCCCTTATTTTTTTTTTCAGTAATAAAAAGCGTTACAAATACATATTTTTAGTGTTAATGATATAATTTCCGTGTTTAAGTTTATTAGGTCTTAATAATAATAATAATAATAAGTTAATAAGATTTTCCACTTTCTTGAGAGCTACCGTTTTCTTAATCCTTATTATCTCCCGTGAACATATTATGTCACTTAGGAACTAGTTTTGTAATTTCTTAATTCATTTTGTGGAGACAAAATGTTGGAAGATTATCCATAAAGGAGTAACAATTTAAAATGGTTAAATAATTTAGAAGATATTCGCTAAAAACGTCTGGTAAAGTGGTATCAACAGAAGCACGCTTTTGAGTACGGGTACTGCAGTAACGGAGTGCTATAACAATTTCAAATATATTTTTAAAAATAGCTTTATTTCCCTTAACTGTGAGATGTTTTGCTGAGAGTGTTATGTCCCTTTTTCTGGCTGTGAATAATAGTTTGTAAAAACCAAGAAACTGATGTATATTCGACATATGAGATGAAATAAATCTTAAAACACCCGCTGTCTCAAATAGCTTTATAATATATATTATAATAATTATATATTTATAATTTGTTCTATATACAAAAAGCTAATGAATTGGACTAAAATCGACATTATTTGCCAGGAATTGAGGGCCTGCTTGTACTATTCATTGACGTAACCTGCACCTCTACAGAGGATGTGTGACACCAGTACAAATGGTGTGTTACACCAGTACAGAAGGTGTGTGAGACCAGTACAGAAGGTGTGTGAGACCAGTACAGAAGGTGTGAGACCTGTACAGAAGGTGTGTGAGACCAGTACAGAAGGTGTGTGAGACAGTACAGAAGGTGTGTGAGACCTGTACAGATGTTGTGTGAGACCAGTACAGAAGGTGTGAGACCTGTACAGAAGGTGTGAGACCAGTACAGAAGGTGTGTGAGACCTTTACAGATGTTGTGTGAGACCAGTACAGAAGGTGTGTGAGACCAGTACAGAAGGTGTGAGACCTGTACAGATGTCGTGTGAGACCAGTACAGAAAGTGTGTGAGACCTGTACAGAAGGTGTGTGAGACAGTACAGAAGGTGTGTGAGACCTGTACAGATGTTGTGTGAGACCAGTACAGAAGGTGTGAGACCAGTACAGATGTTGTGTGAGACCAGTACAGAAAATGCGTGAGACCAGTACAGATGTTGTGTGAGACCTGTACAGATGTCGTGTGAGACGAGTACAGAAAGTGTGTGAGACAAGTACAGAAGGTGTGTGAGACTAGTACAGAAGGTGTGTGAGACCAGTACAGAAGGTGTGAGACCAGTACAGAAGGTGTGTGAGACAGTACAGAAGGTGTGTGAGACAGTACAGAAGGTGTGTGAGATCTGTACAGAAGGTGTGTGAGACCAGTACAAAAGGTGTGTGAGACCAGTACAGATTTTGTGTGAGACCAGTACAGAAGGTGTGTGATACCAGTACAGAAGATGTGTGAGACCAGTACAGAGAGTGTTTGAGACCAGTACAAAAGGTGTGTGAGACCTGTACAGATGTTGTGTCAGACTAGTACAAAGGGTGTGTGAGACCAGTACAAAAGGTGTGTGAGACTAGTACAAAAGGTGTGTGAGACCAGTACAAAAGGTGTGTGAGACCGGTACAAAAGGTGTGTGAGACCAGTACAGAAGGTGTGTGAGACCTGTACAGAAGGTGTGTGAGACCAGTACAGAAGGTGTGTGAGACCAGTACAGAAGGTGTGTGAGACCGTACAGAAGGTGTGTGAGATCTGTACAGAAGGTGTGTGAGACCAGTACAAAAGGTGTGTGAGACCAGTACAGATTTTGTGTGAGACCAGTACAGAAGGTGTGTGATACCAGTACAGAAGATGTGTGAGACCAGTACAGAGAGTGTTTGAGACCAGTACAAAAGGTGTGTGAGACCTGTACAGATGTTGTGTCAGACTAGTACAAAGGGTGTGTGAGACCAGTACAAAAGGTGTGTGAGACTAGTACAAAAGGTGTGTGAGACCAGTACAAAAGGTGTGTGAGACCGGTACAAAAGGTGTGTGAGACCAGTACAGAAGGTGTGTGAGACCTGTACAGAAGGTGTGTGAGACCAGTACAGAAGGTGTGTGAGACCAGTACAGAAGGTGTGTGAGACCAGTACAGAGAGTGTTTGAGACCAGTACAAAAGATGTGTGAGACCTGTACAGATGTTGTGTCAGACTAGTACAAAAGGTGTGTGAGACCAGTACAAAAGGTGTGTGAGACCGGTACAAAAGGTGTGTGAGACCAGTACAGAAGGTGTATGAGACCTGTACAGAAGGTGCGTGAGACCTTTACAGATGTTGTGTGAGACCAGTACAGAAGGTGTGTGAGACCAGTACAGAAGGTGTGAGACCAGTACAGAAGGTGTGTGAGACCAGTACAGAAGGTGTGTGAGACCAGTACAGAGAGTGTTTGAGACCAGTACAAAAGGTGTGTGAGACCTGTACAGATGTTGTGTCAGACTAGTACAAAGGGTGTGTGAGACCAGTACAAAAGGTGTGTGAGACCTGCACAGATGTTGTGTCAGACCAGTAACTACCTTGTGTGAGACCAGTGCAAGTGTTTCAGGCGTGTGTTGTAGACCTCTCTAGACAAGATCGTCTCTCATAATTCATAAAACGTCATACAATCGGGAAACCAAAGCCAACAAATGTGTACAGTGTTTATTTTGTAACGCCTCCCATGCGTTGCGCTGTCTTACCCTGCCAGCTAAACACTGCTCTTCTTCATCCAGGAAACGACTAGTCTTATTATTCGATGTTAAAGAACAACATACACAAAAATGTTTCCTTGTCCGCCAACAACAACATGCATTACCTCCTCATTATTTGCTAATTACTAAACGAGAAATCAACACAGAAAATCAACCTAAAGTACGTTAAAGGGAGTAGTACATAATTTAAAAAAAAAAAGTTAAACAAATTCCCGTTTACCTGTGGCAGCCATTGTAGATCAGCTTTTCGTGTCTTAACATCCTAACCGTTGTACAACTTTTGGTGTCGCAGCAAAAGTTGTCACTTTTTCAAAAAGCTGTGAAGATTTAAACATGTTTAGAAGAATACACATTTACATGTGTAGTAAAACAATAAAATAAAATTCTTCTTTTTGTTTTTGATTGGCAAATGTAAAGTTAGTACTAAGCATGGATTTCTCATTTCGAACATAACACTAGACTCATATCCTCATTCACTTACGTTTTTTTTTTTTTTTAATTTTATTTTATTCGAACACCTGTTATATTTAAAGAGGTCATTGTTTACACTACTACCTTTTTCCCAAGCATTTTCTCTAGCATTGCAGAAGTGGTACTAACATTTACCGAACACTTAAAGAATCACCAACGGCCTCGGGTCTGGAACCCAGCTCACACTGGGGAGTTGAATCACACGTGCTTGAGCTTTCCATCTCTACCCCTACCCTCCGCCGCTGAGCAATAACTTGCTAATAAAAAATAGCGCGTCAAAGGTTAAAAGTAAGCTGGAGGTTGTTTTGTGTGCGTCTAGATGTACATTTTCACCTGCGGCGTAGCTAAAGGTGAGACATGCCCCGGGAAGTTATATTAAATAAAAATTAAATAATCGGAAATATGTCACTGACGCATTAATTTAGTTAATATAACTCATTTAAATGAATTTCTCTACTGTAGAATTGAGATTTACGCCAGTTTATCTAATAAAGTGTGAGCGATCTCCCCTAAACTTGCTCACATTGATCAAAATCTCGGAGAAAGGGGCATACGTGTAGGTGGGCTGGCGTACAGTGACAACGCGTTACGATATGCCAAAAATTTCCCGGTCATGATTTATGGACTTCTTCTTCTTCGTGCTTAATTTTAGTGTTGGAAGGGATCCCCTTGTCAACAGGTTATACTCCATTGAGGGCCTTAACTCCTATTTCAACCTGCTTTTCTTTTTGGATTTGCTTTCATAGCCTTGTCCAACCAAGAACAAACTACAAACTGTTTGATTTTGGAGTTGTCTCTCCTAGAAGAGTGGCTGCCCCCAGCCGACCCTGATTTATTAACGATTCCTCACATTCTAAAATTGTCTGAACATCCTAACTTAAGCTCTAATTTTTAAGCTATTACCCTAGCGCCAACATTAAACCTAAAAATCGATCTCTAGTCATAACAATTTAGTCAATCAGTATATTTCAATCACGAGCTACAAATTTTAATGATACAATAGCTTATGTTTTTTTTTTTCACAACATAAAGTGTTTCGGTGTTATTGGGCTGAGACAGCATGGAGGCGCTGAGATCATTCACTTTAAAGTTCACCTGAGTGGTATTTCGACAAGTTTTATGAGCATGGGAATTAAAGTGCTGCCTCGTTTCTATATTAGTAAAGGTTGCGATTTATTGTTTGCCGTTATTTTAGAAAGAATGTTTGCGTCAGTGATTAAGCAAATGGGTTACGTTTTTTACCCATTTGTTTGCGCACTTCTTGACTGAAGAGACAATACCTGAATTGAATGCTCATTACTTTACACTTTGAACCCCAAGCAAGATATAAAGAAAATGCTTTTCATGCATCGACAAAATATCCACCTATGTTGGAACTGAGTTATGTTCATATTGTTGCTGTAAGATAGGTAGGTGGTACATACAACATACATCGACTTACAACGTGTTACTTTTTTACGTTTTCTGTGTGTGCTTTCAGAGACATAGAGACTGTTTTCTATGGGTCTATTTGAAGACATTTTAAGTGAAGATGTCTAACATTTTTAATGAGTTTCGTTACTATTTCGATGAGAGTGATATAAAAGTCGCCGAGTATTTTACAAATCCGTAAATAAAGGACATAACATCAAACGCGTAACACCTTACTCTACTTGGAAGGTTACCCGATGCCCTGAATACGGTACACAATGTAATTGAACACAAAAACTGATCCAAGATGGTGGCTGGCGTGCTCGACGTTAGCCGTCACAAGTGTAGGCCTATGCCAAATTAGAGGAATGAAATCGTCAATGTGTGCCAGGATTTGAGGGCCCTGCTTGTGCGATTCATTGACGTAACCTGGTGTGTTCATCGCGATAATCTCTAGAGATAGAGGATTATTGGCGGCTGGTTTAAGTACAAGTTTTCGACGCGCGGGGATCAATTTACGTCACTTATAACGTTGTTACGAGTGATGTTTTTACATGCTTTAATTTAGCTTGATTCCCCTTGCTTACTTGCTGTGTCTCTTCTTTGTGTAAAAAAAATGATAGATCAAATTTTACTGTCTTTTAAGTCTCTGAATATAATTTGAGAATCGTCGTTAAATGCACAACAAAAACTAGTAACACCCGTGCGTCATGCATGTGCACTCAGTATCTCTGAAGATCAACATCCTTGTTGTCATTTTGTTCAGCATTTGCACCTAAAACCCGACCGTTTCAAGCCCTTCATAACATAGGAGAGAACCAACAAACTTTTTTATCCATACAAACATAGAAATGAGCTGTCTAGAGCAACTCGCCAATGGCTGCCATGATAAGTAGGAGCAGGTGTCGGCAGCATCTCAGTCGCGGTGCTCCATTTAGAATCCAGACAAACGTTTACAATATAGTGTCAAACATCGGCTCACAACGTTTCAGACCCTCGAGCATCTTTATCTTCCGAATTAAATGCAAAGAAAAAAACACCTACTGCTTAATGAGTTTATTGACCTATTATTACTATTTTTAGGCTCTGTTAAATTTAATGATGTAAACCTTAATTAAATAAAAATTTGCTCAAGTTTTATGATTAAAATCGAGATTACAAAAATGCTGATGAAATTTAAAACTATGATGCTTTTTCCTCTCTAAAAAAGCATCTAATTTACCAAGGCACTAGTCTATAGGTCATTCCTTACCTGTTTGCGTTTAGTTTTGGGGGAAAAAGGTGGAAATACATATAAAAGCTATTTACGTTTTTAAAATTAAGGGAAAAAACGCAATTAAAAATAATAGTAAAAAAAAACCCCGAAAACTTCTCATGACGGAGAATACATTACAAAACAAGCACATTCTGGCGTGGATCAAACTGTAAGGTGAAACTCTAGGCCTCGGCACCACACACTCACCTTGTTACCACAGGTGCGATAAAAGTTACCTAGGTGAGAAATACAGGTTAGCAACGCCGGGGTGGGGGTGTTGTCATCATAGAAAAATAAATAACAGCCGCTGTAATAAGCCTAGATGTACAGAAAGGATAAATTTATGTCAAAGTTGGAGGGTAAAAAACAAGAAATTTGAAAGATTAAAAAAAAGAAAGAAAGAAAAGTTAAACAAGCTTAGTTTTAAAGTGTGTTCTAATACCTTGTATTGGGAGTTCTATTTAAGTAAAAGTGATGTATTTCTGTACTCCGTACTTTTTGTTTATCTTTTTTTTTCTGCCTTCTATTTTGGATTTCTTATTGATTCCAAAAGATACTTCAACTGTGATAGTGTTCCTTATTTATCCAAACTCTAATAGGGCTTATACTACCATGCAGATGTGACCTCCCGCTAATATTAGAATGTACATAAACCAGAGAACAAGGCACTGATTGTTCACATGAGCCTCTGGTGTACACTTTGCAAATTTGTTGCACGATGTGTACACAATTGTACATTTTAAAATTTACTTTGTTAGGATTGGAAGGGAAATATCTTTCTTGTCATAAAGATAATAAAGGAAAGATTCTATTTCTTATAATTTTGTTTATGTTATTTCATTAGCGAATGCTGTAGGTTAATATTCGTATTTTAAATTACCATAAGCATCACCAACTGCGTCTTAATTACACATTGCATCAATTCGTTTATTATTTAATATCTTTAGTAGGTCTTACTAAATACATGTGGCGCGTATCGCTAAATAAATACTCGATGCATGATTCATATATCGCTCCTGTAATAAAATAAATTGTATTTGATTGACCGAAGCAGCTCAAAACACAGGTGAAGCATAACTTAATCAAGACATATTAGAGACGAGCTTCCCGCCTAAAAACCCATTCGTTTTAACTCACAGCAGTAGATTTGTAATCACATAGACCTGACAGCGAGGCTGAGCTAATAAAACATCGATCGTTTCTTTCAATATCCCGCTCCCCACGTCATCAAGTTTTGCACTGGGCGTGTGTCTTTCTCTTGAGTGAGTTTTACTCTGCAGGACGTTTCATTACCTTTCCGAAAAAAATGGTATGGTTTAATTGTAATCACATGAAGCTAAAAAATAGTCTAAATGTTTATGATGATAGATGCCTCGATAAATTAGGATATTTAAAAAATAAGTTAGCTTTGTCAGAGTAAATACAACGCTAATTACCTCACCTTACAAGTAACAATACCTGTTTCATTTAATACAAGTTTTCAGACAGGTAAAATACTTGTTTCCAACAATACAGTAAAACACTTGCTTACTGCACCAAAATACCTGCTTCACAGATAGGTAAATTTGAGAACTAATTGTGGTGTTGCTAAAATACATCTTAGAACTAGAAATCCTATATTAAAACAAGTGCTTACACGAAACAAATACTGAGACACTGCGTCCTACTTCTTTAAAACATACAGCCAAAAATCTTTGTAAACACGGGAAACTTAGAGCTATTATTGACGTGATAGTGATGATAAACCTGCGAACGCTTGCCATGAAAACAGAAGCCACGTTGAAGCTGGAGTATTAAAAAGGAGGAGATAAATCATACGGATTCACTTGAAGCCTATGTTTATGGATATCAGGCACGAGATAACTGATACTACCTGTCTGAAGTTAAGAATGGATAATGCTTTGCCCAGATAATTTTGAAAGCTTCAATGTTTTAAAATATTAAATATAAACAAACGATTAATTATAACTTTATTTTTGCTTCAGTGTATTTTATCAACGGTAAGTGCGGCAGTAAGGCATCGTTTTAAAATAAAGAAATTAACTTTAGAAATATTTATGTGTCTGCCTATTGAAACATTTTTTAAAATGTTAAAAAAGCCCTTAAGACGTTTCGCTGCCGTTTTTTTCATTAAGCTGACAAGAGACGCATGCTATTATAAACAATAAACCGAAGGTAAACTCTGGATGTTATAAGGTGATACGCTTGAATAATAGAAATTTAAATTGTTTAAACACTGTTGAGGTAGTGACTGGTTAAAGCGATTTTGCTCGATACAATATTATTCTGGCTAATCAACGTGGAAATCAGGCATGATCTGTTTCTTACACGATTTGTGGTTTAGAGAGGCTCGCCTGTTTCTTACATAAAACATAGTTTATTGTTAGAGAGGCTGACCCGTTTCTTATATAAAACATGGTTTATGGTTAGAAGAGCTGACCTGTTTCTTCCTGGCAAGGGTACAATGTATCACCTGTTGCTGTAGCTTGTAGCTCTACACATCTTTATATGTTCTATGAGATATCTGTCTGTGCATAGATTTCTGTCTCCTCTAATCCTTCTCTAACAAAGTTTTGATGATAGTTTAGAACTTAATTAACGTTTAATGTAAAGTCGGCTTAAATACCTGATTGTTCACTCACCATTTTTAAAATAAGCTAAACTTCCCTCTTTCAACAAAAAAAAAAAAAAAAATAAAAGAGAAGGAGGAAAAAAAAAGCAGCCCGTTCATCATAATGAAAGAATTCCTCGTAAAGGATCGCCTAAAAATAATGGTTAATGCTATCCCGGTACTCGATAAAGGGGAAATGTAGCAGCGAAACCAAGGTAGAACAAGGAAAAAAACACCACGCAAGCAGTATTTTAAAAAAATGTAAATAGGCAGATTGTATGTTTATATTTTACAAACAGTAATCAGTAATCATAAATAATTTAAATGAACGTGTGAAGAGAAGAAATTCGATGTTTTTATTTCAAACTTTTATTTCACTTAATTCTTGTATTTCTGTTGTTTTTTTCCATGGGTCGAAGCTTGCAAACAAAAATCCCAACAACTGTTATCAACATTTCATGGACGACCCCTTATACCGAAAATCTCACAATAACGGGATCTTCTAAAAAATATTAGCATTAGCCTTAACCCTAATATTTATCTATAACTATAACGCTTAACCTAAAATTACAAACTACTATAAAGTATAGACTACTTACTACATAACATACCAATTTTCGGAAGTCTATTGTTGGACATGGGTTATACGAATACTGCTAAAAGGGTAGAGAGGACTCAATTTTTCATATCCTAGGAACACCCTAACACTAAACTTGAGATGGTAACATTACTAAAAACAACCTATACGTCTATTTTCGGGGGGCACTTGATATTTTCGTGGGGGGGGGGGGGGGGGGGCGGCGAACACTGGTAAAAGTATATATTTTCCATATATATTCCATTTCGTTTGGGAGGGCGGTAGACTTTCTTCGGAAGATGCCTGGAAGAAACTCTGTTTTGGGGACAGGGGAGACAGGAGTCGGCGTGGTCGAGTCGGTAAAAGCTCATGGTTGCTAAACCGATTTCGAGTTCGAACCCTCGGGTAGATGAAGCTCGATAACTGGGGACAGCAACTCTTTAGGAGAGACAACTCCAAAATCAAACAGCTGCTGCCTTTGGTTGGACAAAAGGCTATGGAAGCCTTATAGGTAGACCATATAGGCCTACCTATATGGCGCATAACCAGTTGACACGTATACTTAATTGTGTTGGAGGGAATCCATTTCAACACTAAAACAAGAACAAAGAAGAAGTTACATAACATTTTCTACTGTTATAACCTGGTTACGTAACTGTTTACCCTATTAAATCATTCAAACACCTGATGTTTATGTTCTGCTTAGTGCTACCATTCAACCAAGAACTATGCCCCTTGATCTGAGAATAACAACCCAGTACCGTGTCCAGGTTCAAGGTTGGAGGTCATAATCTAATGTCAGGCTGACTCTATAGTCCAGGCACAGTAACATGTTGACTTTTTTGTGACAGGGTCGTCCAAAGATCGTGTCTTTGCTCTACCTGTAATAGTGTATATATTTACATATATATATATATATATATATATATATATATATATATATATATATATATATATATATATATATATATATATATATATACATCTATGGACTATAGCAGTTATAATTTAGTCCGTAAAATGCGTCTCGTATTTGACGATTTTCACGCCCCATTTCAAAGCCAGACTTTTCCAAAAAAAGTCACATTTTCCACATTTTCTAGTTACAAACAAGCTAGACGAAATTTCTCATATAATATACCATTTGTTCTTTTGTGTCAGCTTATTATAAATCGATAAATAGAATACCATTTTATTTAGGTGGACGAAATTTCAGATAGGTATTTCATTGTATACGCAAGTTAATATCAATTTGTAGCGATATAAACAATAGTAGCTTTTCAGTTTTCTAATAAAAATCTATGATCCTATACTTGGGTGTTTTTATTTTTATTTTTCGCACTCGAAACAAAATACCGATAACTTTAGTAACGTTTCAGTTATTTGGATAAATACAAATGGTAGCTGCAGTGAGGTTAATTCATTTAGTAATAAAACAAATTTACATTTTAGACACGGGCACCGGATGGTTTAAACGAACAGGTATCTTTCCCCTAACCAATCCACCCTCCCCCATACACCACGCCCCCAACCCCAACCCCTATACGGTGTCCAAGCGTCCTTTTCACGCGTCTTTTCTTTTAGATATCGTGGCATTTAGACAAGACGTGTTTTTACTGTCGAGCGAAGTCCAAAATTGTGTTACTGTTTGTCTTTTCTGTGTAATCTGTAACCACACTATTGTGTGATGACGAAGACCTTGGGTCAAAACGTCCATAGTATTTGTAACTCTTTCACTTGTGAGGTAACTAACACTATTTGTTTTATTACCAGTTACTTGGACGAAGATTCATCCTAAAGGTATAAGATTGTATACCGTCGGCATCTCTCAATTTTCGAGCAATTTCAGTTAAAACAGAGAACAAAAGTTTTAAAAGTCAAAAGTAAACTAACAAAAATGATTTGTTTAATGCTATGTTTTAATATAATTAGGTTCCCCTGACCGAATTTTTTTCTGGAGTATAAATTCTCCCCCTTTGTTTACTCACGAAGCGGCGTGATAAAAACGTACGTGGTTTTGTCAGTTCACTGAAGAAATGAAAGAATCTCATATTCTTTACCCGATATATTTTAAAACTTAAATACATAAGCACTGTAATTATGACTGGAATATTTAAAAATAAGACATCTGTTTAAGATTTTTTTTGTCTGTGTCTTAAATACCTTAGACGTCTGTTATGTTTGTGATCCACTGTACTGTGATCATCCCTCGACTGATACCTAGTTTTATGGTCACTGCTGTCCACGCCTAGTGCTGGGGTCATTCCTACCCGTTGATAGCGTTCATGACATCGCTGGAGTTTACGTCAACAGCTCATAGCGCAACATATGGTGTTAACGTACTCTATAATATTGATTATGTGAACAAGTAATGATTTTTAATGATCAAAGTAAAATTGTAAAAATCTTGTTGACTGAACTGAAGGGATCGACTTATAAGTCAAGGTAGAGAGATACAGAAAAAAGGCTTAGGTAAAGGAAGGGAAATAAGCTGAAAGTGTCAACTTGAAATGGTTTACACGAGAGTAGAAATATGGCTTTACAGTGAGAATATATATTAAAATATATAGAAAACCTGTAAGGGGGTTTGTGTAATGAATTAAAAATAGTGAACGAAGGGGTCGAGGGAAGGAAAAGAAAAAGTATACCTTCGTGGATGGAAGTATTGTAGCTCGTATATTTCCGCTTCAAGTTACCTCTCCGCCGCTGTCAAGCAGAGCAGGAGTTGGTAAACGATCGAGGCTGTTCCTTGTGGGACTCGCGCTATTTCTGCTCCTCAGCGCTCACACCTAGACCCTTTCTCATTGTCTGGCTTGAAGGTGAGTTGAATTCTTGCGCGCCGAGCAAGCCCGTGGCGCAGCCAACAGTACAAACGAAACCAGGATACCAGATGGAGTGAACAAATGCGGATGCGTATTTGATTTTTTTCAACGCACGGAGACGCTTTTCAAAAATGTGAACTTCATTATGTGAGACGGGTCTGGTTCTTGGGATTAACTCCGTGCGATTGAATGATTGGTCGATCCGGGATCAAAGACATGGGAAAGTTGCAAGTTTTTGAGATTAATTTTGACCCCTCGCATGCTGTCTTTATCGCAGGAACCGTTGTGAGGGGAAGTGTTCGTCTCGATCTTAGGGGTCCAATGAAGATGCGAGGTGAGAATTCTTTACATTGTTTTAATTTTCTTACCTCATGTCTTGGTTTTTGACGACCTAGAAAAATGTACACATAAAAATCGTGTATAAATAAACAAAGCGTAGCTTTATTTAAATTTTTAAATCCTGATTTCAGATTATTAAAACTGTAAAATATATTTTTTCTGATAAGTTTAAGAAAAAAAAATTGATTCATCAGCTTTTCGTTATGCTCATACAATCAGAGATGTGTTGTTGAAATATCAGTGCTTTGTAACAAACATTTAAAAAAAAAACAAAGCAACTACGTCGGCTGCAGTGGATTATGTTTTTTAGCAAGATAGGTAGAGGGTACTTTGAGTTCGGAATATTGGTTTCTTCAAACAACAACAAAAAAAAAGGAATAAAAATGCGGTGTCACTTTATTGAGTTAATACCACGTGACACGTGTAGACTACCTGTAAAGTGCGTTTGTGTTACCTACGGCAACCAGGTAGAAGAGTTTTACCTGTGATTTTATTGGTAAGGATTATCTAGTCGACTGGCGGCTGAAACGCAAACAGGTACCTGTTTGTTGCCTGTTTGTTGACAGGTTGCCTGATTGTTGACAGGTATTTTAGATCTTTACATTACAATTTACTATGTAATCACACCAAAATTTCCGATGTTTTTGTGCATAATGTTAGCTTGGAATCGGTATAATCTCACGGTCTAAAGAGAAATATTATTTTAGAAAAATAAAATCTATATAATTTGTATCACACACACACAAGCAACAAACTTATTATGTCGGTACACACAAACTCATATATATATATATATATATATATATATATATATATATATATATATATATATATATATATATATATATATATATATATATATATATATATATCGATGGTCTCGGTCGCAAACCGTCTAACTCAAAAAAATTCGATTTTCTTTTTTTTACATAAATCAAAAGCCAATATGATTCCCCATAATGCCTGAAAATATTAGAGAAATCTGTAGAATGATTATTGAGATATAATCATTTGAACAAACCGCCTACTATTTCTAGCGCTAAAAATCTCGGCGCAAAACGAATATCGCTATATTTGTCAGTACATTTTTGATCGGGAACGCAGTCGCACACCGTAATCACACAATTTTACAGCACAGCAGTCACAGTACTTATAGGTAAGGATATTTGATTAATTATGTTCAACTATTCTATTAAATTTTATCATTTTAAAGAATAATAAAAAATAGTATTTGTTTAATATAGCCTATTTCCAGATTTTCAATAACCAAACTGATTTGTTTACATTTTTTTAAGCTAACACAATGCTTTGAAACTAGATCTTCATTCTAGAATCTAAATATCAATCAAAACAATATAATTCGAATTATATTTCCACAAGAATGTACAATAAATTTAATAATTGTTAATTCACTACTAGCTTTAGATTGAGGGTTAAGATACGTGTTAAGAAATGTTTATATGGTAGGTTACAAAATGTTTGGCGTACATGTTCAACGACATGGCAAGTTGTTTTTAGTAGATGCTTTTATGACTAATTTTTCAACAGACAAGCCTATCTCAACACACCAGCCTCTCTCAACATACCAGCCTCTCTCAGCATACCAGCCTCTCACAACAAACCAGACTTACCACATAACAGACCAGCCTCTCTCAACAGATAAACCTCTCAACATATCAGCCTCTCTCAACAGACCAGCCTCTCTCAACAAACCAGACTTACCACATAACAGACCAGCCTCTCTCAACAGACCAGCCTCTCTCAACAGACCAGCCTCTCTCAACAGACCAGCCTCTCTCAACACACCCGTCTTACCACATAACAGACCAGCCTCTCTCAACAGACCAGCCTCTCTCAAAAGACCAGCCTCTCTCAACAGACCAGCCTCTCTCAACACACCAGTCTTACCACATGACAGACCAGCCTCTCTCAACAGACCAGCCTCTCTCAACAGACCAGCCTCTCTTAACACACCAGCCTCTCTCAGCAGACCAGGCTCTCTCAACAGACCAGCCTCTCTCAACAGACCAGCCTCTCTCAACAGACCAGCGTCTCTCAATAGACCAGCGTCTCTTAACAGATCAGCCTCTCTTAACAGACCAGCCTCTCTCAACAGACCAGCCTCTCTTAACAGATCCGCCTCTCTCGACAGACCAGCCTCTCTTAACAGACGAGCCTCTCTTAACAGATCAGCCTCTCTCAACAGATTAGCCTCTCTCAAAAGACGCTAGTCTCTCAACATATCAGTCTCTCTCAACAGACCAGCCTCTCTCAACACACCAGTCTTACCACATAACAGACCAGCCTCTCTCAACAGACCAGCCTCTCTCAACAGACCATCCTCTCTCAACAGACCAGTCTCTATCAACAGACCAGCCTCTCTCAACAGATCAGCCTCTCTTGACATATCAGCCTCTTTCAACAGACCAGTATTACCATACAAGACACCAGCATCTCTCAACTGACAAATCGTAAAGGCACCAGCATCTCTCAACAGACCAGCCTTTCACAACAGACCAGTCGTAACATTAAGGCACCAGTAACTCACAAGAGACCAGTCTCTCTCTCTCTCAGCAGACCAGTCGTAATATACAAACGACCAATCTCTCTCAACTGACCAATCTTATCCTCCAAGATACCAGATTAGTCTTATCCTACAATAGACAAGCCACTCTCAACACACCAGTCCTACCATACAATACACCAGCCTTTCTCAACAGATCAGTCGTAACATACAATAGACCAGCCTCACATAACAGACATTAGACACCAACCACTCTCAAAAAGACCAGCCTTACCATACAAGAGACCAGCCGATCTCAAAAGACCAGTCAGACATATCAAAAATTCAAAGCGACAAATATTCGTGCACTGCAGTACAAGCCTGATGCTACTGTCTACTTCAAAGTGAATTAGCAGATAGCTGGCAATTGCAAAGCTAGGGTCGTAAGATTACGATCTCATCTGTAGCCCCTGTCAAGTTGTACAAGAGCAGAAAAAAAGATAAAAGCTGTCATATTTGAGCACCTAAAAGCAAGTCATAAACACACCTTCTTATGATGATTTCCCTGGTTTTAAAAATATGTTGCCATTTTAATGTTTCTTTATGTGACGTTTATTCAAAGAATACATTTTTAAAATAAACACATTTTTTTGTGTTACATTTTTGTAAAATAAGTAAACATTAAGTCAGTATTAATGTGATTAGTGTGCTATGTCTCATTCATAATATATCTGACAATACGGTTTCTGCAGTAGCGTAGCCAGGATCGTCTCAATGGGCGGGGGGGGGGGGGGGGGGGGTCCAATTTTTACCCGGGGACAAACTTTCGATTTGCACACGCCCCCCCCCCCCCCCCTCAAACTTTCGATTTGCACCCCCCTCAAACTTTCGATTTGCACCCCCCCCCTCAAACTTTCGATTTACACCCCCCCTCATACTTTATATATCTATACCGAGGGGTCTAAGGGGGGTGGGGGGGGTATAACCCCCCCCCCCCCTTTACCCCCCCCCCCCCTGCCTACGCCACTGGGTTTCTGTTTTTACCATTATCATTCTACAAACCCAGCACCCACCAGATTTAGTAAAATAAACTGTGAGAATAGAAAGATGTAATAAATAAAGCATAACCTTCAACAGTTAACAAGTCTAGTGCTAAATACAGACATAATGAATACACTCGAAAGCGATAAAGCCATACTAAAACATCTCTATTAAAAATTAAACTGACCCCATAATGTAGAATAAACTCAAATAATTAAAATATGAGCCCAAAACTATAATCTAAATATTATGAAGTGTTAATTATAACTTAAAAGCATAAACATATCTAAATCACCTTCATTGGACAAAACGAACGAACGCGGCTGAGACCGAAATTCTCGGCTCAAAACAGCTAAGTCTGCGCGCGCACAGATAGACGGTTTGCACCGAGAATTTTAGACCGAGCAAACCGTCTATCTTTTTAAACCTGCTATAATTTTGTAAATATCAACAAAACCCATTTTAAAACGCTACAGTAAAGTCGGTAGAGAGTTTCTTCGGAGATATCTTTAAAAAAAATGTGTATTAGAGTGATCGAGAAGGAAATAATCAGTTTTTTGTCTCTCCTGTAAAATTTACATTTTCGGAGTTAGACGGTTTGCGACCGAGACCATCGATATATATATATATATATATATATACATATACATACATACATACATATATATATATATATATATATATATATATATATATATATATATATATATATATATATATATATATATATATATATATATATACATATACATACATACATATATATATATATATATATATATATATATATATATATATATATATATATATATATATATATATATATATATATATATATATATATGTGTGTGTGTGTGTGTGTGTGTGTATAATGTACGTTAGCTAAAATAGCTACTATCGATTGCGTCTCTTTCAGTTTTAAAGTAGCTCTATTAATATTTGTATCTAAACGTGTATTGCTAGGAAGAATTATTTTGCACACAAAAGACCCAAAGTGAGAGTGAACTTTGAAGGTTTATTTAACAAATGATAATACGAATTATTAGCTCGTCAAGCATTAGATTTTTTCAATTGTTTAGTTGAAAGTAAGATAAAAATTTAATGGCTGTGTCGATGACATTAACACCACTTCCCCTCGTCAATTGCCGTTACCCATAGATCACTTACAACCCTATCACAGGGTTCGTACGCAGTCTGGAAAGTCTGGAAAAAGTCTTGAATTTAGAAAAGTGAATTTAAGACTTAAAAAAGTCTGGAAAATCGCTAGTTTTTGGGCAGGTTTTTTTAGAAGTCTGGAAAAAGTCTGGAATCTTGTTTTTGAAACAAAACTTCGTAGTCCATATTTTCCAACTTAAAAAATTGCTATTTTAAAGTGAATTTACTCCAATTTTTTTCCCCCGCGCTACAGCGCGGGTTTACACTATGTTGTGACGTTTTTTCGCTGGTTCGCAGAAAAAAAAAAACCGATGCTCAGTTACTACATCATTGGGAGAAGAGGGGAAGGGAGGGAAGAGATATTGTGTGGCATGACTGACCGTGTGAATGTGTTACAAGTACTTACAATTATCGTTTAATAAAAGAATGATCGCCGTCATGATTGTTAGGCTCTCGATTTTACCCGCTATTTTTTCATCGTTTGAGTTTGCATGCAGGCAGTCATAACAAAACATTATGGGGGGGGGGATGTGTGAGTGGTAGTTTAGATATAATTTATCAGTCTGTAAGGAGTCATCCATTTATGACTTACAACAATTTTTCAGATTTTAGACCCCCCCCCCCTTCCCCACTCTCCCGCCCTCTGTCCACACGCGTTCACTTACTTTGGATTAATATTATGATTTATAAGATTAATAAGTCGCAAGGCCTCCTTGGGTTCATACCTGTATTTCTGTTTGCTTCAGCTTAACAAAGAGGTACTATTTTTATTTAGGAGTCGTTTATAAATGACGTCACACTCCGGAAAGTCGGGAGGAGGGTTTTATAAAGTGTGACGACACGCTCTTGCAATAATGTTAGGGCAGATATAAATACCGTGTATTATTTACACGCTGTGATGGTTTTTAAAACACCAGCACAGTCATCTTAATTTTACATTCTACTTGCAAGATACACGTTTTATGTTTGTTTTAGAATGTAATCACAAAATCTTCCGACCCCTTCCCCCCTCCATGTGTACGTCATAAATGGACGACCCCTTTAATTTTAATCCACCTTCCATTAAACTGTTTTTGAAACCTTTGCAAATGCTAACGATTATAGTTAGACTACCCCGCCCCTCCTTGTAACATCGGTCACTTGTGTGAACTCACCGTGACCTCAAGTGCGTAGTTGGTACTGCTTGGTAAGTAGGGTGGGGGTGGGGGTATAAGTCACAGCACAGTTCATGTAATGACGTATTAAACAGGCATACTGAAGTCTAGACTACTATAACCTCACAGTGACCCCTTCAGCGTACCTTGTGTCTGTGGGGGAGGGGGGGGGGATACTGGCAATTTTTTTTTATTGCAGACCCGTTTCTCAGCACAAACAGTGAATGATGTTCTTTTTTTTTTTTTTTTTTTTTTTTTTGCTCCACATTTTTTTTACAAGTAGCCTGTATTAGGCTACTTAAATCAAGAGCAGACCTAAATTAATAAATACATTACATTATTATTCTTTAAAGTATTTAACTCTCACTATTATGCAATCCCATTTTAATGATAGTTTAATTGAAAACATAAGCAATTAGATCAGGAACAGATTACATAAGTCTAATGTTGGAAACAAATTGGTTGCATCATTTTAATCAATTTTTTAATTGTTAAAATTTTAGGTAGGGTGGAGTAGGCAAACTTAGAAAAGTGATTTTCTATCAATTTGGCTAGAGAAAGTTCACTATGAATATAGCTCAATTGCCTAAAATAAATGCCAATTTAGTATAAGTAATTATAATGACAGTACAAATAGTTCATCATTTTAAAACATTATTCGCTAACACATCTGTCTAAAGTCTGGAATTTTTCCAAAAAAGTCTGGAAAATGTCTGGAAAAAGTCTGGAATTTCATTTTCAAAAAGCAGTACGAACCCTGCTATCAATTACCCCTCTAGAGAATACCTAGACTTTCTCTAGAAATGTTGAACAGATTAAAACAAAACACGTTTCTCTTGCTTTACCAAAACATTCTATCGAATGCTAAATATAGCATGTTAAAATGGCCTTAACAACCCAATTGCTAATAGCCCTACTTCTAACCTTTAGCCTTGAGCGTAATGCTTACACAAACCCTAGCCCAAACCCTTACCATTTGTGGAAGGGGGGAGGAATAGAGGCGGGAGTTATCGACAGAATTTGATGTTCTGCTTCCCATTACTCTACTGCGAGATTTTCTTTAAAAAGAAATGCTGAAAAGAAATATTATAGTTTAAGAAAGGAGTGTGCAAGGCATGTAAAAAAAGTCTATTTAATTTTCCATAAAAAAAAACCGTTGCTTGAGATAATTAATTAACAGAAGTTTTTAAAATGGTGTATTTCATTCTTCATGAGAGAACTTTACTACAATCTTACAAAGCTATGGTTTGTTGGTTAAGCATTATAAAATCTTTTTATCGACATAAATACTTTAAGGCGGTTTGGATTATTATAGAAAAAGGGCCAGGTCTAAAGCAGTAGTTTGAGAATAGTTATTCGTATAAACAAACTTATCGGTATAATATTTGAATATCTTATAATTAACAATAACGATCTAGCTATTAGTTTTACGGGCATTATTTAAGTAATTTATTCTGATACACATTTGTTAAATGATTAACTAAAATTAAGACACGCTACAACAAAAGCCTAGTTACACCTAAAATCACACGGTACCGGCTGGTTGCAGGTGAGGGAACACTTGTTGAGACCAACGGGTCCCTGGTTTTGCTTGTCTTAGTTCTCACTACTGCAAGGTGTCACAGTGGAGATAACTCTTGGCTACAAATCTCAGGTGTATCAAAAGCTCAAGACGGCACTAGAGTATAAATAACTGAAGTAGGCCAACTAACATCTGAGTACTTGAGAATAGAGAACTGAAGTAGGCCAACTAATATCTGTGTACTGCACTAGAGAATAAAGAACTGAAGTAGGCCAACTAATATCTGAGTACTGCACTAGAGAAAAGAGAACTGAAGTAGGCCAACTAATATCTGAGTACTGCACTAGAGAATAGAGAACTGAAGTAGGCCAACTAATATCTGAGTACTGCACTAGAGAATAGAGAACTGAAGTAGGCCAACTAATATCTGAATACTGCACTAGAGAATAGAGAACTGAAGTAGGCCAACTAATATCTGAGTACTGCACTAGAGAATAGAGAACTGAAGTATGCCAACTAACATCTGAGTACTGCACTAGAGAATAAAGAACTGAAGTAGGCCAACTAACATCTGAGTACTGGAGAATAAAGAACTGAAGTAGGCCAACTAACATCTGAGTACTGCACTAGAGAATAGAAAACTGAAGTAGGCCAACTAACATCTGAGTACTGGAGAATAAAGAACTGAAGTAGGTTAACTAACATCTGAGTACTGGAGAATAGAGAACTGAAGTAGGCCAACTAATATCTGAGTACTGTACTAGAGAATAGAGAACTGAAGAGGCCAACTAATATCTGAGTACTGCACTAGAGAATAGAGAACTGAAGTAGGTTAACTAACTTCTGAGTACTTGAGAATAAAGAACTGAAGTAGGCCAACTAATATCTGAGTACTGTACTAGAGAATAGAGAACTGAAGTATGCCAACTAACATCTGAGTACTGCACTAGAGAATAAAGAACTGAAGTAGGCCAACTAACATCTGAGTACTGCACTAGAGAATAGAGAACTGAAGTAGGCCAACTAACATCTGAGTACTGGAGAATAAAGAACTGAAGTAGGCCAACTAACATCTGAGTACTGGAGAATAAAGAACTGAAGTAGGCCAACTAACATCTGAGTACTGCACTAGAGAATAGAAAACTGAAGTAGGCCAACTAACATCTGCGTACTGGAGAATAAAGAACTGAAGTAGGTTAACTAACATCTGAGTACTGGAGAATAGAGAACTGAAGTAGGCCAACTAATATCTGAGTACTGTACTAGAGAATAGAGAACTGAAGTAGGCCAACTAACCTCTGAGTAATTGAGAATAGAGAACTGAAGTAGGCCAACTAACATCTGAGTACTTCACTAGTGTGCATTAAATCCTGTTTACAAAGTACTGGATCTTGTTTGTTGATGTCTCCGTTACTCTCCGTGTCTCACAGACTTTACATTTGTGCCAAAGATTCCTCACTGAATTAGGCAAGTTGAGGCATCAATTGACACTGCGTTTTTAAGTTATGTAAAATGTGTCACTTCTTCCAGTTCATTTTCATTAATTTTTTTTAGTCGATGTAGCTGTTGTTCGTTTTTTATTTTTTTAATTAATGCAAGGCCTGTTTTGCTGCTTCTTAACATAACCATAAGCGAAATCCATGTCCTTAACTTGTGTTTGTTTTCCTTGGATTCATGTTCGCTTGTTTTCGATCGTTTGTTCCTTATTCCCCCCCCCCCATTACAAGTAAAATATCAATTCTTTTATTATTCATTATGTCACACATATTCCTAGACCATAAGTCTATACGATCTATAAACAAACCCGTTACACGACTTATTGATAACTTGTTCCATAACACATGTAACAACGACATGACCCTAATATGCCAAAGGCCCTCATTATCCAAACACGAGACCCTAAACAAGCCGCCAAGTTATTATCAATGCCGATAAAACTGGGGTGTACATTACCCATGGGCGAGAAGTAAACATCTAGGAGAAATGTGTCTATTTTCCCAGTACTTAGGGCGTCAAATGTTTGCCTGTATGAAATGTGAGTGACATTTTCGGTCAGTAAGTTGTGATTATCTAACTTTTAAAATACAGTCATGTTTACCACTTTTGTTGAAACGATTTGTAATACTCTACTGCTAAGCAGTACCGTAGTGAGAAAAAATAAGGATACGTTTCATTATTGAAAAGGTAGTATGGAAGGATCGGCGTGGTCGAGTAAAGCTCATGGTTGCTAAACCGAAAAGTCTCGAGTTCGAACCCTCTGGCAGACAACTGCTCCAAACAACTGCTGCCTTGTAGTTTGTTCTTGGTTGGATAAAGGCTATGGAAGCAAATCCAAAAAGAAAGGCAGGCTGAAATCGGAGTCAATGGCATTAATGGCGCATAACGAGTTTTTCTACATTCGAATATGCCTTTATTTTTATTTTTCTTCTTTAAATAAAATTGTGTTTATACATTTAAAACATCTACCATATTATTTTCAACAAAAGCCCGTATCAAGTTCTTCATTTATCGCTAAAGATTCTGATGTAAAATCCTGCGAAAATATTTTGTGGACAGAGAGAGAGAGAGAGAGAGAGAGAGAGAGAGAGAGAGAGAGAGAGAGAGAGAGAGAGAGAGAGAGGGAGAAGTCCGCACATGGGCTGTTATATATTAGGATGTTTTGAATCGCTGGCCTACATCTATCTCTTTAAAAAAAAATATTTCAATCAACCGTATTTTGGGCAACGGATTTTTTTAAAAAACAAAATTTGTTTTCGAGAAATAGTTTATCTTTCCTTTGATATGCAGCACCGACTTTTCTCTTCATACCTGATGTCGGGCATCTGTAATTTACCCACCGCTATGATTGTAATACCCTTCACCACGATTATAATTTCCATCAAATGTCTGTAACGCCCGGCCCAGTGTTGTGGGATAACCACAACAAAACTTTAATACCCACGTTTTGATACCTACTCCACTTCTACAACTTTGATGACAAATCCTTATACATTTTACACGCACGTACGCACACGCACACACACACTGACACACACGCATACACACTCAACATATTTATGAAGTCTGATTTGCAGCAAAATGTGTATGATGTGTAGGTGATAGGTGATGAGGAACAGGTTGAAGGTTTAGTCAACATTTAATTAATCAAAACGTTGTAAAAACTAAAAAAAAATGTTTCTTGTGATTAACAAAAAGATCTAAATAAAACTTACAAACCTTTTTCCATTTCCTAGCAGATTTCCGACTTTGTATACTTCAAACTTGTGTTCACAAGACAAGCGTCTTTTATTTTAAAGATCAGTTCTAAAGTAAAGCATCGTTTGAATACGGGAACATTAGACTTTTTTTTTAACTAACTCCAGCTTTGTCAGCACATATGCTCTCAAATTATGAAACACAATAAACATAACGACCAAAAAAAATCTGGCATTTTACCCGCAGCCTGTCAAGTTATTTTAGACGGTATCGTTTCGTGTAAGATAGTAGTTTCTTGCAAGACCCACACCAATAGCTACTGGATGCTCACCAAATTGATATGTTTCAATTTGTCTTCTGTATACAGCTTTCTTTTTTTTTTAAACTAAGGGATTAATTATTTTTCGCGATAAATGCACCGTTTAACACTGTGCCAATTGCATACGTTATCTGCTCTTTGATGTTTTTGGAGTTTTCGTTTCTTTTTATATCCTAAATACAACGGCGTCAACGTAAATATCGGATCTTACTTTATTTTTCAGAAAATAATAATTTGTTTACTTTCCTCGGAATACAATTTTTTAATGTGAATAATTGCAGTCATAGTTTATTACGTTGAAGAATAACGTTTATTGTACTTGAAGAATTTTTTCACCGTCTAATTAGTTAAATTGCCCGATGCGAAAAAAAATTCTATTCTATGGAGTAGGGAGCAAACAATCTTTCCTTAAATTTTTTTTTACAGTGCATCTAACATTTACCGAAATAAACCGCAGTTAGTTCGATACCCGTGTTAAATATTGTTTGCTTATTAAAAGTTTAAGAGTAAAATCATAGCAGTTATAGAAACGACTTATAAAAAAATATTTGTTTTGTAATTTGCTTTATTAGCTTTTACTGGGCCAAATTATTTTATGTATGGCAACACTAGCTAGCGCGTATTAAAACTTCAAGCAAGACACTTGAGAGTTGTGTTGATAAAACATTTATAATAATAAGGTATCACTGGATTTGAAATGGGTCTAAACAAAATAAACAATTTTCTACAGCTGAAATTTGAAATCAAGCTTGTAAGAGTAGCTTGTTTCGAGTATGCGGTAATCATTTGTTTATGCAGATGGATTACTTCTTTTTAGTGAATATCCAATTTTTTGCTGGAAAACGTTTTTTGTTTTACAATGTAATGTTTTGTTTTTTGGTCTAAATCCCCCATACAGACGGCTTGCCACCTGTTACCAGCCATAAGTAAGTGAACACACAAACCTGCCACTCAGCAAGCCTCGACTCAACGGTTCACATCTTTGTAGCTACAAACTTTCTGCAGCTAGAGGTGTGGATACCACATGTTTGTAGCTACAAACTTACCGAAGTGAGAGGTGTGGATACCACAGGTTTGTAGCTACAAACTTTCTGCAGCTGAAGGTGTGGATACCACAGGTTTGTAGCTACAAACTTTCTGCAGCTAGATGTGTGGATACCACAGGTTTGTAGCTACAAACTTTCTGCAGCTGAAGGTGTGGATACCACAGGTTTGTAGCTACAAACTTTCTGCAGCTAGAGGTGTGGATACCACAGGTTTGTAGCTACAAACTTTCCTCTAGCTGAAGGTGTCGATACCACAGGTTTGTAGCTACAAACTTTCTGTAGCTGAAGGTGTCGATACCACAGGTTGGTAGCTACAAACTTTCCTCTAGCTGAAGGTGTCGATACCACAGGTTTGTAGCTACAAACTTTCTGTAGCTGAAGGTGTGGATACCACATGTTTGTAGCTACAAACTTTCCTCTAGCTGAAGGTGTCGATACCACAGGTTTGTAGCTACAAACTTTCTGTAGCTGAAGGTGTCGATACCACAGGTTTGTAGCTACAAACTTACCGAAGGGAGAGGTGTGGATACCACAGGTTTGTAGCTACAAACTTACCGAAGTGAGAGGTGTGGATACCACAGGTTTGTAGCTACAAACTTTCTGCAGCTGAAGGTGTGGATACCACAGGTTTGTAGCTACAAACTTACTGAAGTGAGAAGTGTGGATACCACAGGTTTGTAGCTACAAACTTTCTGCAGCTAGAGGTGTGGATACCACAGGTTTGTAGCTACAAACTTTCTGCAGCTAGAGGTGTGGATACCACAGGTTTGTAGCTACAAACTTTCTGCAGCTAGAGGTGTGGATACCACAGGTTTGTAGCTACAAACTTTCTGTAGCTGAATGTGTGGATACCACAGGTTTGTAGCTACAAACTTTCTGCAGCTAGAGGTGTGGATACCACAGGTTTGTAGCTACAAACTTTCTGCAGCTAGAGGTGTGGATACCACAGGTTTGTAGCTACAAACTTTCTGCAGCTAGAGGTGTGGATACCACAGGTTTGTAGCTACAAACTTTCTGCAGCTGAAGATGTGGATACCACAGGTTTGTAGCTACAAACTTTCTGCAGCTGAAGGTGTGGATACCACAGGTTTGTAGCTACAAACTTAACCAAGCTAGAGGTGTCGATACCACAGGTTTGTAGCTACAAACTTTCTGCAGCTAGAGGTGTGGATACCACAGGTTTGTAGCTTCAAACTCACCGCAGTTGTAGGTGTTGACAGTCGTCTTTGTGATGCTGTCATTTACGGATACAACTTTAAGTATCCAAACCTCGACATCCATAATTAGGAACTTCGGTGCAATCCTTGACATGGTTTCAAAAGTAAAATATAGCTGTCATATTATTCATCTATTCTGAAATTATGTTTTCATCACGTAGTATTATCCCATTGTATTCTTTCCTAACAATGATAATTCTTTTTAAAATGGCAGAAATGAGATTAGAAACACGTGGCGTTATCTTAGTTGGCGCTAAAAATGAGTGCACGAAATTATGTCTTGAATTTCATAAGCAGGAAGTGAAGATAAGGAAGAAACTACATATTTAATAAAGAATCAGATTTGTTATCTGTAATTGGCAGGAATCTCTCAAAGCCTACTCTGCTTATTCGCCAGCTTGACGCCGTGTACCCATGCTAACTGCCAACCTAAGATGAGGTGCGAGTTAATTATCAACCTGCTTGCCTCCAATTAGTAACTCACCACTGCGGTCTGAGCGCCGTAAATCTGACGCCCAGTGCAACGGTTTATTTGCCCTAGTTTCACGCTAGGGCAGGTAGCGCGTTGTTCTCTCCTGCTCATCAAGGCTGTAGTTTGTGCATGCAGTTAACCAGAAATTTTGTGATCTTATAGATAGAATGTCATCAAGTATGTTGATAAGTTTTAGATTTTCATTCGTGTTCGCAATGAGAAGCGCACTAGTCTTCATTTCAATCATGTGACCTTAGCATTTATTGTACTCTGTATTTCGATGTGATCTTAGCATTTATTGTAGGCCTACTCTATATTTCGATGTGATCTTAGCATTTATTTTAAAAGTAAAACAAATCTAAGTCTTGATTGCCCACGTTTCTTTTTGTCATTTTATCAGATTTTAACATTTTACTGGGGTTAAAAAAAAGTATTTTAAAGGAAAAAAAAACAACAATAGCTGTTGTTCATAGAGACGATTTTAAAAAAAAGGCAGTTCAAAGGAGGTTATCTCAGAGCGGAGTGTTATCTAGCGTGAAAAAAGCTCTTGGCATCAGGCACAAAAATACGGCTTTCATTTTGGGTCGGAGATTCGGGATCAAAGCCACAACATGAACCCTATCATTGGTTTGTTTTTTAAATTTACGTCAAGATTCGAGTCATTGAGACACGGAGGCAAAGTTGTTTGGAGTGTGCGGGTCTAACACTGGGAGCAGAGGTAGTAAGGTGCACGGAGCGTATATGGCAGGAGAATGACGGAGTGGGGAGGAATGGAGACGTGATAATATGGGAGAGGAGAAATGTGGTTTAACGGGAGGAGGGCAACATGTTAAAGTTAAAGGGAAACAAATCAAACAGAAAGGAAACGATGATGAGACATCGGGTTCAATTTGTTTTCCCATTTTAAATCTAAGACAGACCATAGTACAAAGAAAAGAAACATACGTTCATTATCTCTCTCTCTCCTCTCTCTCTCTGGAAATTGCTTTAAGTACAAGCTTAGTTTAAAGGTGGAGCTTCATGTAACCGATAAATTATAAGGGTAGAGCGTGTAAAGAAAGGTAATCATTTATAGTACATTCTTTATGTTGAAAACGGCATTTTATTTTAACGAACATTATAAGATAGCGTTACTCCCTAGTGTAAATAAAATCCCGTAATGTAAATCCTGCGAAGTAGAGGGTTGTGTGTGTGTGTGGGGGGGGGGGGGGGGGTCTCAGAAAATTCCATTCAGAGCGCCTTCAGGCCGAATTGTCGTAAGGATTCTAAACAAAACCTATCTGCCAGAACCATTCGGCTTTCTCCCAGGCATTTCCCTGCAAAATTTATAGGAAAACTTGCCAAATTATCTTCGCTCATTTTTTGTTTCTTCTAATGTTCATGTTTACTTCAGTGTGTGTTTATTAATATTTTGTATTTTTAGGGGTTATTTTAAACGTTGATTTTTTAAAGTTAGAACAGTAGATCTAGTAGAAAACAAAAGGGAAAATGCTAAACTTGTTCTGCTAATATTAAAAAAGACTAGTATAAATTATATAAATGCTAAACTTGTTCTGCTAATATTAAAAAAGACTAGTATAAATTATATAAATATAGAATTGGTAGAGAAACTAGTATAAACTTTATAAATATAAAAATGCGTGAATTAGTTTTATTGACATGTACTTGTTAACTACAATTTTCCTATGGTGGACATACATACTTGATACAACTACTGATACTAACGATACTAACTGATATAGCAGCAGTAATGTACTGGCACTGAAAGTCGTCTATTGATACTGCGCCTACCGTGTAATGATACTGCATCAATAGTCGACTGGTACTGGACCAATATTGTACTGATACTGAACCTATAGTATACTAATGCTGCACATATAAAGTAAGGATACTCCAACCATGTTGTAGACGTACTGATGTTGCACAGATAATATACTAACACAGTATCAGTAGAGTATTCTATCAATAGAGTACTGATACTGACCTGTAGTTAACTGCATTGATAGTGTACTCTCGCTGCATAAGTAGTGTGAAAATAAAATAAAAATAATGCAACATTTTTTTCACACATCTACACTTTATGTTTCTAATACTAATACCTTAAAAAGCCACAACCTTGTATGGTCTCATACGGATTCAGCTGAATGGAAATGTTTGTTTCGCCCCACAGGGCAGTTAATTTCCTTTAAAACCTTTTGTGAGGGTGGGGATTTTTAAGAGGTGTAACGAATCCAATAACACAAGTCCAAGTATGAAATGTTCTTTATTAACAAAGATATATATTCAAGTTTCTTCCTAACTAGCCTATTCTATGCTCTCTACTGTTTACTACTACAACTACTAACTGTTCACTATACTACTAACTACGCACTCCCATGACCAATTCTAACACTAACTGTTCTCTACATAACTACGTCTGCTCCATTCTGCCTCTTCGCTAGCTACCTATCAACTGCCGGCCTAACAGTGGCCCACGCTTCACTGGTCAGCTGACCGTCCCACGTGACCGGTCAGTTCCCTATATTTTCATTGGTCTACCTCTGACCAAATCGCTATAGCCTGTTTCTGCTATCTACCTGACCTCTCCGACGCAACCTTGCGTCATCACACCTTTCCTTTATATCATGTTTGATATCGTTAATATCAACCATATGGTGGTGCCATTGATGACGATGGATTTTACTTTTATGTTGAACTTTCAAAACAACTCTCACATTTATCAGTTTTTGCTACAACAGTGAGCAGCTACTTTAGAAAAATATTTTAATTTCTATATGCAAGTAGAATCGAGATTTAAATCATGTCTGTATGATACAACAAAGGTGTATAAAATATAAATATAGCTTAAATGTATAAAAAAACAACAACTAATAACGCAATATAAAACGGCTTCGAGTCCAAAACTGTTAATTAGTTAATTGTTATATCATTCGTCATAGGTGTAACGTTTGTTGTGTTATATCGTACTAGTATCAGGCTAGCTAGTCTTTATATTACTTGAAGTAAAACGTCGACAGATTCAGCGCAAAAACATGTTAACTGAGGGTGGGAGCTTACAAAACGCTATTCACAGCCGATAGCTGCTTTTTGCTAGTCTGCACGTCATTTTGCTCAAACAAATCCAAGTTCCTAAGTCCATAAACACGCATTTTTTTTTCTCTAACTACCTACTCTGGGTTGGTTAAAAAAAAAACAAATCTCCAATGTGGCGTGGTTTGAACTCAATTCTACACAGAAACTGGCAAACGATTCTCCTGCTCATGACAAGGTGACGTCAGTGGGTGCACTGAAGTTGATTTATGTCCCCTCGAACAATTTTAACAGCAGACTACAAGACGTTCATGCTGCATACTTGAGACGTTCGTTTGCGCATGTGCATATGTCAGACCCCGAAGCATCAACTCGTTAAAGCCCACGTCTGCTTATGTGTTGGGGTGTGAAAACTTTCCAGCCAAGTGTTGGCCAACTCAACCAAAACACCTTCAATAACAGCTGCATCATTAAATCAAGAATCAACACACATATTTATGTACAGACTTTAACTATTTAACCCCCCACCCCCCCCATCCCCACCCCCCAGAATTCGAGCAAAAAATGTTTTGTTAAGCCAATTATTATTAATACAAAATATAAATTAATTCAACAAGGATCTCACAGATGTGGGTAATTGATGGGATTTTTATTGCGGAAGTTCTTTAATGGTATTAATTACTTTCTCGTATATACGAAGTATAGAGAAAGTATTGTAATCGTGCACAAAAATCACTTGAAATTTTACAATTTTCACCGTATTACACCTCAGTCTTTCATCTCATCCGAAGTATAGAGGACTTATTTTAATCGGGCAAAAATTATCAATCCAGATTTATAAAAATTAAGAGGTTTTATGCGTAATCCAGTCTGAAAAACTGGGCTTTGCAATTCTGTCCGTATGTCTGTGTGTCTGTGTGTGTGTGTGTCTGTCCGTGTGTAAACACGATAACTTGAGTACCGTTACAGCTAGGTTGATGAAATTTCATATATAAGTATTTTATCAAAATCGTAGATCCGTATCAACTTTTGAGCGATTTCCGATAACCGGAAGTGGTACTTTTTCTACTTTGAATTTTTCAAAAGCCTATAACTTGAGTACTATTTCAGATAGATAAATGAAATTTCACATGTAAGTAAAAGATCTAATTTTCTACCTCCTGTTAAATTTTGAGTAATTTCCGTTGACCGGAAGTAGTAATTTCGGCTACTTCCGATTTCTCCAAAAACTAATGTAAATTTTTAAAGTACTAATAATATTGCGCACTATTATGCACTTTTTTATTTGGCGTTCACTTGGTGTGCAATTAATCTGTCTACGAGATTTTATTCTATTTTTAAAACTTTAAGTATTTAAAATGGATTAAAAATCATGTCTATAGCCGAGTTCCCATCCCCTGTTGTTTTATATAAGAATATTCGAGAAAGCTTAGGGGAGATCACTCCCGGTTTACTTTTACAGTAGGTTCGTAGTATTAAGTATAAATATATATATATATATATATATATATATCTATATATGTATATATATAAATATGTATATATATATATACATATATATATATATATATATATATATATATATATATATATATATATATATATATATATTTATTTATTTATTTATTTATCATGCATTCTAGACAACATCTTTCCTCCTTCTTTCCACGTTAACCACTCATCGGCATTTAGAACGGGGTATGATTAATAATCTCTGCGACGTGCATCTATCAACAGGTCAAATGTAATTTACTTTTTTTCTGTCTTCGTCTGGAGTTTTGTTAATGATCGTTTTGAATCGATACTTAAACGTTAATTTGTAAAACTGCTGTTGAAAGTAAAGAGAACGACTAAAGGCACCAATAGAGCAACAGAGCTAGTACTGTTTGCTGGGATCTAAAAAATCTAACTATTTTATCAGTGTCAGTCAGTCCCAACTCCCCCATGCAGTTCTATAACAGCGTACCATTTTTGCACGTGACTAGATCTAAAGTATTTTAGAACAAAAAAAAACTTTTACCTTTTCTAAAGTTTTAGTCAATTATAATAGGATAATATTTTCACATTTATACTATAGGGCAGGGGTCTCCAAACTACGGCCCGCGGGCCGGATGCGGCCCGCGAAGTCCTCTCATCCGGCCCGCGGAGATCATTTTGTCCAAGGAAAAATCGTTTATTGGTGATGATGAGGAAGTTTGCCCAGAAAAATCAAAGACATGCCTAGAAAAAACTGGCCCTCGAACTAAAATTTGATAGATGCGGCCCTCGTACTGAAAAGTTTGGAGACCCCTGCTATAGGGTATTAATAAACAGACTATTTTTTATTTTAGTTTTAGTTCATTAAACAATTGTTTCAGAAATCTCAATTCACTATCTATCAACTTTTTCTTTCATCAGTTTTGTTTTAATCTAACACACGGTAAGTTGTTAATAAACCTTATTAAAAATAAATTGACACAAGACCTGTTCTCTTACCCCCAACGTTTACATAACCTCCCAACCCGTGTTACTGTATGTATGCAAACAACACTGATATTAATTACCTACCTGTCACAGAGTGGAAAGAAAAAAAAAATCATGTTTTATCACATGCCAGTTATTTTAAAAACTGCAGGTGAAGGTGGTAAAGTAAATCACCACATTTCCCTCAGGTCTAGTTCTCATTCTATTAGGCATAGTTCCCACTAGAACTTTCTGACCTGTTTCCTGCTAGAATCTGCTAGATTTCTCTAGCCCAGTTCCCACTAGATTTCTCTAGCCTAGTTCCCACTAGTTCCCACTAGATTTCTCTAGCCTAGTTCCCACAAGATTACTCTATCGTAGTTCCCACTAGATTTCTCTAGCCTAGTTCCCACTAGATTTCTCTAACCTAGTTCCCACTAGATTTCTCTAACCTAGTTCCCACTAGATTTCTCTAGCCTAGTTCCCACTAGATTTCTCTAGCCTAGTTCCCACTATGATTTCTCTAGCCTAGTTTCCACTAGATTTCTCTAACCTAGTTCCCACTAGATTTCTCTAGCCTAGTTCCCACTAGATTTCTCTAGCCTAGTTTCCACTAGATTTCTCTAGCCTAGTTCCCACTAGATTTCTCTAGCCTAGTTCCCACTAGATTTCTCTAACCTAGTTCCCACTAGATTTCTCTAACCTAGTTCCCACTAGATTTCTCTAGCCTAGTTCCCACTAGATTTCTCTAGCCTAGTTCCCACTATGATTTCTCTAGCCTAGTTTCCACTAGATTTCTCTAACCTAGTTCCCACTAGATTTCTCTAGCCTAGTTCCCACTAGATTTCTCTAGCCTAGTTCCCACTATGATTTCTCTAGCCTAGTTTCCACTAGATTTCTCTAACCTAGTTTCCACTAGATTTCTCTAACCTAGTTCCCACTAGATTTCATTAACCTAGTTCCCACTAGATTTCTCTAGCCTAGTTTCCACTAGAATCTCATGGCATCTATAGGTTATTAAGCTAGTCCACACCCCAGGCACTAATAGGCTAGTATACACCATAGCGTTTAACATTCGAACTTTTTTTGCGACTTTAAATTTATGTCAGTCTGGCTTTCACACTGGGTAAGTTTTCATTTTAAAGCGTTCATTATTTATTTTCCCTTTTTTTCGTGACTTTCGACTGCCAAATACTTAATGAGTTTGTCACGGCGTGTAGCGGTTAATCGCCGAGACGAGTTGTCTAATTGGATTTAAGATTTACTACCTGTGTGACATCACTAAAACTTGCACGATTACATCAGAAGAATTTGAATCTCTGCTCGCGCTGTCCAATAAACTTATTAACCTGGGTTTTATTGAGCTTAAGTTACCAATATTTACTTCACAGGTTAGTTTAGGTTAGGTTTGCCTGTCGTCCCTATTGGGACATAGGCCGCTGTTACTTCATTGATAAAAAGGGTAGTTAGTTCTTCAATAACTTTGTTACTTAAATGGGAATTATGTGTTGTGTATTTGAGATACATCACACATTTTTAGCCATCCCTACCCGCCATCGTATAGCTATACGTTGTAACAAAAAGCGGTAAAATGTCAATAGATTTTTTCTTGTATGATAAAAATATATGCTAGAAAGATCTCTTAACAACTATCCCCGTCCATGTATCTTTATACAAGCCTATAACAGCTGCAGGTACTCGTGACGTAACAATACATCCATTGGATGGATTATCATAGTATACTATCTGTGAAAAAGGGTTCCAGTGTTTCGTTCAGGCTGCTCTCCGGGGAATATGGGGATATGTGGGGAAAGTATAAATAATTAATATAGAAAATATATACTTTAATCAGTATCAAGCACCCTCCCCTCAGGAAAGTTTCAAGTGCACCCCCCCCCCCACCACCAACCTTCGGAGTAAGATGTTTGAAAAATCCCTGATTGGTTTTCTATTAAATTTTCTTGTGTGTGTTTAGTTGACAATAATAAAATAACGTCTCGTCTCCTTCAACAGCAGTGCGCATGACATGCCTGGGGAAGGCGTACGTCCATTGGTCGGAGGTTGAGAATGTAGGTCACAGGGGTGGCAGGCAACGAGTAGAGGCAGTAGAGTATACGGCAGATGAGGATTATTTCCAGTTCCGGTTCCAGCTCTGGCCGCAAGGTATGATTTTTCAAAACATTATCTCCATCATATTAACACAAGCCCCGTTCAAAATGTCACCATGTGCATTATTTTATTTGTAAGGTGTTCAACAAATATCGAGTGACATTTCGTCTGTTTATTATCATCATACAAAGACATTCAGGCGAAGCTATAATGTTTATATAGTTTTAAGGAGTCACAAACACAATTCCTTTAATACACAGCTCCATGTCATGCTTTTTGAGTTGTGGGGTGGTAAAGTCTGTTACGTGATCGATCGGTGAAAAGATACTGACGCTTCAGTCAATTGAAATATTAGGCATTGTCTAGTCTAATGTGATGCATGTTAATGTGTAAATAATGTTAATGATCACCAAGAGAAATCCGCTCAGCACTAGCTATCATGTTAATTAGAGAGGAACAATAAATCAGTTAATACAACATTTATATTAGAAAAGTGCAGGAACATGGTGGGGCAAGTAAAAATTTAAATAAAGGAGGAAATTGAACAATATATATATATATATATATATATATATATATATATATATATATATATATATATATATATATATATATATATATATATATACAAGCACTTTACCAATTCGTTTGTTAGGTTTCGATTTCTGTTATAAATATTTGCATCTTATTATTTGGCGAAAGATTAGCTGCACTAAAGTTTATTTATAGTCCATGCTGTGGGACTTTCGGAAAGAAGTTTAGCTAGCTCTTACGGGCCACTTTCCCAAGCATGCCATGGCCGAATTCCAGTGGTTGAGGCAAAGGTTGGCCAGACTTTTGTAACGCTGCTGCGATCTGCTGGAGCTGCTACGTTCTGTCTAACACGTTTCTGTGTGGGGATGAAACGGATGTTGATGCAGTAGGCTCTGATGTTAACGGTTGTTATCTGCTGTCAAAATCTGTGCCGGTGCGTGCCACAGTTCAGCCGATCCTACACTATTCTCAACGACAATGTCGTTGAGAACTAACTGACAGTGTCGCTATAGAATAAGGCTATAGATTTTTTCTCAGTTGATTCTGTCGTTGAGACTCTAATTATAGCTCAAAGCATACTAAATATCTAAACGGAAAAAAAGTGTATCGACTTATAAATCACTACATTTTTTTTATTAAACATGAATCAGGGAGAATTGTATTTATTTTGTTAGTATTTTAGGTAATAATAGCTAATACTGTCATAATCATTAACAATCGTGTTTTCTTTTTAAAAATTCTTATCTTAACTTTCATAATGCCAGGTTTGCCTTTAAACTCTAAAGGCTTATGGTCACTCTCAATTTTCTATCAAATAGCCATGATGATTAAGCTAAGCTATGCAGTAATAATCAGGATATTTTTAAGATTTTAAAAATAAAACATAAATTCTAGGCCATTTGGTTTAAATTCTTCTTTTTCTTCTTCTTCATTCATACTACTTGAGGGGATTTACTACAACATAAGTAATACGTAGGGGGGGGGGGGGGGTCTGGCTTTTTGTGACGATGTGTGATGGAGGGGAGGGGTGTGGTAAAAATCGTCAAAAAAGGGACGTCATTTATGGATGACCCCTAGGTAATATATAAGTATGGCTAATTGACTGCGATTTGAGCCTGCTTTTGTTTCTAGATGTGTCTCCATAGCCGTCTCCATTTAACTTCTAAGACAAATCTGCAAGGCAGCAGTGTTTTAATTCAGTTTTCTCCTAGCTGTACCCAGTACCCAGCAAACGAGTTTCACCTGACCAAAGGTCAGAACACGGGCCTTTTGAGTTAGCAATCATGCCCAACCACGCCGTCAATCAGGCGTGGGGGTCGAATATTTCTAATGATGGTGCGAAGAGATGGGGGAGGGGGAGTAAGTAAGTAAGTATCGTCACAAAATTGAATTTTAAAAAGTAGCTATTGACTAAAGGCCTAATTTTAGCGCTATTATATCGTATTTCAAAGAAGTTTGTAAACGTTAAAAAATAATATATTTGGGGGTCATTCATAAATGACGTCACGCTTTTTTGGACGATTTTTACCCCACCCCCCCTCTCCCCTCCGTCACACATCGTCACAAAAATCCAGACCCCCCCTAAAATGACGTCACACCTCAGCATACAACCCCCCCCCCCCCCCCCCCCCCGTCAAAATTGCTGTTGAATTTTTCTTAAAACTTCAATATTTTTCCAAAATCTTGTCAGAACTCTGTCAAAATAGAGTATTTCGATTAATTTATATTACAATTTATTAAAACCGTTTTCTAAAACGCGAAAAAAACGGCTAAAACTCGTTTTCTAACATTGCTTTTTTATAATGCCAAAAAGTGACGCCACACAATCTGACCCCCCCCCCCCTCCCCCTCATCACACACCGTCACAAAATTACGGACTTCTCCTACGAGTGTAACGTCATTTATGGACGACCCCTTTGATCCACATACATCATCATGAAACGGGTTCGTTGATATTTTGAAAAAAATAGATAACGATTAATAAAGAAGTACATTCAACAACAACAAAAAGAAAAAGAACAGTAACCATGTTATTTTTTAATAATAAGCAATATATTATTTTGTTATATCCCCTTGTAAGGGGAAACAACCCAGCTAAATGAAACGCAAGAGGGGCTGGGGGAGAGGGGCCTAAAGGAAAGTGTGGTGACACTCTAAAGGGGGTGGGAGAGGGGGGGGGGGGGGTTGACCAGTTGTAATATTGTAAACTGGTTTTTGGTAGGGTTGGATAACAATCGTTATGGAGTGGGGATGAATTTGACATTTCATAAGATTACCCTTCATAGAATTAAAAAAAAAAGAATGAGTATAAAGGATACTGAATACGAAATATAGATTGCAAAATTCATCAATCCTATTAATCCCATCCATCCCGTTTTATACACCTGATTTCAGTTATCCTACTCACATCATATATATATATATATATACATATATATATAGGCTATATATAATATATATATATATATATATATATATATATATATATATATATATATATATATATATATATATATTTATTTAAATATTTATATGTGTGTTTGTTTATTGAAACCGGCCTACATGTACTTTCAATATTGTAACATTCACTGAAATAAACATACACATATATAAGCCTATATATTTGTCGGTTCTGCCTAATTTGCAGCCTTTTTTTTTAATGGACAAAATCCGAAATAATTATGATATTGAAAAAGCTACCTAATATTCAGACTAAAATAGTATCTACACAAATGTAGAAATCTTATTTGTGTAGATTATTACAAACAATTTAAAAATTAATAAATAAATAAGGTAGATAGATATTTGTAAAACTGTTTTCATAATCTTTTGTTAGTTACCAACTTTTATCATTGTATCAGGGATATTGTGAGTTTTGTTGTTTCCTTACAATATAAAAAAGATATCAAATAAAGCTATGCTCTTGTATTATTTTTTCTTTGCAAAACTTATTACAATATAACAAAGTACAGTGTACAGTGTTGCTATGATATAATTTGAATAGTTTCTGTAGGTCTATTTTGGATTGCTGTTGTTTTTTTTCTAGTACTAGATTTAATAGTCTAAATGATGGGTAGTGTTGCATGACAATAACTTGAATAACACAATTTGTAGGTAGACGTAGATGTTTGCCATCCAATTAAGACATTAGTAGCTGACAACAGCCTGTTAGGCAATTTTTTGTGCTCGGTCCAGGTATTACTTAAGTTGCATCTTATGTTTTTTTTCTTTTATCCTTGGAGATTCCAGGTCAGAGCATTTCTTGCTATACTGGTCAGTACTGGTCACCGGTCTTGAGTTTGGCTAGTCAATTATCATAAGTATGTAATTTTTTTTTTAAAAAAAGACAGAAAATGTATAATTTTTAATTTAATTTATTTTTTTTCCATAGAAAAATTGAGGACTCCGATACGTTGTATTTTTCAGCTGTTCTTTTGACACCTATTGTTTCGGATTGGGTCAAAATTTCTGCTTTCTGCAGCACACTGTATCTTTTTTTTTTACCTACAAAAATAAACAATACCTTTGAATTATTTTTTTTAAATAAATTATATTTTGTAAGCACATTAATTCATTAATGATACATTTTTATTTTATTTTAGGGATTAGTTCTCTTACCCATTTTGATGTAAGTGGGAGTTTCTGGAACAACATTTTCAATTTGAGCTTGTGTCAGTGCTATTGATTTATCTAGATTTAATGAAACAACAGAAATAGAGTTAAAAAAAAAACTTTCTTATTTTACATAAAATAAATAACTGAGGTTTACTCTACTTGTCAATTGTAAGACCATAACATAAGTTTACATTATTACCTTGGTTTATACTAAGGATACTCGGTATCTCAAGCTCAGTTATTTCTGTTTGTTCTGTATTTGTACTTGATTCATCTGCAGCTAAAACAATCCCAGCTACAGCTTCATTTAAGTCTGAAACAAATAGCATGCAAAGTTTTGTGCTTCAGCTCAAGTAAAGCCATGATTTTTCAAACCCAGCACCACCACAACACAATATCAATAAATAACACAGTTATCATCTTACCAAGTTCCAAAACCTGAATTTCACAGTCTTTGAAGGATGACTCTTCCTTTTCAGGATATTGCAGCTTTTTACTTTCATCTAAAAAAGAAATCATTCATAAATAATTAATTATCTAAAATATATAATATAATATTGATATGGATTATTATTGCATACAATTATTAAACACCAGTTTGTCAAAAAGTAATACCTTCAATTAACACTCGACCTCTAAAATTTTTTGAAAGGACTTTCAAGCTTTCTAATGAGCTTAGCAAACCTGCAAGGAAGAATATACATCAGTGTTTGAAACACAATAGGTTCAATGACAACACAATAAAGTTTTTTAATAATAAGTACATAAAGAATTCCTTAGAAATTGCAAATAAAAACAGAAGAAATGATGCACAATACTGCAATATAACATGTTTATTAGAAGGCCTACTTCAGAATATTTCTCAAATGTTAGGTTTAGGAATCAGCATGGAATGCAACTTAGTATGAGAACTTAGAAGTTCCAGTCTTACATTACTTACACGATAAATTAAATTTGATATAAGAATATTAGAAATCTACAGGAGTTTAACTATCTCAAATTAAATAAATAATTTGAACTTCAGGAATACAAAGATAAACTCACAATCATAATCCATTGTTTTCCTGGAAAAAATTAAATATTTACTTTGCATTAGTTACTAAAAAAGTTTTTACTCATGGAAGAATAATTTGACATGATGAGCATTAAAAAAATTTTTAAAATAATTAATAATTATATATTTTTTTAAAATAGGGCTACATTATAAGTAATTGATTACACTTTTAAAATCTATTATATATTATAAATCATACTAAAATAACTCACAAGGTTATAGCCATCTGTATATTGTATTTGTCTTCTGCTATTATTTGATTTAATTCATTTACAGTGTACAGTTGAGGGTGCTTGAATGGTATCCCTGTAGGCAGCCCAGTGACAGTTATGTTACTACTAAAGTATGGTACTTGAGTATTGAGTTTCATGCAACTTTCTGAAACACACATATTTATATATGTAAGTTTGTGCACACATAAACAAATCTATTAATTTTAACCATTACCATTTGTCTTTAGGTTGCAAAAGATTTAGACCAGCCAAATAGTTTTTCAATAAAATAAATTTAAATTATATTATTCTTGAACACAATCTAGTGTAGCATATTTTTAAAATTAGAAATGCAAAGGCAATAAAAGGAACATTGTCTTAAATTGACCTACCCCATCTTTCCTGAAAAATCTCCATCACTAATTGGCGCAGTCTGACAGATTTAGTGCAGCTTTGTAATGGATCTGTAAAATAATAAAAGATTTTAATAATTACAAATATAGGTAGAAACTACATAAAAAGTATAACACTATAATTGCTAATCTATACAATCATTTAAATATTAAATTCACAAATAAATATTTATAATGCAGATTTAAAATAGGTTTTCATAATAGGTATTCAAGGTCTTAGCCTAAAGTTTAGCAGATATGAACTTTTTCTACATTTAACAAAATATAAAAAAGAATACCAGTATATATAAATATTTCTTTTTTTGGTGAAGTTTTTTTTTTTAAATCTCAAAACTTCTTAAATTATTTTAAATTTCTAAAATATATAAGGCCTAATTAAACTCATTGATTATTTCTGCCTGCGCAAAGAAAAAACCCTCACCTTTGCATACAAGATCTATTATGTCTTTTTTTAAATGTTTTGCATTCATGGTGTGGAACACTTCAACTTTGTTAATCGGGTCAAAGTAAGAACTAACACCAATAAATTTTACATTAGCCTTTTCCATATCTTTAACCTGCAAAAAAAAAGTGAACGAATTATTAAGATATTTACATGTATTAGTATTATTAATCTGTTGTATAGTTGACAAGTGATCTTAACATCTTACCAATAATTTTAATCTTTTCTTCAGCCCCTTTACAATATCACTATCCTCGAGCCCATAAAAAGGTTGTTTGTTTTTCTCTTGTGCCTTCCTGTCCATTTCAACTTTTGTCACATGATCAAGCAATTTCCATTCTTGGGAAATTCTTCTTAAAAATGACCTGTTATCTTCATCAGCACCTGAATGATGAAAATATGAACAAAAGTATCTTTATTAAAAGTCTATAGTTTATCTTAATATGTTGGAGCATAATTATAATTCTAAAAGATGGTTAGCAAACCTTGCTTTTGCATGGCTCTAAATTCATCCCAACCACTTCTTCTTTTTCTGGGGAGCTTGCAAACAGAGTTATCCTTTTGCCTCTTCATGTTGTATATGTACTTCTGCAGATATAAATGTATCAGTAAATTAACAGTCAACATGAGCTATTATCAACTTTAATCTATTAGTATACATTTTATTTTAATATTTCAGCATTTAAAACATTAATACATTACTTCAATTCTAAATGGCTCAATTTTGATTTCCCTTGCCAGCTTTCCTATCCATTCCTTATCTCTAGTTGTCATTCCATTTTCAATTGCAGAATTGAGCTGTTTTTTTTCATCAACAGTCAAATACTTCCTCTAAAAAATGTTAATCAAAAAGGTTTTTAAATATAAAGAACAATTAGTAATGGTCATAGTCTAATAACATATCTATTTTTATTATAGAATCTATATGTTATTGTTTTTAAAATGTAAATAGGCACTGTGATATAATTATAAATACCCTATTGCTATTGATTATCAATAATTAATCTTCTAATGTAATAAGTAATAGTCAGAGACAGCGTGGTTAGAGCTAATGACTGCTCGAGTTCGGCTCCCATGTTGGAGTCTGTAGGACGTCCCTGAGTCCACCCAGCTCTGATGGGTACCTGACTCACATTACTTATTACGGACAAAGGGCAGATATGAAAAGCGGTTAAGAACTGCTGAGGATATAAAATATTAATTATAGATTAACAATCATTATACAAAATATATAGATCTAGATATTCTAGATCTAGCTAGATTAATTTACTTCTAGATTACAATGAGAATGTAGATCTATGTAAATGTTTCTATATAATTAGTATTAAATTAATAATAATTAATGATAATCATGATAATGAAATGATAATTTTTATTTTTAATTTAATTAGCTGTCGAGTACGGATTTAATAGATCTAAACTTCGCCTTACACTCACTGAACTCATATTATTTAATAGAAAACTGTATAAGGTAAGATAAAGATGCAGATGTAGATCTAGATCTATTTTAGATCTAGATTCCTGATCTCCCAGTTTGGTTTCACCTAACAAGCTTAACTTACAATATTGCGCGAAAATAAGCCATATGGCCAGGAATTTTTGCGATCAGCCATACTTGCCAAAATTGTGTGGTAAAGTACAGTGAAGATAAATTAATTAAAAAAAAATATTCTCCGTATTGGGCCATTTATATATATATATATATATATATATATATATATATATATATATATATATATATATGTTTATATGCATATATATAATTTCAAATAACCTACCCCCAGCGCCAGCAACATCTTTACCGTGTGAAATTTAAGAAGGCTTTTGAGTATGACAAGATGTAATTTGGACCATCATAAGGAAATACAACATCAAACAAAATCTTAAAATAATTAAAATAATACAAAACGGGACGTAGTGGCCCTGGGACGGGGTACCTAACCTTACAGGGAAAGTAAAGGCGGCTGGGCATAGTGCTGACCACACTATTCCTTCATATGCCGATGTCACAGAAACAGATGAACTCTACTTCACTTGCCGTCAGCTTTGGAAGGAGAACTTTACTTACACATGGCTAAACGTCAAGCGCATCGTAACTCAACAATATGAATGGGTCCGTATATGAGAATACGTTCTTCTTAGCCCCGTCACTAATGCAGAAAGTGTACGGGCCAAAAGTTAAAAACAACTTCTTATCTGTCGATAGGGCTAGGGTTAGGGTTAGGGTTAGGGCTAGGGTTAGGGTTAGGGTTAGGGTTAGTGAATAATGGAAGATGATTTAGAAAGCTATAGGGTTAAGGCTAGGGTTAAGGTTAGGGTTAGGGAATAATGGAAGATGATTTAGAAAGCTATAGGGTTAGGGTTAGGAAATAATGGAAGATGATTAAGAAAGCTTTACGGCTAGAGTTAGGAAATAATGGAAGATGATTTAGAAAGCTATAGGGTTAGAGGTTGTGGAGCTGATAATATCGTTGATTCATAAACTGGGGTTGGAGAGAAAATTTCTGCTCAAAAGAAGTGTGTGGCACTTTGATAGATAGCGCCAGAATTCTCCGTGAGTTTTTCTCCACGTGCATATGCTGTGGGTTTTTTTTTTTTTTTTTTTTGTAGCTGAGTATATCTTAATTTAGTTACCGTTTTGCATACGTTAAAATTTTTTGCTACATCAAGACAAGACATATATTGCAAGGTTTCATCAAGTAGTTCTACTAGTTCCGCGTGTCTTTACTCCAGCACTACTTCTGCAATAGCAATTTTATATTACTTTAAGTAGAAAATGTAGAGCCTCGAAGTGCGTTACCTTAAATGTCGGGGCTGATATTTCTGCCCTCATCACTTTATAATCCCAACCAGTCTTAATATTCCTAAACATTAAGTGAATGAAACACTACCAAGCTAGCTAATGCCCCGTCCAGAATAACTTCCACTTTAACAAAGTGAGATTTATTTTGTTTTTATTGGTATCTGTTGGTTTCATAGACGTCTGCTTAGATTGTGAGATATTAAGCGGATAGGGGTCATCCATAAATGACGTCACGCTTTTTTTTGACGATTTTTACCTTCCCCCTTCCCTCCGTCACACGTCGTCACAAAATTATGGACCCCCCTACAAGTGTGACGTCATTTATGGATGACCCCATAACAGTTTTTCAAAAAGTTAAATGTGTAACATGTTCTCTGAGTGACACTGGCAGATTAGGTATAAGGGAAAATTGAAATATAACTATTGTAACACCAACATTTGTTTTGTAAACTGAATTTAATTTGATACTTTTAGTGAAGTTAATAGATCAGCAACATAAAATTCAAATGGAAATTATAATTATGATAGCAGCAGTGGAAGTAGGTCTTCATTAAAATAAAAACAGTTTGTTGGGCATACAATTTTTTGTTATTAAATTTGTATCACATATGACACTCATTTGTACATACTCTGTTAGACTAAAAAATTGCATCAAGACTGGTAAGAGCTTATCATTATGCATGTTTCAAACTTAACAAAGATAATGTGTTAAAAAAAATTCTATACAATCAAGACAATGTATTGATTGGTGTAAAAACTAACAAAAACTATTTAATTGAAATAATGGTAGGCTGTTAAAGCAACCTATTGTCATTTGGGCTAGAACACATACATGCATTAAAAGTATTTATAACGTAGGGTAAGAAAACCAACCATATATAATACAGATCTAACCTACAAAATAGGTTATAATTTTAAAAAGGCTAATATGACTAAGCTAATACAGCAGCAAAAAGTTATAGTAAAACAACATTGTAAATTAAACATCAGTATCTTCATCATCCTCATCTTCAATCATTGAACTATTGGCATCTACCTCACCTGAGTCTATACTTAAAATATCTTCACTATTTTCAAAATTAACAAAATCATGTTCATTAACAACAGCAAATTTGGAAAATTTAAGATCAGATAGAAAGGGTGTAAATAAATCAAGAAGAAAATTAAAGTACAATTTTAATCTAAACATGTCAAGAAAAAGTCTAGGTCGAAATTTTGTAATGATTATTCTACAAGCTTCATTTATGTGATTAATTTGAAGTTCATAAAAATTTAAAACAGAAATCATTTCTTTTTTAATCAATTCATCTTCTTCATGACATCTTAAAATAATATTATTTAAATCAATTGTTTGCCTTTTTAAAAGCTCTATCCCATAATTTTGAACCCATGAAGAATCAGATAAATTTATAACTTGATTAAAAGTAACTGGGATTAGTTCTGATTTGTTGTGATCATCTATAGCTTTTTGCAGTTTCTTAGCGTTTGTGGAAAGTTGTCTGCTAATTCTCTTAGCAATTGATTGGCCTCCTAGGAGAAAAAATTAATTGAATGATTAAACAATTATTATTCTAAAATGCTTTATGTATATTTTTGTTTAACAATTTAAAGGCATATTTGATATAATAACTGACTTGCATATTTCCTGATCTGCTCCTTCAAAAAATGACGCTCAATAGCAAAGTTCTGTATTAGCAGAAATGAATCCTTCTTTGCAGATTTTTTCACTGGTAATAAAAAAATTATGTTTCATATTAATTTTTCATAATCAGATATATTTTACTAACTTATGCTAGTACTATATTCATCATGATAATTACTTACTGCTTATATCCTTTTGAACAGATTCAACTTCTTCTTTAGTCCATTTTGATATAATTTCTTGGTTTATGTCTGTAACATTTTAAAAGTTTATCATTTATTTTGCAAACACTTTTTGATTGCAAATTACTTAGAACATTTTAAAAGTAAGTATAGGTTACCTGGGTGAAGCTGTTGTAACTCTGCCAAAGATTTGATGGCAGTTTCTTTGACTATAGTTGCTCTTCCGAGCCGTGCAACTAAAGAGTGGCCTAAGATAAAAGAATGACTTTTTGTATTGTGTACAATATATTCTCAACAAAATATGTATGAATTAATAGCTTGTTAAAAAGTTAAAAAACAACAACCAGGCTATATAGGCCTATTTTTAATTATTAACCACAAAAAGTCATAACTATACTATAGTAAGATAATAGCAATAGAATTCATTATCAATTAAAAAAAATATACCTATATTCTTCTTTTTTCTCTCACTAAAATGTAGAAGTCCATCTGACAGCATATCTTGTCTAGTTTCAGGCTTCATTTCTTTACAAATTTTTGAAAACTTGCCTAAATAAGACCAAAGCCTTTCTATCCCTTCTCCATCTGTCAATCCAACTCCCTCAATTCTCCTTGGATGATATAATATCTAAAAAGGTGCAAATTTTAAAAGTTATAATTGAAAGTTTCTGTGCAGTGGGTACAATAATTCTGTCATACTACTTATTACCTGACATTGTCTTTGATGACCATAGCAATGGAAGATTGGCACCATCATCTGACATTTTTTTAGTAAGGCTGGGTTATTTTTCTATAAAATAAAACATGAGATTATGACTAATTTAATAACTTATGTTAAGTAAAAATTTTGTGTTTATATATATATATATATATATATATATATATATATATATATATATATGGTTTAATACAATTTGAACTATATTTAATTTATTTTTATTTTAATTAAATGTGTCAATTTTAATGTTACCTGCAAATGTTTATTTAGCTTACAAGCGATGTCATATGATATGATGAGCTTGCTTCCTTGAAAATTATCTACAAGTTTTTCTAGAAAGTACACTGGATAAGCAAGTCTGCAAAATAAAATTAAGTGAACTAAATTGATATTACTTCAAAAAATACATTTATTTAATGTATCAATACTCATTCTTTGTTTATTGGGGTAAGAATTAGCTGTGCACAATCTGATAAATTATGAACTTACCTTTAATGTTAAATTTTAAATATGTATTTTTTGCAAACAATTACACTAAAATCCGTTTCACATTTTTTAAAAGAAGAACTTTATTGAAAGTTTGATGAGCTAATTTTGCCCAATGAAAAAATAATTTAATAAATACTTGAAACGATGAAATTAGGTACACTATATAAAATAAAATTTAGTCACACTACCTTTCTCCATGTTTTAAACTGGCAAATTTATTGGGAATTTCATGTCGACAGACTGACCCAAATATACCTTTGTCCGAAAGTTTTACGTTTTTGGATTTTGATCGTAGATTGTTTCCGGCTTGGAAATCCGAACACTGATCCTAAAGAAAAAACTGCAACTGTACTTCAGATAAATGTAAATTATTTAAGGCTTTAGCAATAATAACTATCTATCTAGTTCAACTTACATTTGCAACACTTTCTTCCTTATAAGTTGAAACAAATGTTTCAACAGCATCTTGTTGATGGAAAAAAACCTGTCTTGTTGGCGTTTCCCATTGTCTCCCTGCTGATGCTTTCCGCACAAGTTGAAAATCTGCATCCAGGCAGATGATTTTGGTTGAAGCCTTTAAAGACATGTAGTTGGTGGGAATTTAGTATTATATTTTTTATTAAAAAAAAAAAAAAAAAAAAAAAAAAAAAAAAAATTACATACATTAAAGCAAGCAGGACACTGAGTGCCATCATCAAGACCATCAACAAATTCAACAGGGTGTTCCACCCCATACATGTAATGTTTAAATTCTTCAAATGCTTCTAAAAAGCATGAAGAGTATATATTTTTCTGAAAAAAAAAATTGTATATATATATATATATATATATATATATATATATATATATATATATATATATATATATTTACATATAGTTTATTGACTTTTTAATTTTTTAAATCACTTAACAATTGACAAAGAATGATTGGTAACTCACAAACTGAGAAATGCGTCTAGCTTCTGGAGGACTATTAAATTCCAGAGAGCTGCAAAATGTTTTAATGGGCACATGGCCTTCTAAAAGAAGACTTCTCATTTGAACGAACAGTTCAACATGATATGCCACTTTTGGTATCATTGGAGAGCCTGCCCAGAGACCCAATTTCAGTAGTGTTACAGGTTGCTCCTCACAGCTACAAAACATAATCTTTCTGATGTGTTCTCTGCCTAAAAATATTTTTTTTCCCCAATTAGAATTTTAGAGAACAATTAGTTCCAGAGCATAATAACATTATTATAGTTTAAATATGTATTGATTCTACCTTTTTGATCAACAATGATTAGTTGGCTAGTTGTTTTTTCACCCTTACAGTCATGTGGTATTTGCCAAATCTGGTGCTCATAAATATTCTGGCTGCATGGCATGAATGTTCCATCCTATGGTAATAATGATGAAAATATAAACAATACAATTTTCTTCATTTAGTTAGTGAAACCTATGTTCTATTAATTAAAAGATGTAAAATTGACTGTATAAATATATTACCTGCCAAATGCTGAACATGTGAAGGTGTGGGTAGGCATGTTGTTGTAGCAGGCAAGATCCACACATTTCCATGGCAAAAGGTGCACAGTCATCACATCGATAATGTGCACCTGTATCTATTGGACATGAGCAAAATGTGCAGTTTTTAAAACTGCGTTCCAGTTTTGCTAATCCAACAGCAATAAATTTAGCCCGTAGATCTTGCCAAACTGCTAATCTTTTGTTTTTGTTAACTGTAACATTAAAATAATGTAATATTAAAAATAATATTAGTGTAAACTACAATTTTAGTTTTACTAACAAAAGAATTAAAAATGTAAAACTACTTACTAGTGTAAGCAGATTCTTTTTGTTCATCTTCTTCATCTTCAGCATCACTTTGTATCATTTCTAAATTATCATTAGTAGTAAAGTTTCCGGTTTTTCTAGACTTTGATGTGCCTGGTTTTTTTTCTGCCGGATTGTACCATCTTGTTGCACGTCCCCCAGAAGCATAACAGTATATCTTCACTGGTATCCCCTGTACAGAAATTAAACAATGAGCCTATTTGTAAAAAATATATACATTAATTAAATTTATTTTGTTAATAACTGCAATACACTATTTTCAATTAAGTCTTAAGCAAAAAATATAATAAAATAATTAATTGACAGTGATATTTCTTTCATTCAGCCGGTCTACCAGGAAAAACCCATGTGCCCCACAGAGACAAATCTTGATAGGCCTCCATGAAATGTGCTGTATTAGTTCTTTTAATGTTTTGATTTAAAAAAAAATGATTTGTAGGTATTTCTCCAGGCTTTGAAAGAGAAAAAATGCTCGGTGAAAACTTCTATCCAAGGTTGGGGGCCCTTTTAAATATTTCCCAAGCCTCTTGGACACAGTCCACCAATGTTAGTGCTGTTGACTATAACTTTCCCTGGCTAACTAATAATTTTGCTAGACTAATGTTCAAAACTAATAAATATTAAATTCATTATACTTATTATTACTCATTTTTATAAATTATATTAATTGTTTATTAAACCTAGAACTATAAAGCTACCTATAGACCTGCAAAATAAAAAAAAATTATCATATAGGCCGAAATAGTGACTTTGTTAAATTATTACATTTAAATATTAGTAATTACTAACAGAATTTCTTCCAGGTATTCTCTCCTCCCCCCCCCCTCCAGCCAGAGAAAAATTCTGGAAGAAACACTGATTACTAATTAAGCCTGTAAAAATGGTAAGGTTTTAAATTATAATCCTTATTAATTTAATCTTAATCTTTCTTAAATTAATCAGACCCGGGTCTGATTAGCCATGGCCGCTATTAGGACTAGATCCTTATAGACTTGGCCACAATTCAGACCAGACATTAAATTTGTTGACATTTAATTACACAATAATACTTTTTAAGATGTAGAATATATATTTTCTGTTGTTATGACTTCTTTCTTGTAATTCCATAAACATCTAGAGATCTTGCTTTAAATATCCTATATCATTTCTGACAAATGTCATGGCAAAGATTAATCGTTAGGTCTATTATATATGGCCTATGGTATGAACTTCTCAGACCCAATGAATGTTGGGCGTGCATGTAAAATGATCCATTATTTTTTCTCATCTTATTTAACTGTAATTTAATTTTATAGTAAATTATAGGCCTATCAGTCCAAAATTTTAAAAAATTAAAAAACTATAGAATAGCTGAATTAAGGCTACAACTTCTGGGGGACAAATAAAAGTGGTGTCATTAGCAATCTTAAATAGCATTGTTCTTGCTATGTTGCCTATGTTGTATGCTATAGGCTTACACTACTGATATCTAAACCAAGATAACGTGAGCGGGCAATCATAGGAGCAACAACGTTTAGAAATGACATATTTAAATATCTAAATCTAGGAATCTATACTTGCGACAGAACTAGCTTAGTTTAATACTATTTTTCTCGCACAAAACTAAGTGATTTTCAAGGAACAAGTGAAGAGGAATTCCTGTTCAGTTTGGTTCGAGTCCAGTAACTCCCAATATTTTTAATAGCACGACATTCTCCACCCGATCATGATGTCTTTTGTTAAATAATCAATATTTAATGATTTTGTATATAGGGCTAAATATAGAGTATTTACATATAGAAGGACCTAACAGTAGCAAATCCACAAAAACTATTTAACACACACACAAAACAAAAATAAGATACTTGCAAACCCACAAGAAAAATCAAATAAACATAAAATGTATAATTTTATGTTAAACTATAGACTGAACTTAATGCAGGGTCAGAATAGCGGCCAGGACTGTATGGACCCAGGTCCTAATAGTAGCTGGGGCTATTAGGAACGGGATACCTATAGCCCTGACCTCTAATTAAATAGAGGGGCTAGACTTGGTAGTAATTAGTATATTTTAAGAAGCCTAATAGTAATTATACTTATGAAGTGACTACTCAGAAGAAGCTTAGTACTCCCAGTGCTAGTCTGGCTGGCAGAAGATGCAAATCGCAATGACCTATTTTAATAGATGCACAATTGGCTCAAAATAGAGGCCGATGCTAGCCGGAATAAGATACGCATGCGCAATGGAGAGAAACTACGACTTGCCTTCGCGGCGATGTTTTCGATGGTACTGGGCATGCGTGTGTTTACAACCGCAGAACCCTAATACCAACCCTAACCCTATCCCTAATCCTATCCCTAACCCTATCCCTATCCCTAACCCTACCCCTCATTCTAGCCCTAACCCTAGCCATAGGTCACTGTGCATGCGCAGAGCTATCTTTTGCCGACTAAGTGGAGACATTGGGGAGAAAAATCTTCTTCCGAGTAGTCACTTCGCAAAATAAATACTATAATTAATAGCTGTGCAATGGGCTAAAATTTATGAAATTATCCTTTTATAGCTGCTTAATGGGATCAGTTTTCCTTTTTAGCCATATTCTTCTGACAAAACTATCTGACAGATAGTATCTGTACTGTGTGTTCAAGCAGTTGCGCTTGCATGGGTCATCATCAATGGGATACGAGTATTTCTTACTAGATCTATTTATTATTATATTAAGGAGGGTTTGTAGTATAGTTTTAGTATATCTAGGAAATATTTCTAATCTAGTCTATTTAGTTGAGTATAAAATATTTTTAAAAATCTCTTTTAATAGCCTATTTTAATATATTATTTAAGTAATTTTAGGCCTACTAAAACTTAAAAGTTTTAGTTAAGTTTAAGTAAAAATAAAATTAAAACAACTGCTTCTACTAAGTTTTGTTTTACCTCTTCGTCTTCAATTCTTTCCTGTTTTCTTTTAGGAGGCATAACTGTGAATGGGTCTATATACTAGAATTCACTTTTAAGCTGTAATTAGTAAATAATTAGTGATTGCGAAACGCTTAGATATAGATCTATATATACTAAGAGAAAAACGAGCGTTTAGGATCTCTATGGTGAATCCAAAATGGTGGATATATTTCTCGTTTCGTTTCTTTTTTTTTTAAACCATAAAATATAGAGTCTTCGGAGTTTTGAGTTTTTTATTAATTCTCTACGACAATCTCAACTGAGAACGATTGGAAGGGTCTTATTCTCAGCGACACAGTTGTAGAGAAACTCAACAATTTTGTCGTTGAGACAATACGCATGGGGTGCACAGTTTAACCTATTGTTAATGGAAGCAGCGGGGTGGGTTGGTGGGGGGAGGGGGGGGTTTGCAAGGTGGAAGGTATACTAATGATCGTGATCAGATGGAGGAAGTTATGGTGGGGAGGGGGGGGGGTGTAAAACTATATGAATGTACGAGAACGAGGTGATTGTTGTCCTAAAATAAGCCGCCAGAAATTCACGTTTAAATGCGTAAAATAAAAAATAAAACACATCAGAATGCTTCACCAGAAATAACAAAACAGCCCGTCGTTATATGATTGCACAATCCTTTAATATGATACTGTAGTGCTATACAATAATATGTAATTCCTAACATGGATAGGCCTACTAATTTCTGCGAACACTCAGGTGAGTGGGAAGTGGAACAGCACACAGCACCACATATTAATTGTTTTTATTGCGTTAGTTTTAAATTGGAAATGGACCTTCGTCAGATTGTGTCATCGCGCAGCGGTTTGCAAACTTTCTGTCCGGTTTGAATTTTGAACGAAAATCTTTGACCTCAGATCAAACGTTACAAATATTGTTTTATTTATCTGTGTACATTTTTATCTCAGACATTATCCACGTGTCTGTCAGACTTTTCGGGCCTCCACTAGCGCTAGTCTCAGTTATAAAACTTCTGTATTGTGCTAACTATGTATTCAAAGCAGGAACACTGGTTTTATGTGTTTGGAATTATTGTTTTATATGTATGTGGTTTCTTGGAACCTCACCATGATCCTATTCGTTCTACAAAAGTTTTGTGTTTTGTTAATACAATCCGCTTTTTACTTCTTTATCAGAACAAGCTGTCTAGGCTAAACTTGTTTTTAAAAAATTGTAGTCCAGATTTTAACGTTCACTAACCACCGCTATACACCGAAGAAATTGAGAAATTAAGAAAATAAAACATTGCTAAATTCTATCCCCCCCCCATCTAACAAAGTTTAACACAACTAACCCCTGCACATTCCGTGCACGACACCCCTAACTGACTTTGTTAGTTATATGTTTGAATTGTGTGTATCAATTTAAAATAGTTTGTTATAGGGGTGACCTGACATAAAAAGAGCAGCTACGACAAAATACCATTAAGGCACTTATCTAGCCACCACTGTGCTATTTTGCTTGGTGCTCAATCTGTTTACATCAATAAACAATCCCACGTCTGTTGTTTACATCAGTTAACACCGTGACCTTTAATCTTTGGCTCCCTCTAGGTATATAATAAGCCTACAGTCTCCACGGATTGTTATTTAATTAGACAAAGAGAGGATATCTTATAGGGGTAATCATTGTCCGTCTTATAACTTCCCTTTGATGTATTGTCACTATTTTTTTTTAAACCAAATAATGGTTGTCTGGTGTATTTTTTAATCTGTTAGACAAAAACATATTCCCATTTCATCTGATGAATGAGTGCTCATTCCAAAAAAAAAAATGCACTGACATATTAGAGCTCATTATTTACGTTCCTGATATTTTTCCTCACTGGCAAGCCTGCAGGTGTTCGCACGTGAACATTATTTAAAGAGCCATCCAGTAAACGAACAATGTGGGAGGCCACAAGGTCAAGGTGACATAGGCCATGGCCTTAGTAGTTTGGGAGCCTAGAGACTGTAAAACACTTCAATACCTGTAATTTTCTTTACACCAATAATGGGATCTTCGGAAAGGGAGTTGTTTGGTTAATAGCACAGTAGTAACTTTTTTTAATTTGCTAATGTTATTGTGAATTCCATCACAAACACCAATTCGTGTCTGTTATACGATAATACCAGTGTCCGATAATTTGACAAAAATGGAATTTTCTTTAAAAAGGGGTGTTAGGTTATTTGTAGTAAACACCACCGGCAGAATTTTCTGGATAAAATCTCCTGGCCACACCCCCTCACCCAAAGGACAAATACCCTTCGTCATTTCCTGCTAGTGTCCAAGACACATGGGGCTGGTGAAGTAGAGTTCATCTGCTTCAGAGACCTTGTCATTAGAACCCGGATTCGTACTCGAGAGACACTCGGGTTAGTAGTCTAGCTCTCTACCATTAGGCCACGACATGAATAGTTCGCTTTAAAAAACAAAACAGAATCAAGAAAAGCATTGTATTACTTTTAATGAATGATTATTATATTGTTTAAATAAACCGGGAGTGATCTCCCCTAAACTTTCTCGAATATTCTTATATAAAATACCAGGGGATGGGAACTCGGGCTATAGACATGATTTTTAATCCATTTTAAATACTTAAAGTTTTAAAAATAGAATAAAATCGCGTAGACAAAAGATTGCACACCAAGTGAACGCCAAATAAAAAAGTGCATAATAGTGCGCAATATTATTAGTACTTTAAAAATTTACATTAGTTTTTTGAGAAATCGGAAGTAGCATAAATTAGTACTTCCGGGCAACGGAAATTACTCAAAATTTGACAGAAGGTAGAGAATTAGATTTTATACTTAGATGTGAAATTTCATTTATCTATCTGAAATAGTACTCAAGTTATAGGCTTTTGAAAAATTCAAAGTAAAAAAAGTACCACTTCCGGTTATCGGAAATTGCTCAAAAGTTGATACGGATCTACGATTTTGATAAAATACTTATATATGAAATTTCATCAACCTAGCTGTAACGGTACTCATGTTATCGTGTTTACACACGGACAGACGGACACACAGACATACGGACAGAATTGCAAAGCCCAGTTTTTCAGACTGGATTACGCATAAAACCTCTTAATTTTGATAAATCTGGATTGATAATTTTTGCCCGATTAAAATAAGTCCTCTATAGTTTGGATGTGATGAAGGACTGAGGTGTAATACGGTGAAAATTGTTAAAATTTCAAGTGATTTTTGTGCACGATTACAATACTTTCTCTATACTTCGTATATACGAGAAATTAAAAAATACAAGTGCAGTTTAAAAATAGAATGTGTTTTGTTCCAGCAAAATTTTCAATTGTTGCGCTTAGTGAAGGTTTGCACTTCAGGAGCTGCCATCAAATTAATATTATCGTTGTTTTTACTATCTCACATACGGGGCTTAATACTGTAATGGTGCAAAAAGCTGGAACACTAGTGGTTGGTTTTCTCCTCGGTAATGTTGTTTTCCATCGATATAATAGTAAATCTCCCTCGTGTATTGTTTTGTCAAAGAACGTTTCTTCCATATAACCTTTGGCATTCACCGCTCTCAACTCAGGACATGTGCTGGCTTTTGTTGTCGTAAATATCCTGGGTATTGACGGTGTTGGCTCTTTAATCACATTTTGTGTTGAGCAAAAACCGATGTCGAAATTTCATATTTCATAACTGTGCTGTTACCAATGTTACAAACGTTTGAAAAATAATAAATATTAAACATAAAAATTAAGTAGTCAATATATACCTCCTTATAGTTTCGTTTTTTCCTTAAGTGCTTTTGACTGGACACAGGTATTAAATTAAATACTAATATACGTTGCTAGGTATACACGCTAAGTCGCTAACCAAAACTCTAACCCAAGTACAATAATAGCCGTAACAAAATTTCCCTCCCTAACAAGAAAGCTAATGTGCCAATACTATTAACAACCTAACACACCTATTTTCAGAAGTCTATTGTCGGACACTTGTAGATGCAAGACTCCTAGCCACCAAACATTTTTAGAAGAGTCCATTGTCGGATACTGACTGGTAGGAAGAACATTCCAGATACCAGTTACTTAACTAAACTTCAACTTGACAGTAGACAGCCTACACATTTAACAGATATATGATTTAAATCATCGACTTATAGAATATTACACCATACAGTCATTCTATTTTTGACTGTCTCTGCAATACAACCACACAATCATTCTGAGTAATGAGATGGAATGAGGGGGAGGGGGGTCCAGAAATCTGATGAAGAATTGTAAAATAATAAATGAGCAGCTAGTTAGTTTTTTTGTTTTGTTATTGTTTGATTATTTAATTGTGTGTATGTGCGTGTAACTATAAAAAGTCATATTTATCTGTGTTGTGTGTGTGTGTGGGGGGGGGGGGGGGGTTAGGAGTATCTGTGACGAAAGGGGCGAGGTTTAAATATACTAAAACTGCGCCCTGAGATTTACCAACGTTTAACCCACAAGCCAATATTTAACCAGCGAACTATCAATGTTTAACCAGTAAATATAGCAACATTTTACCAGAAAAATTATTAATATATAATATAATTTGCGACATTTCTAAAATTGTAATTGATGATGTAGGGAATACTCAAGATATCTTTCTTATTATATTCAATAGCAAATGAATATAAAAATTTATTTTTTGCTATATTTGTGAAAGGTTTATTTATTTATAATTACATATCTCTGTAAGTGAAGTATACTAATACAATTTTTTGTAGCCATGTTTATATTTAGAGGTTGGCCCACGAATTCCCAATTGTTTTTTTCAATAGGCTCTACACCAAATAGCAACCCACGATTTATATAAAGGCATTTTAATTTCTTGAATTCAATGCATATATAAAGGCATATACAAGTGTTCATATATTAGCATTTTTGTAACTTTGGAGCACACTTGAAAAAAAATTCCAATATGAATGCCAACTATCGTTCTTTTCATAAATCTCCTATAAATCTATTTATATACATCTTAAACATCAACTAACCTCTTTACCATTGAATCTTGAATAGTTATCTCATAGCTCAAACTGTTGTTTTTCATTCCAATGTTTTCATAGTTTAATCCTTCAGCTCGAAAAATATCCCTCTACATTCAATATTTGTAACTATAGAATCATATAGTTGTCAGCATTCCTTACGATGTATCCCATAGTTTTAAATACTCCCTTAGATAATCCCATAGTTGTAAATACTCCCTTAGATAATCCCCTAGTTTTAAATACTCCCTTAGATAATCCCATAGTTTTAAATACTCCCTTAGATGAATCCCAAGAAGAGTCGAGAATCCTTGGAGCGGGGCAGCACACATTTCCTTTCCAGCTTCAGCTACCCAACGATCTACCTCCATCATTTGAAGGCGCCTATGGCTACATAAGGTGAGTGTTGAAACAATAGAACTTTTTCATTCGAAGGTATCTACAATAACATCATTTGAAATAATTACCTTCATCATTAGAATATCTCAGTCCTATGGACATGCCAGTTTTGTCATCCTGTCAGTTCTTTCAACTTGTCAGTCATATCACCCTGTCAGTTCTTTCAACTTGTCAGTCATATCACCCTGTCAGTTCTTTCACTCGGTCTGTCCTCTCGCCCTGCCAGTCCTGTCACAGTCAGTCATATCGTCCTATCAGTCCTGTTGCCTTGTCAGTTGTGTCATCTTGTCAGTCCTACCGTCATACCGTCAATCATGACCGTCATGTCGCCTAGTCAGTCATTTAAGTCGTTTCGTCATGTCAGTCCTCTCTGTCATTTCAGTCCTGTTCCGCTGTCAGTCATGCAGTCATGTATTGTTAGTCCATCCCCCCCTCTCCCCCCCCCCCTCGCCCCTCTCCCCGTCATACGTGTCGCTTGGCCAGTCCTATCTCCATTTCAGTCATGTCGCCCTGTCAGTTGATTCTGTCCATTAGATGTTGTCCAGTTATACTGACTTGATTTGGATACTTTTAAATGTAAACATATGTAGCATACAAATTACGGTTCTGTTAACATATATTTTTATCTCATAATTAAATATACTATATAAATCATTATTCTATAAAAAAAATTTTAGTATTATTAGTAATGATTAAAACGATCTTAACTGAAGACTAAAACCTCGAGCTTTATCAATAACTCACGGCTAAAGTGCATGATCTTTCGCCAGATATTGGGCCAAAGCAACAATAGACAAACCATGGAAGTTTGACCATCATACAAAAAGAGCGTTTACAATTATACCCAACCTGGATTTGAACCAGGAACCAGGAGTCTCCGTAAGTTCACACACAAAATTATCACAGCTTAAATAATGAAGAACGAGTTTACGACAGCATTTATAAACCCACTCGGCCCTCACATTACATCTCTCAAATAAACAAAACCCCCACCGAGAGGCTTCATGGAAACAAATTCTCTTATTTATTTTAAAGGCAGCTTACATCTTTTAAACAAAGTCACTGGAAAACATCCAGTGCTGCGTAAACTATTTATTTTTCTCGGGCATCCACTCACGTGTAGACTTATTTATAAACACCGCCCCATGCCGGCACTGTTCCGGTATGAGTACCGTCTATGTTGACACAAAAAATGGCCACGCGCTAATTGCATGGGTTCACCTTGTCGGTAACCCAAGACTACTTGCATTATCCGCCAATAGTTTCTGGAATCAAAAGCCTTCAAGGCAATCCCAGACACAGGGGCGGAACTACAGTGCCGCCAGACCCCGCAATGCGGGGGGGCCCAGACCGATTGGGGGCCCAAAAATCCTGGCTAAATTATTTAAAAAAAAAAATTAAAAAAAAAAAATTAGGTGGAGGTCGAGTTATCTTTCTTCTACAGTTACAAACAAACACGATAGTCGGCAAACGTCTTTGATAAAAATGCACAGACTATAGCTCGAGAGACCGCCAGACATAAAGTCAACTTCAAAGACGCAGCCTACCGTTCTTTTTAGTGGCGTCGACTAGGAGAACAAAAAAGCATTGTTATATTGTTTACATTATTAAAATACATATCTATGATTGTGTGTTTAAACTACTGGCCTGAATTCTACAAAAAATATAATTATTTATTTCGATCTCGTACATTTATAATTGCGTTCATTTTTACTTTAACAACTGTATCAATAAACTTGTAAAAGTTTAAGTTATCTCCCTTCAGCGAAGCATCTAAAATTTGACTGTGCCGGCACGCTTTGAAATCGGGCTGGGGAAATGTTGCGGCGACTATCCTGGTCTTCTAGACGACCGGAAAAAGTCGGCACCAGAGTTTCTTCCAGGCATCTCTTCGGGGGGGCGAAGCCCCCCCGAAAATTTTTTACCGCCCCCCCGAACGAAATGAAATTTATATAATTTATATAGAAAATATATACTTTTAACAGTGTCCGCCCCCCCGAAGAAAGTTTACCGGCCCCCCGAAGATTTCAAGTGCCCCCCCGGAGAAAAAAGTCTGGAAGAAACACTGGTCGGCACTATTGATGTAGATGTTCATCGGCGCTTTCTTGTCCCCTTCCAATGAACCTTCCCAACTCTCTCCCCTGCCCCCTCTCACCCCTACCCCTCACCTCTACCCCTCACCACACCCTTACTCTTACAATAAGATGTAATGCATAGATTAACGAACCGTCTATGAACTACTGAACTGTAAACTGACCACTCCTGCACATTTTGTTAAAGACACTAGTCAGTAGTTGTTCCTTTACCTGATGAACAGCGACGGAACTACAGTCCCGCCAGACCCCGCAATGCGCGGGGGGGGGGGGGGGCAGGCCGTTTAGGGGCCCACGGCTGACCAAAATTAATATTTTTTTAAATTTTGAATTTAATTTTCGTGCATTTTTGCCTTAATATTTGGTTTGTAAAAGAAAAACACTAGCTGCGGTACGATTATCTTTATTTTACAGTCACTATACCACGCTCTTCCGCAACAGATAAAATCCATTACACAAACTACAGTGTAAAATATAGGCAACTCTTCAAATTTGAATGACTTCTTTGACTCGTTGCCCCCCCACCTCTTTAATAGCTAAATAGAGGACACGTAACTGTTTAACCGATCCTCCAAAGTGTACTGTCGCGGATTAGGCAGGGGATGGGGACCAAAAAGGGGGTTCAAAAATTGTCGAATTTTTTTTTACATATTTTAAACAGTTATTTATAGTTGTATTTTTTAACCATTGTCAAGGCCGAGTTCTATTTCCCTACAATCAAACACACGCTGTCGTCGGCAAAATTCTTTTTAAAAAACAACAAAGTCCATAGCACGAAAAGCCGCTACATATGAAGTGGGCTTTCGTCTTTGCGGCATTGGTAAGGGACCCGAAATCCTTTGTACATTTTTCAATGTTAATGTGTTTGTGATAGTGGTTGAATTTGTATCTTGCATCCTACAAATAATAAAAAAATAATATAATACTATACTAGAAACTTCAGTTTTATATACGGTTACTTGTTTTTGCTTTTACGAGAAATATCATAGTAAACTTTTAAAGTCTATACTTGGAATAATCTCCCCTGAGTAAGTTTTACAATGGGCGATGCTGACGTACATAGATCAAGGCGTTTTGATGTCGCTTTCAAGTTTTTTTCCCGAGCCGACCCCTATCCCACCCCTCTTTCTCAACCTCACAAGTATCGAGGAGATAAATGTATCGTTTATGAACTACTTCCTAACCGTACGATTCAACACTTCAGCACATTTTGTCAGACACTAGACAGCACTAGATCTAGATCTAGATCTAGTCAACAGATACTAATTTACTTTCATAGTATTAGGCACATCTAATTCACAAAACAGGGCAGGTAAGATTATTTTTATATAATTATTTAGAAATTAATTACGTTTAGAATTAATTGAACATTATTAATAGTCAATTACTATTTATAAATGACGTCATTGAGGTGGGGGTGTGTGAGGGTCTGGCTTTTTGTTAATCCCCCCCCTCCCCTAAATCAGAAGGTTATCCAACGCGTGACCTGGCCACATACAGTTGTACATGTGAAAAACATTTTTCTGTCTATTTTGCATTACTGCATCATTCACCCAATCGCCATGAAAACTTGGGAAGCTGTTGAGTACAGCCCCGCAAAAGTTTCTGTCATAGGCCTAACATTTGTACATATTGGAGTGGGGACTCCTAACGGAAATATGTGATTTAGCGCCCCGTGATCCTGCATAAACGGATGAGGTTACTACTTGAATACAACCGGCGTCAGTGTCATCCTGAGCGCATCACATATGAGCAAGTTGGCCCCCCACAGACAGTCGTTTAAAAGTTCCCACAACACTAGGAATAAGTCTCGCTACAACACTCGATGACTAAATCTAATTAGGTGTCGCACCAATGTTTCTTCCTAGGTAGACTGTTTTCGGAGGAGGGGTGGGGGAGGGGGAGCTCTGCCGGAAGAAACAATGTGTTGCACCCATCACCCGTGCAGTAATGTAACCGGTAGCTCCAAGAGCCCCGTGACTCCCCTGACACCTGGGTCGTCGCCGAAGGACTTACAGCATGCCTTGGCGTGTCTAGTTGGTAGTGTGGAGAAACCCGCGCCCTAAGATCCAAGAAACATTTAATTCAACTTCTGGAAAACAGGGCACACGGTTGGTAACGTTTTGATGAAAGCCTCATAAAAACCGGCGTCAGTTTGGAGTGTTGTACTAGATTTAGAGAGTCCGTGCTTCTCACATGGAAAACTGAATGGGGCCAGCTCGTGTGTTGGAAAACCTCTGATTTATTCGGGTACCGGATACATTTTTCTTTTAAAATTTAGTGCGACCTTTGTTTTCCATATATATATATATGTATATATATATATATATATATATATCTATATCTATATATATATATATATATATATATATATATATATATATATATATATATATATATATATATATATATATATATATATCTATATATATATATATATATATATATATATATATATATATATATATATATATATATATGTAACTAGGGTAGGCCTAGCTACTAGTTACAAATCTGATAACGAACGATAAGCCGAGACGCAGTATTACAGTCTGATGCAACCGATAGCAGGTGGCTTATTAGATCGGACTGATAACAATCTCAAAGCCAACGCGTGCTATTTTGGGAAACGGTACGAGGGGATTCAGACGGCCTGTCAACTTTGATTGATAGGATGCAGATGTTTATTAAACGGACTGTACGTTAGAACTGCGCAACTAGTAGTCGGAGACATCGAGTACAAGTATCGATTACGGAGGAATACAAGTACGAAGACGAGTACGAATACAAGGGATAAATAGGAGGGGACGACTGAACTCGCAGCTCTTCCCTTTTCGATCGCTCGCTTTAGATCAGTCAGTCTGTGTGACATATCAAGTTGGTTATATTGTGTTAAGAAGGACAATAGACATGTGGATTCAGTTATATGAAGCCTAGTGAGGACTGTTAGGGGTCAGTTGATTCAGACTATTATTGTGAAGCATTCCTGTTGATTCATTGTGTTATATTGAAGCATTTCTTGATTCATGTAATAAAAGGATCAATAGCGAACCTGCATCTTCGAGTCTTTCTACTGTAGTCGATGTTGTGTAGCATGAGTGGTTAAACTCGTTACATTTGGCACTACAGGCAAATAGTCTCGTAACATGTGGCGTTGCGAGCAGGGTAACTGTTCGCTCGTTACAATTGGCGTCGTCGGACAGGATGAATTCAACTAGACTTGCCGCTTTAGGCACCCATAGTCAACCTTGTGCATAACTGTGTTTAGTGTGTGTGTGAATTCGGACATTCAGGAACTGTGAAAATTGAGGAACGAGGAAAATTTTTTTCATACACACACGGTAAGAAAGAACTCTTTTGTTTTACTTACGGAATACAATGTCTACTCTGGACGAGAAGCAGACCCATATAGTGGTCCTACCCAGAGAGTCCCACATTAACAAATTTTACGGGGACGGTGATCCAACTTTAACCAACAGGTTCAGTGAAGAGGTCAAAGCGGCCTGGGCCTCGAGAGGCATGTCACCAGAGGACAGATTAAGACTGCTGATGGGCAGTATAGGAGAGACGGTTAGGGCAGAGGTCAAATGCCATGATAAAACCATCCAATCAGATCCGGATAAGGTGCTGGATCTGATTATGGAGACCTTTGGGGAGAGACGGTCGGGATCGCAACTGCTAGCAGGGTTCGTAGGCTTAAGGCAGAGAATGGCGGAGAGTGTGATGGAGTACTCACACCGGATGAACAGGGCCTTTGATTCGGTAAAGGTCAAAACACCTGACATTGATGTGCGCCTACTGAGGGACCATTTCATCGAGGGGCTAGCAACCCCGATCCTAAGAAGAGAGTTGAAAGAGGAGGTCCACAAAGACCCGCAGTTGACCTTCCTTCAGGTCAGGAACTCAGCGATCCGCAGGTCCGAGGATGAGGACCAATCGAACTGTTCGGTGGACAAAGTCTCTGTGCCTGAACAGAGACAATCCCCACCCACAGGGGCCGACACGATGGAGACCATGATGGCTCAACTGTTGGCCCACCTAGATAAGGTTGACCAACGTTTGGAGAGGTTAGAAAGCAGGTCAACAGCTGAGAATCAGGAAAAGAACGGGACAAAACAGAGACGGGTTGGACGGCCGCGTCCTGCCAAGCCATCACTCCAATGGACGGCCGACGGTCGACCAATTTGCTTGTCCTGTTCACAACCCGGACATATGGCACGGTACTGTCCGGTGAAACGGTCGTCCTCTGTAAGGCAGGGCCAGGCTACAGAGGGGCGAGGTTATGGCCCAAGAAACAAAATGATGGGAGTCTGTCCCGAAATGGTGATTACGATTGGGGACATCGCGGTGAAGGCAATTGTGGATACAGGCTCCCAGGTGACGACAATCACGGAAAATTTTTACACCAAATGGATGAAAGGAAAAGACCATAGGTTAAGGTCTGACACGTGCATGCGCCTGACGGCAGCGAATGGACTAACCATTCCATACTGTGGTTATTTTCTGGCGGATGTCGTGGTGTCGGGACATAGGTTGAAGCAGGTTGGGGTGTTCGTTACGAAACACAACCTAGAGACAAATGTGTCAAATATACCTTGCCTATTGGGCATGAATATTCTTGGCCAGTTGCCAGAATTGCTTACAAATATTGTCGGATCGACCACACCAGGTCGGGGACCCAGGTTGGCCAGGTTTGCCAAGACCAGAGGAAGGACAGCAGTCCCGGCAAACACGGTCAAGGCAATCACATTACAAATTGGTGATAGAAGCGTGAATGGTGATGTGATGATAGAACCATGTGGCGCCGCACTGAGGGCAGGCGTCGTGTTACTGCGGACATACACATCAGCGGAAAACGGACTAGTTCAAGGGTTGGTAGCAAATGTTTTGGATGAGGAAATTTTTATACCGCCTAATACTCTGGTAGGAGTACCACAGAACGTCGAGGTACAAAGGTCGGCACAGTGCATCGAACTGAGCAATACCAGCAGTAATGAAGTAACAATTAGGTCGGTCAATGTGACGGCCGAGGTGAAGAAAGAGGATGGCCGATCATATACATTCCCGGAAACTGAGGACCCAAAACTAAATGAATTGCTGAATAAATACAGTGATATATTTGCCTCGTATGAGGGTGATTTGGGGTACACGGAAGTAATCAAACACCAGATACCCTTACTACAAGACAAGCCGGTGGCGCAACCTTATCGAAGATTACCACCGAGTCACTACTCGGCGGTGAAGGCACACCTGAATGATCTACTAGAAAAGGGAATTATTACAACTAGTACAAGCCCGTATGCGGCACCGATAGTAGTGGTAAAAAAGAAGTCAGGGGAGATAAGACTGTGTTGTGATTACCGGAAATTGAACAATATCACAAGAAGGGATGCATTCCCCTTGCCTCGTATTGATGAATGTCTTGATGCGTTGGGGGGAGCAAGATTTTTTTCTACCTTGGATTTGGCTAGTGGCTACCACCAAGTGGCCATGCACCCCAACGATCAACATAAAACGGCATTTATTTCTCCACTGGGACTGTACGAGTGGACCCGTATGCCGTTTGGTTTGACTAATGCACCTGCTACATTCCAGCGAGTAATGCAGAGTGCTATGAGTGACTTTCTATTTCAAATAATGTTGGTGTACTTGGATGATATTCTAGTTTACTCAAAAACTTGGGAGGACCATCTAAAAAGATTAGAACAAGTGTTTCTCCGTCTTAGGGAGATAGGAGTAAAGCTGAACCCAGACAAATGCTGCTTTGGTCTAAAATCGGTACATTTTTTGGGTTATGTGATTTCGTCGGATGGCATCGCCACTGACCCAGATAAAATTGCAGCTGTTAAAGAATGGAAACAACCAACAACTACGGTAGAGGTCAGGTCATTCTTGGGTTTTGCTTCCTATTATAGAAAATTTGTACCTGGTTTTGCAAAAATTGCCGCACCATTGCATGACTTGGTAAACAAAATGACAAAGAAACACAGTAAGGAGAAAAAGAAAGGTAAAACACACCGGATAGGTGAATTATGGACTGATGAATGCCTGAACTCGTTTAAGCTATTGAAAAAGGCTTTGACAGAGGCGCCGATATTAGGATACGCAGACTTTGACAAACCATTTCGGCTAGAAATTGACGCCAGCTCTAAAGGTCTGGGAGCTGTGCTATCACAACAACAAAAGCAAGGTTTCAGGGTTATTGCGTATGCCAGTCGAGCTCTGAAGGGATCAGAGAAGAACATGACAAATTACAGCGCCATGAAACTAGAACTTTTGACATTAAAATGGGCTGTGACTGAAAAATTCAGGGACTATTTATTAGGTGCTAAATGTGTGGTATACACTGACAATAACCCCCTGAGTCACCTAAAGACAGCAAAGTTGGGATCCATCGAACAGAGATGGGCAGCAGAATTGGCACTCTTTGACCTGGAGATAAAATATCGCCCGGGGCGGTCCAATGGCAATGCGGACGCCTTATCAAGGAATCCTTACGAGAGACCGGGTGATGAGGAAGAAACGCTGACAGGAATATGTGAGGTCAGAGCGTCAACAGATATCCCTCATGGGGTGCAGGTGATGCAAAACGGACAGACCGGGGTGGAGCACATATCCACAGAGCCCGGACATATGGACAGTAGTGATTTTAATTGCCTTAATCACAAAAAGATAAGAGATGCCCAGAGAACGGATAGTGGCTTACAACCGCTATTGAAATACGTCCAGGAACAAAAATTCCCAGGAAGAAGGGAAAGAGAACAATTTGGTCGAGAAACAAAGAAAATACTGAGTCAGTGGGACCGTCTCAGTATAGAGGATGGTGTTCTCATGCGGAGAATTCATGACCAAATTGATGGGACAATACACCAGGTGGTGGTGCCTGGACAATTACGAGAAGAAGTGCTAAGGTTGGCACATGACAGGGCAGGACACCAGGGTCAGGACAGGACGCACAAAATTTTACGACGGAGGTGTTACTGGCCCAATATGGAAATGGAGGTCAAACGCCATTGTGAGGCTTGTGTGAGGTGTCAGCATGCGAAAATGCCAGTTGTCAAAATGAGACAGCCATCAGGACACCTACTAGCGACAAAACCACTAGAGATTGTGGCTATGGACTTTACGTCGTTGGAGCAATCATCGGATGGGACGGAACATGTGTTGGTAATGACTGATGTTTTCACCAAATGGACTGTGGCGGTGCCCACACGAGATCAGACTGCCAAAACAGTGGCAAAGGTCTTAATAGAACATTGGTTCATCAAATATGGCATACCAAGACAATTACACTCTGACCAAGGAAGGGCTTTCGAGTCAGAAGTAATTAACCAACTGTGCAGCCACTACGGGATCAACAAATCTAGAACAACCACATTTAATCCGAAAGGAAACGGACAGTGTGAACGGTTCAACCGCAGCATGCATGATTTGCTGCGTACGCTAGAACCTGAACAGAAAAAACGTTGGCCTGATTTTCTCCCAGAGTTGGTATATCTATACAACTGCACACCCCATGCCACAACCGGTTTTACGCCACACATGTTGCTGTTCGGACGGGAGGCTCGACTCCCTCTTGACTTGTTCCTAGGAAAAAAGGAGAGTATGACTGGCTCATACACCGCACTGGAATATGTGAATGAACATATGAGAAGAATTAGAGAAATGTACAGGGTAGTACAGGAAAGACTAGAACATGAATCTCGGCGAAGGGAACCGCCGGTACAGACAAAGGACCCGCCACTCAAACTGAATGACAGGGTATTACTGCGTAGCCACCCGTTAGGCAGAAACAAAATCCACGATCTCTGGGGACAGGAGATATGGCAAGTCGTGGAGATGCCTAAAGTAGCAGGTGGCCCCTTTAAGATAAGACCCATCGATCACGCCAAACCGGATCGGTGGGCGAACATTGCTCAATTAAAGAAATATTGGAATAGGCAAGAAGAGCAGTTACACACAAGGAAATCCAAGACAATTAGGGAACCGGAAGTTACAACGGAAATTCACATACCCATCCCGGAACCATATCACCATCAACAGAACAACCGCGATACACAAGTGGAGGATAACGGCAACAAAGAGGATCCCGTTCCTTCCAGAAGCAGAGAGACAGTAGACCATCAGATAAGTGGTCCGCGGAGAAGTTTGAGGAACAGAAGGAAGACGAAATTTTTTTGTCAGCAACCATCAATTCTTTCATGGTCGCGCTGGTATGAGAACAGACTGTTAAAAAAAAGCTATAAAAGTGAACTGGTGAAGACACCAAATGGAAAGGGTGGATGTGAATTCTAGAACTGTTTTGTGTCTCAGGAAGATGATATAGACACAGTTGATATGTGAAATAGGTATAACTGTCAATCGTATACGAATGGGACGACGTGGACAGTGAGTGGAACAATAAAATTTGTTACGATTGTGCGATTGACTTTGGAGGAGTGCACCTGCCAGGCGTTGTTTGTGGTTGAAAACACACAAAAAAAGGCAGGGGTGGATGTAACTAGGGTAGGCCTAGCTACTAGTTACAAATCTGATAACGAACGATAAGCCGAGACGCAGTATTACAGTCTGATGCAACCGATAGCAGGTGGCTTATTAGATCGGACTGATAACAATCTCAAAGCCAACGCGTGCTATTTTGGGAAACGGTACGAGGGGATTCAGACGGCCTGTCAACTTTGATTGATAGGATGCAGATGTTTATTAAACGGACTGTACGTTAGAACTGCGCAACTAGTAGTCGGAGACATCGAGTACAAGTATCGATTACGGAGGAATACAAGTACGAAGACGAGTACGAATACAAGGGATAAATAGGAGGGGACGACTGAACTCGCAGCTCTTCCCTTTTCGATCGCTCGCTTTAGATCAGTCAGTCTGTGTGACATATCAAGTTGGTTATATTGTGTTAAGAAGGACAATAGACATGTGGATTCAGTTATATGAAGCCTAGTGAGGACTGTTAGGGGTCAGTTGATTCAGACTATTATTGTGAAGCATTCCTGTTGATTCATTGTGTTATATTGAAGCATTTCTTGATTCATGTAATAAAAGGATCAATAGCGAACCTGCATCTTCGAGTCTTTCTACTGTAGTCGATGTTGTGTAGCATGAGTGGTTAAACTCGTTACATTTGGCACTACAGGCAAATAGTCTCGTAACATGTGGCGTTGCGAGCAGGGTAACTGTTCGCTCGTTACATATATATATATATAGGGGCCCAAAAAAAATTCTGCGGGGGGGGCCTTTTTTTTCTAGTTCCGCCACTGCCCAGACATCCATTATGTTCTTAAGAATTCAAAGCACTCGCATAAGTGGCGAGCCGGTGAACGGTAATTCGCCAAACCCTGACTGTAAAAAGTTAAGGGCTCTTTACATGTAACTTCAGCTTTGCCAAACCACAATCAGGGCTTAGAGACAAGAACGCTCGCGTGAATAGTGTGGATAATTATTGTAGCTTTGATCCTGGTAATCTAATAAACTACATGGTTTTTTGTTGTAAGAGCGCCCAGTGCAGGATTCTTAAGAATGTAAATAGGTGAGAATTCTTATATTGTGAAAACACGTAAGCACAGGATCTATGTGTAATTTTGTAGGGGTCAAAACAGAATGAAAGTTACGCAAATCTAAACTGGAATTAGCGAGAAGGATGGAGAGAAAGATGATCCGCTCTGCTGCGCATTGAATTATGGGATTACTGTTATAAGAAAAACCAGCACCGTCAGCCCTGTAATATGTGTATCTCTTATTAAAAGAACCAGTGAGTTTGAGGAAAGATAATAAAGATAAACGATAAACACTTCTCGTTCGTTAAGTGGGAAAACCGTAACTAGTCTAGCTCAGGGGTCGGCAACCTGCGGCTCGCGAGCCGCATGCGGCTCTTTTGATATCAAGTTGCAGCTCTCCAGCACAAATACTAATAATCTTAATTAAAAAAAATAAAATATTTGAAATAAAAAAGTGTTAGTGGCTCTTTAAAACCAGGGACATTTTGAAAATTGTAACTTTTGGCTCTACTGCTTCAAAAGGTTGCCGACCCCTGGTCTAGCTGTAAACATTTGTCCCCTCCCCTATTCCCCAAACAAAATACTGATAACATACGGCATTGCAATGCATTTTAAAACAAAACCTTTATTCACTAGACAGCTATGTGAAACAGATGATGTTTTACATTTTACTCAACTGGCAAATGTCGCCACCCTTTTACCAGTAATTATCCATTCTAATTCTTATTTATAGAACAGCCCATAAAGTTCTAATAATTTTCAAGCACACATTGAAAATCTTAAAGACATGGTTTCTTTTGCGGATTTGTGTCACGTTTTTTTGTAAGGCGGCGTTATTAATTGTATCAAAGAGTCGCAATCGTCTAGATAACTGAAATTACCGAGCGCTGACCTAGGCTAAGAACATTACTTTGTGCCTCTCCTTAGATGTTAATAATTATTTGTTAACGCAACAGCTCATTCATGTGTATTTAAGACTTAATAATGGTTTCAAAATATTGTAGAATGTGGTTTTGGCTATGTTAAATTTCTCCCACTTTTGCAGGAGCCTATCCAGTACAGGGGTGAGCTAAGAACGGGCTGCTGCTGCCTGCCATCAGGGCGGTTTAGCGGGTCTATAACCACCAACCGGAAGGGATTCGTTCCGGGTTCGGAGATCAGCCTCTGTTCTCAGATAGAGAACCACAGCGGGTCAACGTGCTGGGCGGAGGTCAAGCTGAAAATGGTGAGCTATTAGATCGTTGGTAGGTTATTGCGTCCAATGTATATGCTATGCGACGTAATAAATGTGGTAGTTAATCACTTATGCAATTAAATAATCCAATGAACGGTAGGTGACGTCATTTAGCAGTTGAATAGATGGTAAATGACTTCCAACTTTATTGTAGGCGGCGACTACATGTATCAACGGATGTTGACCCACAACAATTTATTTTACTACATCTACACCAAGCAATCGTAATAACGTTCTACGGCTTCTATGTATATTATTCTTACAATAAAACCTAAAAAAAATCGAGTTAATGCAGCAATCAAACAAGACTGTTTAGAGATAACTTACAAAATATACGAGGGGCTGTGCGACCACCCATGATTCAAGTGCTGTTTATCGCTCCTGCCTGGTTCCTCCCCCACCCCCACCCCCATCCAGCCCTGCTAGGTAAACCACTGTGGTAAGCAAACGAAACAAAAGACCGTTTTTATGAGTTGTTAGGCAGCCCCAGTGGAAAACTGATCCAAGACTGGCACCATCTTGGATTATGTGATATCGTCCACGTTTTAGACGAGACTGATACAGACAAAAACCAAGACAGGTCAGATACAAGCTAGACCCAGGTTAAGGAGAAACATAATAAAGCCAACATATTGGGTTTAAACACAGGATAAAACATGGCTTCGCACACAACATTTTTATGCTGGCATCAAGCTTAGTGAGAAACTACGTCAGCCATCATTCAAGTCAAGCAACTGCAACGTCATCAACGTCAGGCATCCTCCAAGACATTTTATGATTTAAAGTATTAAAACAAACCGCTAAAAAAGTAGTTTATATTAACAAAAAAGGATATATGTTAGTATGTTTGACGTATTGTTGGTAGTGATGCAACGTCGTGTACTGGTTGAACTCTATAGAACAAAAGATTCAACACTAGGACATGTGAGATTATAACGTAAAGAGGAAGTCGATGTTCTAAACTTTCTTAATGCCACAAAAGCTAGGGGTTAATGACCCACTCAGAACTCGTATAAATTAGGGGTTGTGACTTAGACGCCAGGTTAGGGCTAGATGAAGTGTTTCGGAAATTATTTGTGAAGTCCTTAAAAGAAAATTTAACTATGTAATGCCATAAAACCCAAGCCAGTATTTGTATTAATTAGTAATAAAAATAAAAGCAGTAACAGTTAAAGTTATTCTACTTTGATCAGTGTTTGTCTTTAATTTGACCGATTTTACCTTGCTTTGTTTTCTACCAGCATATTACCTACATGGCAGGGGGAAAATTTAAACAGGAGAAAAAAGTCGTCAGCACCGTTTACAAGGAACACATCCCGCGGGGCAAAACCTTCACATGGAACGACAAGATGAGGATCCCCCCACTACCCCCGTCCCACCTGAAAGGGTGCAAGCTGATGAAATCGCAGTATCTTTTACAGGTGAGCGCGAGTTTCAGAACAAATTCCGTGGCTTCATCGGTCTAGCGTCAATAAAATAATGTACATTTCGCATTTAAACATTTCATGCAAATTACTAAAACGATTTTTAAAAATTGCTCATAACACTGCGTACAAAGTATTCTCTTTAGAATTAGTGTAGAATAAATATTAACGCGCCTTCACAAAACCTTAGACAATCAGATGAATGCCTTGACTAAACACACGACTATGGTAGTAGCGTGTTATTTTATTACCTTATACTTGGCTCCTATCCAGCGACTTCAGTTTGTGCCTTGGGAAACGTCGCTTTAACCCAAACTCCTACACCGAAGTTTAATAGTTTTTATGAGACGTTTAATAGTGGTTCAAAGACTTTTGTAAAGGCGTAGTCGGGTGGTTGTAGTGGGGGTGGGGGGGTTGGGTACATTTTCATGACAGTGACATCTTTTTCAATCAAAATCTACTACAAAGAATTAAAATAATCTAGGGACAGTAAGTCAAAATAACAAAATAATGAAAGTTACTGAAGGCGCCCATATTGATGTCAATGTCTTTTGGTTAATGAAATCGCCCAGATATGCTCTTGAAATATTTAAAAGAATAATACTGGTGCTACAACACTGCTTACAAAAAAAAATAGTGTATACACTGTTGGCTGTGGGATAGCAGTGTTTAGTGAGTGGATAGGGAGTCCAAGTGGTAGAGATGAAGCTACAAATATTACTATCTTTCGTTTGCTTTAGGGGTCATCCATAAATGACGTCACGCTTTTTTTGACGATTTTTACCTCCCCCCCCCCTCCCCTCCGTCACACGTCGTCACAAAACCCCAGACCCCCCTAAAATGACGTCACACTTCAGCCTACAACCCCCCTCAAAATTGCAGTTGAATTCTTTTTAAAACATCGATATTTTTCTAAAATCTTGTCTGAACTCTGTCAAAATAGAGTCTTATAATCGATTCCTATTACAATTTATTAAATTATTAATAATTATTATTATTTTCTATAACGCGAAATAACGTCTAAAATTAGTTTTCTAACATTGCTTTTTTCTAATACAAAAGTGTGACGTCGCACCATCTGAACCCCCCCCCATCCCCCTCATCAAACACCGTCACAAAATTACGGACCCCCCTTCCCCTACGTGTGTGACGACATTTATGTACGACCCCTTACGTTAGACATTTACCTCGAATGCGAAAAGGTACATTTGCGCAGACGGTATAAAATGTTTTATACACCGATTCCAATTAAAATATCGTTAGTGAAAAGGATATCATTTACTACTCACAAGATATGTTTTTTCAAATAATAAATATACATACTAATCTCACAAGTCTTAGGGAAAAGGAAACATAAAACTAGTTGAGGAAACTTGGAAGTTTTGTTATAAGATATCTATGAGATGAAGCTTCTTTGTTACACGAACAATGGCCAGACCTCCCTCCTCACCCCAGCTCTCGCCACCCCCCCCCCCCCTCCACACCTCATCAGCCCTCAGCCCATGCAAGATTTTACAAAATAAAAAGGTTTTAAAGGCCTGTCATCTATAAATAGACGCACGAGAGAATATGAAAAAAACACTATGCTGTTGAGTAGAAGAAATGAATTATCATTTGTACACGAAAATTAGATTTAGCGTCAGGGCGTATCATTTAATTATAATCAAGTCAGTTCGGGAGCCGTAGCAAATCTTAAATAGATCGCGAATTATTGGTCCCGTTCAGCTGGGTTATCGCCCCTGTACAGATTGCTAAACATGATAGTGGGTGGAGGTTATAGTTTTGTGTACGAAAAGTGTAGACCTATGTAGCAACGCAAAATATCCGGTAAAAGGAAACTATTAATTTAAAAAAAAAAACAACCACTACAATATAACAACTTCTTATATAGCAACATTAGAATAAAACCTAGTCTGTATACCAAACATTAGAACACAACTCGGTTAATAACCATAAACTCACTCATTAATATTTTACGCAAGCTAGCTAATTATAACTTTACATAAGCTAAACATCTATTTTAGCCCAGCTTATTAATTTTTCATTGTTACTTATGGTAAATGTCAGTTCCGAGTTGGATCCGATGCCCGGTGCTCGTGGGACGAGGTTGACTACGAAGATGAAATAATTATTGGAACCCTCCCACTGGCAGCCAAGATAACCGCCACCCGCGCCCTGACCAACTACCAGACCGTTAACGCCACGTCACCACCGGCAGAGAAAGACGCCGAGAGCAACGGTAAGAAACACCACTGAGTTCTGGTCCCATAAAACTAAAAATATACTTATATTCTGGTCCAATAAAAATATACTTAATTTCTGGTCCGTTAAATTAGGAATATACTTACCCAGTGGCGTAGCGAGGTCGGGTGTCACCCGGTGCGGCACTTAATGGTGTCACCCCCCCAGAGGCATAGAGACCCTTCCCAGGGACAAACTTTCAAATTTTCGATTTGCACCCCCCCCTCGAGTTTTCGATTTGCACCCCCCCTCGAGTTTTCGATTTGCACCCCCCTTCAAGCTTTCGATTTGCACCCCCCCCCCCCCTCGAGTTTTCGATTTGCACCCCCCCGTCAAGCTTTCGATTTGCACCCCCCCCCCTCGAGTTTTTCTCTATATATTTTGCTATTTTTTGCCTTGGTGTCACCCCCCTAAATGGTGTCACCCGGTGCGGTCCGCACCCCCCGCCCCCCCCCTCGCTACGCCCCTGTACTTACCATAAGATTGAATGTATACTAGTGATGATGGAAGGTGCTGTTAATCGGTGGCGTCAATAAGTCGCGTGTAACCAGTCGCAGTAATTCTGGTTGTCACATTGATTATGAATTATGTTATTTATTTATATACTTTATACAATGGATGCCTCTGCCTGCCTTGAATTTTATAGCATAATTTTTATTATTTTTAGGAGCTGTTTATCATTATGTTCCAAAAAGTGCATAGCTATTATACTAAGGAGTGTAAATTAAATGTGATACTTCCTGAGTACAAGGGATTTCTAGCTTCAGGCCATCTGATTGCCTAAATTTCTACTTGCTGCTCGATAAGAGTTGTAATTGATAGCAAATTCATTTAGCACAGATGAGTATCGGTAGTAGATATTTATGCTAGAGCTTAAGGGGGAAAAAGACACGTCAAGTTCTCTAATCTTGGCGCTAATCCAACGTTTGCTCTAGTGTACATTTTTTATCTTAACTGTGTTCTGACCTATATGACTATTTTATATCTTTACTGTGTTCTGACGTATGTGTGTATACCATATCTTTGCTGTGTTCTGTCCTATGTGAATATTTTATATTTTAACTGTATTCTGACCTATGTGAATATAGTATATCATCGCTGTTTGTTTTATCTGTGTGAGAATTATATATATACATATATATATATATATATATATATATATATATATATATATATATATATATATATATATATATATATATATATATATATATATAAATAAATAAATATATATATATATATATATATATATAAAACACGGTGTCACACATGTTAAAATCTAACACATGTCAGATTTTTTTTGCTCTGGAAACCATAACTATGCATTTTCTGGCGTCAACGAACTGAGTGCATGTGTTGTGTGTTGCAGGTAAACCAAGCTACGAAGAGTGCGTGTTGTTTGGGCGTGTCAGCATCAAGGACAAGGACGACACAGAGCACACTCTCGGTCAACTCATCTTCACGCCACTCTACGCTTTCTACTCACCCAGGTCACAACTCGCACGTGCCTCTCTGGGCAGCTGCTTAGAGTAAAAGCAACAATGTGGCCCCAATGCATGTGACAAGATGAACATATCGACAGTTCTAATTTGTCTCCTGTGATATCTTGCAAAGTTTTGAAGCGTGACATCAAATAACAAAGGCTTTACAAATAAGAGGTTCATTTTTTGATGTAAAAATATCTGTCATAAAATTACTTTTTCATTATATATATCATAATTATAATAAATTATTTACATTTCCTAAATGTTTGGGAGATAGGTAAATAGGTTAGATGCCCGGCTTTTTTTGTTTACTGTTCTAGTTGAATTAGAAAATTCATTAATTTGGTTAGGCATTGATAGACATTAACCAAGCCTTACCGTTGATGTAAGAGCATTTGAACCTGGCCGTGCTTAGAGTGTATGAGTAGTTTTTTTGCAGTGAAAAAAATCATTTTCTTTTTTCATCATCTGCATTTGTTATTGTTCATGAATTTTGTTTTAACCTACACCGTGCTTTATGGAAATATCAGCAAAAATGGCGATTTTTATTTAGTATTCGTAAATAATACCACATGCTACAATAGTTTTTTAACAGCCATTAAGGCATGTTATTGTGGTGTAAGTACATTATTTTTAAACCTGTTGTATCTCTACAGCCTAATTACAATTGAATGTGTGTAAATCTGAAGGTCTCTAAAAAAAAAGACAACCTAAAAAGTACTTCTCATGTCGCTGCGAGTATTGAAAACCAACTTTACTGCTTTATGTTCCGTTCTTCATGAAGAGTGACAGGTTCAATGTATTTCGTTTGAACACCACCTCCCTCTAACTCGACCAACATCATATGTAAATAGTAGATTTGATTGATCTTAATACCAATTACTTTGATTTGTTTCTTAATAAATTAGTTATGTGTTTCGAGCTCACCAATTAATTTTTGTCTTTAACTTTAGTTAAATTTACTCAGATTTGAAGCTGTTTTATTTAATTTCATCTATTAAAGTACTTAACGTTAATTGAAACCATTCACCAGAACAATTCACAAGTTTAGAACTAGCCGAATAGTTTTCAAGTATGATAATATGAACCTGTGTTGATGGATGTATGAAAAATAAATTTACAAGTCGAAACAATAAATTCAAACAGTTTATTTGAACCATGGAATTTAATTTAAATCGGGAAAAGACTGAAAAATGCAACAAATAAACGGTGCATAAAAAAATAAAAAGTGAAGGCTGTTGCTATAATTAATCTTGAAAGCATAACTTCGTTCACCGTGTATTTAAAATATAGCAGCACTTTATAAAGATTGTTATTTTATATAGCGATGCCAAAACAATTTGCTTTAATGTTTAAGATGAATGAAATTTAAAATATTAAGTTATTTTTTTACTGTTTGTTTAACCTATTATTTACGAATCTGAGAAATTGAAGCTACATAATGTTACTAATAGCACCCATAAAAAGTATAGCACTTTTGTCAAAAACAAAAATAGGAAATAAAGAAATAATTCAACTTTATCCACACAATGTTACAATGAGTCATTGTGCTGGCTTTAAACAGAAATCTCACATAACATTATCCACATAAAAATCTAACGAGCGTTTCCTGACCTATAACAATCACAGAAATTTAGTACAACATTGTGTACATAAACATCTAATTCGACATTGTGCTGGCCTTAAACAATCACAGAAATCTTGTACAACATAGTCCACATAGAGATATGATATAACATTGTCCACATAAAGATCTAATACAACATTGTCCACATAAAGATCTAATACAACATTGTCCACATAAAGATCTAATACAACATTGTCCACATAAAAATCTAATACAACATTGTCCACATAAAGATCTAATACAACATTGTCCACATAAAGATCTAATACAACATTGTCCACATAAAAATCTAATACAACATTGTCCACATAAAAATCTAATACAACATTGTCCACATAAAGATCTGATATAACATTGTCCACATAAAAATCTAATACAACATTGTCCACATAAAAATCTAATACAACATTGTCCACATAAAGATCTGATATAACATTGTCCACATAAAGATCTAATACAACATTGTCCACATAAAGATCTAATACAACATTGTCCACATAAAGATCTGATATAACATTGTCCACATAAAAATCTAATACAACATTGTCCACATAAAGATCTAATACAACACTGTCCACATAGAGATATGATATAACATTGTCCACATAAAAATCTAATACAACATTGTCCACATAAAGATCTGATATAACATTGTCCACATAAAGATCTAATACAACATTGTCCACATAAAGATCTGATATAACATTGTCCACATAAAAATCTAATACAACATTGTCCGCATAAAGATCTGATATAACAATGTCCACATAAAGATCTAATACGACATTGTGCTGGCCTCTAGCATTGATACAGTTCTCTCTGGTACGTCCTTCAAGGTCATCCCGACCTTGGGCGTGAAGATGAGCTCATCCCTCGAGAACATTCTTCCCAGGATTCCCTTCCTGGTGCCCAGCTTGTAGTGGCCGTCATCAGACTCGTACATGACTATAGCCGTAAAGTGCTGGACTTCGCTTTGACCAGCAGGGCGATACTTGTCCTGAATCGCCTTGACCTTGACGCAGGTTCCTATGGCTACCGAATTAGCAGAGTTGCTGGCACCAGCTGACCTGCTGCACCTTGAGAACGTATTATTCGTTCCGCATCCGCGTCGCGTTTTGCCGGAACAGGCACCAAGACGTGGCTCGGGCGTCACGATACAGACGCTGGTAGAACACCCTGACGCCTCACAGGTCCTGGGCTGACAGGGTCGATACGACGAGGCCTTGGTTCTTCTGGGGCATGACGATGCTGCGACGAGAGAAGAACAATTATTTTTTACTGCCACCTGCTGAAGATCGTTTGCCCCGACGTCGTCGTTACAAGTTCTTGTTTCGCTTTCTGCTGCGACAGTGTTTTCAACGCTTTCGGACATTTTGTTCAAGACAATCAACGACGAGTCCCCAATGTCTGTCTCCTTTTTCACTGCGTGTACAGGAACCTGCATGGAAATTTCCTTGAGAACTATACCAGGTTTACTCACGCGAGGCGATTCAGTGAAGCAGGAAACTGGTTTCAGTACGTGTGATTCAGTTGCTGTCGAAAGAAAAAGTTCCAAATTCCTTTTCTGCGCTGTCTTAATAAGGTCGCTGTTAGTAGTATTGTCACAATTCATAGCCGCACAGACAAGACTTGATACATCTGTTAGATCAGAAGACTATTTTGACAGGCACTTTTAATCCCTTGGAGTTCACTGCCATGCATTCACTAACTGAATATCTGCAAAAAAAAGAATGAAACAGGTTAGAGTTTTAACATTTAACAGTGTAAGAGATTACAGTTATGTTTACAGCCAATCTAAACTCTTCTTTAGCAGATGCAGTTCACTTCTGTGATTAAAAATATAGTCTCGATTACAGAAAGGGGGGGGGGGCATGCCGGGCACTCATCTGTATCTTAAATTGACTCACCCATTTTGTTATAAAATGTTTACGCATAGATTTCGCTTCGTCATAACGAATAATTAAAACAAGCTTAAAGGTAATTGAGCCAAGATCATTGTGCGTCCACTCAAGTAAGACAATATTTAGCGCTGTTTTAATCCTGGACAAACATGCTATGAACTAACAATACATTAGTAATATGCATTAGATCGCGCAAAACCATTAGTCAGCACTTATAACAATAAAGCCACACTAAGGTTAATTCAGTCTAATCGATCAAATTCAAAGGGCACATTATAGCCAATACATTTATTTACCTGCAAGTACGGTATAAAGACAAAGGTATGTGTTTCAGCTTTGTCACACTTGTGTTAACGTAAATTGAGTCAAATCCAACATCACACACAAACAGTCAACCACCCTGATGTGTAAATCATTCGGTGAGACGAGGCTCAACAGGGAGATCAAACCTAAACATCCTTATCAATAGGCTAACGTTGAAATTTTTAAATAGCTCAGTCAAAAAAATGTTACACAGCTCACCTATCGTTGTTTGTGTTGAGTGTGTCACGGTCAGGTGACTTTCTTCTCTAGCTGTAGCGACCAGGTCATTTCTCAAAGCCCGTGTAGTACAGTCAAGCTAGTGAACGATCAATCAGTGTGTGACCATCAAAACTTCTGAGATAGTTCGGGTTAGTGTGTCGTTTACAAAAGGAACTAAATACCCCCCTTTTAATAGGCCCATTAGAGGAGTATTAGGGGTCGTCCTTAAATGACGTCACACTCGTAGGGGAGAGGGGGAGTCCGTAATTTTGTGACGGTGTGTGATGAGGGGGAGGGGGGGGGGGGGTCAATTTTTTGCATTATAAAAATAACAATGTTAGAAAACCAGTTGTAGCCGTTATTTAGCGTTTTAGAAAACTGTTTTAATAAATAGTAATAGGAATTTATTAAAATACTCTATTTTGACAGAGTTCAGCTAAGATTTTGGAAAAAATATCGATGTTTTAAGAAAAATTCAACAGCAATTTTGAGGAGGGTTGTAGGCTGAGATGTGACGTCATTTTAGGGGGGGGGGGTCTGGCTTTTTGTGACGACGTGTGACGTAGGGGAGGGGGGAGGTAAAAATCGTCAAAAAAGCGTGACGTCATTTATGGATGACCCCTTATAGGACACAGGTATCAAAGAATCTTCTTTAAAAACGGGGTGTTAGGTTACTATTATTTAACTAAATACACACATGGCTGGCTAATGTCACATGGGTAATCCCGTCCCTAACCCTAACCACAACCCTTGTTCTACCATACGCCTAACCCTAATTTCTTACCATAAAATTAGTCGAGATTACAATACTACTAACAACCCTTTTTTTAAAAATAGATTCCATTATCGGACACCGGTATCTATAATCAGTGTCAGACACGAGCATTGACAGGCCACATCAATTGAGTTTTGAAACAGTCTGCAATTTTGAAATTAAAAAATTAAAAGATATACCCTTAAGGAAATAAAACAAAGGGAAGAGGAATGGCCGGCTAGTTCGAAATCCTTTTGTGGTAAAAAAGCGTGACGTCAAATCACTAAAGTCGACTTTTTTTTTACCCCTCACCCCCGGACTTTTTTCTCCGGGGGGGGGGGGGGGTGGACTCTAGTAAAAGTGTATGTTTACTATATAAAATCCATCTTGTTTGGGGGGGGGGGGGGGCCGCACAGTTCCCCCCCCCCCCCCCCCCCCCCCGAAGAGATGCCTAGAAGAAACTTTGCTCTCTACACACCCATTAAAATCCCACCCCTACTATGTCATATTATATTATACTAATTAGTTTGCTAATTAATAGAATCTTGAAGTGATTGACTTATTGAATCGCTATACAAATTGATCAGTTAAAATAATATTGAAATGTATTTTATATATCAGATCTATAACTTTATTCGCAATGTTTTTACCTCTGTCAACATGTCTAACAGTAGAAATTTGTAATTTCTATAAGACGGGAGACAATTCAATTTTGTTATTTAAAAAATAAATGGAGCTTGGTTATTTCCCGTTTCCATAACCTCAACCATAAACATCCCTTACCTTATTTCTAACCCTACCCAATGTTATGTTTTGGTAACGATTTACCATGATAAACTAATTAATATCATAATCGATATAAGCTTAATATGGTTATCTTAACTGTACACTAATAACCAATTGTCAGTTGGGCCACCTCAATATGGCTTTAGAATTCTGAAGTTGATAGAAAATATTCAGTATGCTTTAAACCAGGGGTCTCCAAACTTTTCAGTCCGAGGGCCGCATCAACTATCAATTTTCAGTTCGGGGGCCAGTTAGTTCCAGACATGTCTTTGATTTTTCTGGGCAAAGTTCCTCAGCCATCACTAACAAACGTTTTTTTCCGTGGACAAAAAGATCTCCGCGGGCCGGATGAGAGGACCTCGCGGGCCGCATCCGGCCCGCGGGCCGTAGTTTGGAGACCCCTGCTTTAAACTTATCCTTTCTTAAATGAACAGGTCATTTATCTATATATTAGTTATATATATTTGTTAATTTTAGATTTGAATATTGCAGCCTTAAAATTTTAGTTTGATACCAAAGACTTGAGCCAGACATCACAGTGTATCACTGCATGTCACTCCTGTGACAAGTTACATCCACTACCTCTTGTCAGCTGGCATTCTGAATTTATACCAGAATCTTTACTTTAAATATTGCCTTATAAAATTCAATTTGCTATAAAAATATCTACACCTATATTACTTGATAGAGAATTGTTCAATTACATTTCATCATAAAGTATTTATTGTTCTTTAATAAAACAACAACACAAAAATTATGAGCATTCACTCCACTGTTTATTGTATTTTTAAAGCTTGCTACAACATGTCAATTGGGTATATGACTCATTTTTTTACTTTTTTTTAACAATAGGCCTCAGTGTTTGTCTTATGATTAATGAATACAAGTTTTTGCTTATCAAACAAATATATTGTCTTGTTGCATCATAGGCCTGTAAGGAATGCTTCATATTTAAAACAATGCTATCCATATAAATACTCAATGAATTACAATTAACTTTATTTTATTTTGTCATAGTAATTTCACAGTTGTCTAACATATAGATGGTGTTTAATGTATCTAAAAATCCTCTAGTAATACAACAATTTTAATGAATTATTCTAATATTACAATGAATTTAGCTTTCATTCACTTTTCACACTAACACTCATAATATATTACAATTGTGGAAATCATCTAAAAATATTTAAATATGAAACATTCCTTTTTTAAAACCAGGAGCCCCACTTGCAAAACTGCTAAGTCAGCAGTTTGAAAAGCTATTATTTACAATTGAGTTTAGCTAACAAGATGATTTTTTAAAAAGACAAATTCTGGAATATCGATCTAAAGTGGCTTAGCTAATTTTGCAGTAGGACTCCTCAAATCTTAATGAAAAAATAATATAGCTTACAACAAAAATAGAGAGGGATTTCAAGTAAAACTACTCAATTATTTACAACCAGTAAAAACAATTAACTTATTACACATAACAGAAGAGGACTACATATATACACAACCCTCACCTCCCCAATCCCACCCTTAACACCCCCACCAATCCCGACATGGGCATGCTGGTTTCTATATGGTATAGGCTTTACCAGTAGATGTGTTGGAACCTGCCCCTCCGCTGACTTGGTGTTGACAGAGCTGTGGACCTGTCGGCTGTACCCATTGTATCATACCAGACGTTAGCCCTAATTCCTAGCACAGGTCAGTGTCAATAATGCATCACATAAAGTTGTGAATATTGCCATATCTTTCCTAAATCTTTGATGAAAGTGCCTGATTATGAAAGGTCAGTTCATTTGTTCAAAGGCAAAAGACTATTTGGCATTGTTTTTCCTTTAGGAATGCACTAAAACTTGCTTCAGCGTAAGAGTATATTATAGGTGTCCCTTTTTACATGATGCTCTAATGTTTTTTTTTTAAACCTAGAAGATTGGAAACCACTCTTGACTTGCAAACAAAAAATTGCATTTTTTCTCATCATTGCCAAGGGCACAAGGGGCTGTCTCAGAAAGTTGTTTCAATTTCTGATAGTCTTTGATATTTTTCTTAAGAATAAAATTACAAAATACAGAACATATTTGTCCTACAACCTAAAGATAATTTATTGTCTAATAAGTCTTAATGTGCATCTTAAGGAATTTTCTTTTTTTAATATACACCATTCTGTGCAACTGTGGCCTGAATAATGTAGTTGTTTCCAGCATCCCTAAATACCTTCACAACTAGAGGCCATGAAAAAAATGTGAGAGAGATTAAACTTAACTTTAGATGTATACAACATTCATGCCCTAATGCAGTCACATCTTAAGTCAGGTTATGGACCTCAATAATAAATAATCACATTTTAAGGAATTATTTTTTAAAATAGGTTTGATAATATAGACTGTTTAGTGTCAGTGCGGCCTGAAAAATGTAGTTGTCTTCAGCATCCCTAAATGCCTTCACAACTAAAGGCCATGAAAACAGCTGATTAAACTTAACTTTAGACGTTTCTAGCATTCCTCCCCTAATGCCAGAAATATCAAAAGTCAGGTTGTGGACAGTCTATATTATTTTATACCATTACTAATATATTTACATTTTAAAATTATCAACTCCTTAAACATGATGGAAGTTTCATTTAGTTCACAGGTTGACTATTTTTCTATAAAAAAAAAAGCTAGAGAGACTGGCCCCTGTTCCTTAACTAAAAAAACCTAGTATTCATTTCTAAAAGTGTAGAAAATGAAAAATGTCAAATTGCCAGCAAGTCAAGAGTGTTACTTCTTGTCATCTTTACATTGATTAACAAATTGTTTGGATCATCTTAGCAATTTTAACACCCATCCTCCCCCCAACCACAAGAAGCTAGAAAGCTCTTGGCTCCTTTCCCTTCACTTAAAGAGCCTACTTTTCTTTTCCTAACACTGCATTGTAAAAGGAAAAAGTATGTGAAATAGCCTGCACATTGCCAATGAAAAGACCTGTTTACAATCAGGCACTCTGCTTACATAGACAAGGAAACTGCAATATTCACAAACGTATGACACATTATCCAGACTGACAAGGCTAGGGTTCAGGCATTATCTGGTAATCAACAATGGGCCAGCCGAGCAGGCCACAGATGTCAACACACTCGCAGCGGAGGTTGGCAGGCGGCCTGCTCTATTGAGCAGACCTCTCCAACTGTTCATCTCCCTGGTGTGCCACCATTACCAGCTGCCCCCTCTTCCACACCCACCTTCCGTCAGGATAACCCTCCCCTGACCCACAAAGACCATACCCTTTTCCACCAAATCCTACACTGCATCCTCACCAACCGTTAAAAGACAATACATTGAAACACAAACAAAAAGTGCAATAAGTTAATTGTATATCATCTAACTTTCAGCCCCATCCTACCCCCCCCCCCCCTTCAAAACCTAATTACAAAATTTTACCTGAAATTCCTCCCTTTACAAAAAATAAATACAAATACATTCTCCAAGGTTCTACAGGAATAAAGATTAATCTTTAATATCCAGAAGACTTGATATCCTGTGTAGTGCTTGAAAATGTCTTTCTTTGAAGATTTTGTTGTGGGTTTTGTTGTGGACTGTAATTTTAATAAACAAAATGTATTCAAATTTTAAACAAAACAAGCTAGTCTGAAACTAAGTTTAAAGCTAATTTATGAACAAATAAACATTTTACAGAAAGTAATAAAACCCTATCAAGATACATATATTATAGGGCATCTTGTGGCAAGAAATCTTACAATGCACTCATCTGTACTGAGTGGGGAAAACAAAGCAAGAGAAACATAAGATCAAAATACTGAATTTTAAGGGTTAATTGTGCATCATAGATTTAATATCAAAATATTTAACCCTTGCCCACCTACTCCATTGAAATTTGATGACTATATTTTAGTTGAATTTCCACTTTTACAACAAATGATTATAGGCTATTTACTTTTTAGAAGGTTTTTTAGTGATCAACATGAACATCCAGAAGACTGGTTACATCATGGACTTGTTTGGTGTTTGAAATGTCTTTATCCTCAACTGATTACTGCTTAAACAGGCTCATGGCAGAGGACTGACATGTGAAGAAAAATTAAAAACAATGGGTAATAACAAAATATTGCACATTCTAAAACTAGATAATATAAGAGAGAATTTTAAGCAAAAGGCTTTATATAATGAACTACAATGAAGTTGATTTACAAACAAATAACTTAAGTTAACCCTTTTTAATGGGCATCTTGAAGTGTGAAAATTAAACTGCTGTTGGACTTCATTGACTTGTACTTAAATTCTCTTGCAGTGTTGAAAAGAAGTGATTCAAAATGAAAACAAAGGGACATTTTTAAAAATAAAAAAAAATATTAAGAAATACAATTGTTATCTTCCTTGATAGAACAAGGTTGTTGAATTTTCTAGCTTAAAAAAAATTTACATTTACCTTTCCAACTGTTCTACAGGAATCATATCTTAAGTAGAAACCTTCTTCAAATCTTCTCTTGTGCTTGAAAATGTCTTTTTCTTGAAGATTGTTTTAGGTGTATTGCTGTAGGCTGAAATTTTTAAAAGTATTGGCTAAAGAGATAAAAACGCACATTTATTCTGACACAAAAACACAACATATAAACAAAAAAAAATGCATTTGTCTTCCATGCCAAAAAATAAAAAAAACTGTAAATGTACCTAAATTATTGGGCATCTGGTGGTAAGGATTTAAAATTACTGTAGCACTAGATTGGCTAGTTGTAGAAGACATGTTGGCAGCAGTAAGTATTACTTGCTGTGTTGTTAAAAACCAACTAAATATAAAAAAAGAGAAACAAAAGAATAAATACAAAATGTAATAAGTTACATCATGGTATTCATAGACCCCTGTTTCAAATCTAATGACTAAATTTTACTTGAATTTTCAACCTTTTCAAAAAATAGATATGTATACCATTTGTAGTGTTGAACTGAAGCTGATGTTGGACTGCAGGATTTATAATAGGACCTACATCTGGCTGCTCTGAAGGGGAAAAATACATCTGTTTTAATTTTTAAAAGAATTTAAAATCAAGTTAGCTGTTTACAAAAATTAAAACATTTACTATTGACAAGGTCTTGTAGAATTAACTCCAAAAGTTTTTTGACATCAGGTTCTGTCTTGGGCTTGAAATTTTTTTTGGTGTTGCTTTTTACAGGTGCATAGCTGCAGACTAATTTCAAGAAAAATAAATAGGTTAATAAAAAATGGACAAAATACTACTTGTATGTTATATTAAATATAACGCAAACATTAAAGCAAAAATCGTTTTTTAAATTATTTTTTTAAAGAAATAAAAATTCAACATACCTAAAAGTTTATGGGCATCTCAAGGTGTGGAAATGAAACTGCTGTTGGACTTTGCTGCTGACTTGTGACTTCCCCCCCCCCCCCCCCCCCCAGAAAAAAAAAAAAAACTTAATCTATGCCCATAAAATGTTACCCAAGTTTACAATGTTAATACAAATTTACCCACTAACTGTCAGCCACCAACTCAGTGGAATTGCAGATAGGTCGTCCAGGTCTTTAAGCTTTTCCACTTAAGTAAGTGACCAAGTTAGTGCCAAGCATTAAGTTTCTCCACTGAACATTGTGTCAACCACAAAATGGTATCACAAATGGGTTGTCGAAGCCCTTGAGTGTTTCACATAGTGGGTCACAAAGTCAGTGGATGCACAAATTGCTGGCTCAAAAGAATAAATTCCTCTTTACTATATTGAGTTAAGAGATGTAGAATCTAGGCTATGAATTGCGACATCTTGGCTGAAAATAGCTTGCTGAAACATCTCAAGTCAGCTAAAGCCCATCCACATCAACATCATTGACCGATATGGGCTGCCAACAAAGATCTCTAGAATCCTCTATCCTATGCCATTTTCTCAACTTGAATCCAGGTGTCCTAGCCCATCTTTGTCGTTTCAGCTTCAGGGCCCCGTCGCTAGGTGTTTCTTAGTGGACCTCTTTTGCGCTTTCCTTGGAACGTATCGCCTTCCTAGTGATAATGGTTGGTGGTCTGGTCGGACGTCGGTGTGTGACATTTCCAACTTCTTTTCCTAATTCCTTTCAGCGAAAAGTTGTCCTGTCGGTTGCCATAGGTGTGCATTGCCGATGGTGTGTGTAGAGCCATCGTAAATAAAACTAAATATTTAGGCCTTGTATGTATTATTTAGTGAATAATGCTCATGGTGAGTGGTCTGTGAGTTGTGGCAAATGTGTAGGTCTGTCACGTGATGTAAACATGATATTAGAGTATTACTATTAGACTAGATTTAGACCTCTATACTCTATAGTCTATACTCTATACCATTCTGGAATAATAACAGACGGAGACGCTTAACTATGGACCTTGTCCTTAGATCCAGATCTAGAATCTAGTCTAGTAAGTAGAGTCTAAGTAGATTCTAATAATTATTAAATTATGGTTTTGCATAGGCCCTGAATCTTTACCAAATATTTTACTCAAATACAAATGAATAAAACTCAAACATTAATGTCCTCAAAGTAAATTTAAAATTATGAATTATTTTGCACAAAATTTAATATGGGAAGCAGGACAGTAAACCCTGACACCCTCACCCCCTATTTTTTCCCTTAGATTATCAAATAACCCATGCCCGAAAATTGGGGTATATGATTACCAAGCAGAAAATACAAATTAATTCTGAACTTAATGTTAACATTAAACCTAACCCTAATGATAAGGTAATGTTGGGTTTAGTTAAAGCTAGGGGAAGGGTTATGGCTAGATTTAGGGTTAATAGAGGTGGACTGGGCCGTCACTACTCTCTAAAAATGCCATCCATTTTCAATCCCTTAATATTACATTTCTGATAATTTAGGACACCCAAACTATTCCATGCCAAATATCAAGTTTGCTGCAAGTGATGTAGTTTATATAAAGCAACGACCAGTGTAGTATGGTTTTTGAAACTCAAGACAATTATTGGTTTAGTTAAGAGTAAGTTGTGCACTTTGGCAAGAGAAAATCCTTGGAAATTGCCCAGCTGGTATCTGATCTAATTCAGGTTTGATTAACAGGCAACCCACACTTTACTTTTATACAGTAAATTAAAATTGCTCTGGTATATAAATGCACCTAATTTGACAATGTCTTCTTTAACAATAGCTTACACCACCCTATTACATAGCCAAAATAGAGCAGCCTACTGGCTACTACATTGAACTTGTCAATATATTTTTAACTTGCTCTGCATACTTCCTCCCTAAGTTGTGTGTAAAGCCCGTTAAAAATTACTGGTGTCTACTGGCAATTTCTAATGCGACTTCATATGATGCTTGCACTGTGTTTACTTGGTAAAAACTTCCTGTTCTATCAAGTCTGGTGTTTGCCATTAGATTCATATCGACGAAAGAACTCCATATCTTTTTTTTTGGTGAGTTTGTTTGACTCACTTGTTTCTGTGACCTCGGCATATGAAGAGATAGTGTGGTCAGCACTATGCCCAGCCGCCTTTACTTTCCCTAACATAAGTTAGGTACCCATCAGAAACAAGTGAACTCTACTTCACTTGCCCTATAGACCGTCAGGTTTGAAAGGGAAAACTTTACTTGTTTGACTCAGCTCAAGATGACTAAGAACAATCTGAAAACTATAATACATAAGCCCGGAAAACAAACGTTTGTGGGATCACAAGATTTTGCATGAAAAAGTATATATGAGTATTTCGAGGAATCACTCTCCCTTTCATCGTTTAATATGAAATTGTTCAAACTTCAAGGCACCACTATTAAAAACAAACTGTATAGAGAATTTTTTGTTTGGTTTCTTGTCTACCATTTGGCTACCCCCCCCCCCCCCCCCCCACCCCCTGAAAGCCTTTGCGGCCCCTATAGGGGTAGACCCACAGTTTATGGGAATCTATGGCCTATAGGATACTGCATTGAATTAACCAATATATTTTTAACTTGGCTGTGCATACTTCCTCCCTAAGTTGTGTGTAAAGCCGGTTAAAAATTACTGGTATCTAAACTAACCTCATTTGGCAATGTTTTCTTTAATAATAGGCAACTGAAAATACACAGATGAAATAGAGCATAAACATATTGGATATTATATTGAAATTAAAATTGATCTGTCCTTGTTGTTAACTTGTTAGACATACTACCTCCCTAAGTTGTATGTAAACAAGTTAAAAAGCACTGGTGTCAAAATGCATCTTATTTGACAATGTCTGCTTCAATAATAGTCACTACACCGCTCTAATACACAACTGAAAAAGAACAGCCTATAGGATACTATTTTGAATTAGCCAATATATTTTTAACTTTGCTGTGCATGCTTCCTCCCCAGGTTGTATGTTAAGCTGGTTAAAAATTACTGGTGTCTAAACTAACATCATTTAGCAATGTTTTCTTTAAAAAAGAGACAATACATAGATAAAATAGAACATAAGCATGTAAGATATTATATTGAAATTAAAATTGATCTGTCTTTGCTTTTAACTAGTTACACATACTTCCTCCCTAAGTTGTATGTACAACTGGTTAAAAAACACTAACCTCATTTGGTAATGTTTTCTTAAATAAGAGACAATACATAGATAAAATAGAACATAAGCATGTAAGATATTATATTTAAAATTAAAATTAATCTGTCTTTGCTTTTAACTAGTTACACATACTTCCTCCCTAAGTTGTATGTACAAATGGTTAAAAAACACTAACCACATTTGGTAATGTTTTCTTAAATAAGAGAAAATACATAGATAAAATAGAACATAAGCATGTAAGATATTATATTGAAATTAAAATTGATCTGTCTTTGCTTTTAACAAGTTACACATACTTTCTCCCTAAGTTGTATGTATAACTGGTTAAAAACCACTAACCTCATTTGGTAATGTTTTCTTAAATAAGAGACAATACATAGGTAAAATAGAACATAAGCATATAAGATATTATATTGAAATTAAAATTGATCTGTCCTTGCTTTTAACAAGTTACACATACTTCCTCCCTAAGTTGTATGTATATCTGGTTAAAAACCACTAACCTCATTTGGTAATGTTTTCTTAAATAAGAGACAATACATAGATAAATAGAACATAAGCATGTAAGATATTATATTGAAATTAAAATTGATCTGTCTTTGCTTTTAACTAGTTACACATACTTCCTCCCTAAGTTGTATGTAAACAAGTTAAAAAGCACTGGTGTCAAAATGCATCTTATTTGACAATGTCTCCTTCAATAATAGTCACTACACCTCTCTAATACACAACTGAAAAAGAACAGCCTATAGGATACTACATTGAATTAGCCAATATATTTTTAACTTTGCTGTGCATACTTCCCCCTTAAGTTGTGTGTAAAGCCGGTTAAAAATTACTTGTATCTAAACTAACCTCATTTGGCAATGTTTTCTTTAATAATAGGCAACTGAAAATACACAGATGAAATACAGCAATAACATATAGGATATAATATTGAAATTAAAATTTGTCTGTCCTTGTTGTTAACTTGTTAAACATACTACCTCCCTAAGTTGTATGTTAAGCTGGTTAAAAATTACTGGTGTCTAAACTAACATCATTTGGCAATGTTTTCTTAAAAAAAAGAGACAATACATAGATAAAATAGAACATAAGCATGTAAGATATTATATTGAAATTAAAATTGATCTGTCTTTGCTTTTAACTAGTTACACATACTTCCTCCCTAAGTTGTATGTATAACTGGTTAAAAAATCACTAACCTCATTAATACTAATAGTTTCGCTGTCTGTGTATCTATCTGACAAGAACGCTCTAGAGAAAACACAAGCAAATTAAAAACATGCATAGTAATTAGAAAAACGAAGTATGACGTCGTCACATTTAGCATAGAGTAGAAAATAATCTCAAGCCGGAGAGTGCACACAGTAATATGACGTCATTGATTCTCGAGTAAACATTGAATAAAAAGGCAATTTTGTCTAATCTAAATGGTTTGCGTGAATAGTTTCATGCATACAATTCTTCGGGTAGGGGCAAAGCCCCATCCCCGTTTAAGAACGTCTGAGCCCCCCTCCCCAACTCAAAAGAAATTTCTTCATCGATACTCTATAATAAAATTACCGCCTAATTAATGTGTCTAATCTAAAAAGTGGTTTTCTTGCAATTTCTTTAATGCAATTCTTCGGGTAGTGGCTAAGCGCGACACCAGTGTTTCTTTCAGACTTTTTCCTCCCCGGAGAGGGGTGGGGGTACTTGAAATTTTCGGGGGCGGGGGTAGAATTTTCGGGGAGGGGGCGGACACTGGAAAAAGTATATAATTATATTTCGTTGAATGGGATGGTAGACATGTTTTTTTTTGGGGGGGGGGGGGGGGGGGGGTAGGGGGTGGAGTGGTTTTAGTTTAGAGAAAAGAGACAGCACTATCAGCCTAGCGCCCGTTGTATCCTTCCTCAACGGGCCATTTTTCTCGTTTGTTAATGTTTTTTTTAAATAAGAGACGATACATAGATAAAATAGAACATTAGCATGTAAGATAGTATATTGAAATTAAAATTGATCTGTCTTTGCTTTTAACAAGTTACACATACTTCCTCCCTAAGTTGTATGTATAACTGGTTAAAAACCACTAACCTCATTTGGTAATGTTTTCTTAAATAAGAGACAATACATAGATAAAATAGAACATAAGCATGTAAGATATTATATTGAAATTAAAATTGTTCTGTCCTTGCTTTTAACTAGTTACACATACTTCCTCCCTAAGTTGTATGTATAACTGGTTAAAAAACTCTAACCATTTTCACTTTTGGTAATGTTCTTTTTAATAATAGTTAGCTTACACCTCCCTAACACTCAGTTGAAATTAAGCATATTTTATTGAATTTGATCTTGCCAATGTTTTTAACTTATTGTGTATATTTCCTCCCTAAGTTGAATGCATAACTGGTTTAACAGTACTGGTGTCTGATCAAAACTGACCTAATTTGAGATAGAGAATGTCTTCATTTAAATCTTCCTATTAAAAAATACAAGTGCTTTAATTAGATAGACCTATGGAATATACAATGCAAACTTGATAATTGGTAAAGAGTTGGCTTCCTAGCCATAAGCACCTGGAAAAATTCCAGATTATCAGAAATATTAAAGGGATGATCATAGACCTGCTTGATCATTTAAATTTTACCTATTAAAGGGGAGTAATATGCATCAAGAATTTAAACTTCTAATTTCCCCTGTTCTCTAACAACACAAAAAGAAGTGAAAAAACAAATGGATAAAAGTAAATATCCTATGAAATGCATACTAAACTTTTATTTACCCATCAAAATAAATAAATAATAACAGATAATTAATACTTGCTGTACAGCTAAGTAAACAATTATCTAGAATCATGGTTGAATGATACATATATTATGGATGTTGAGCATTTTCTGAATAGTTATATTCTACTGTAAAAAGTTTTAATGATAAAAGACAAAACTGCTAGTAATTTAAGGAAATTTTTAAAAAATCATTTGGCAAATTGTATGGATGGTTGTCTGTAGGGCAATGCTTTTTTTCTCCGCTGTTTTTAATTCACTAAACTCCTGTGATCTAGAATATGTAATAAAACCTACCTATGATATATTTTTAATGCAAACTTTACTAGGTGATAAAGTTGTATAATTAAAAAAGGGCGTGATTCCCAGTACTTTCTTAGAAATTTTATATTTTGTATTATTACATTCGGTCATCGGGAGGAATTACTAAACCAACAATTATATAAGGAGATGTTGTGTAAAATTATGCAATGGGGTAAATGTTTCCTTTTGAACCTATCGGTCCATCTGGAAAGTGGAGTCTTACTATTTCAGTGACCTCTGTGTATTTCCCTAAAGTCAGTCAGATGCCTATCATAGATGAGTGGACTCAGTGACATTCTAGGAACTTAACCCAGACACAATGGGGTATGAGCTGGGCAAAACAGGAGCGTGACAATGAGATCATACCCCTCCATGTAAATTTGCCCTGGTCATTTCCTGTTATTACCCGCAGATCAATAACCTCCTGTCAATTACCCTGATCCAAAACTGCAATAGGACATTTCCCCCTGTCAATTACACGTCAGTAACTTAGTAAGGGTAAGGATAGGGATAAGCTGATTGCTAAGGGTAAGAATATGATTGTGGCTAGGAATAGTATAGTATTAAGTTAGGTTGACACTGTTCTGTCAAAATTGTCTTATAAAATTTGATTTTTTAAAAATGTCTATGGAAAATACATTATCTTGAGTTTCGATGACTTGATTCTACATTTGTGGTCACTTGTATATTTATTACTTTGGTAACGACATCATGCTGTGTGATCACTGATAAGAAGGAAGACTACTTATTTTTCATGAAGCTTTGAATGTTTATAATTTCATTCCTAAAGTTGACAATTATTTTTGTTTTTAAAATTTCATTTTTTTTACCCTATTTTGAGTAAAGATACATTTTAGCCTTAATTATTACATCTACAAACTTCCTGTTAGGCTCTCAGCAAATTGATGGTTAATTTAAGGGAAACCAATTCATGAATCACAAAATTGATGCTATGTAGAATAGTATATCTAATAATTATTTTTAAAAATGTATAATTAAGTCCTGAATATATTTTTAAAAGGCAAAACTAATATAGATCTCCCAAAGAAAGGTTTGCACGCCAATATAAAATCTAGATTTTGTCTTTATTTTTTCTTTGTACATCCTCATTATGGCATATTTAGAGATCTTAACATTTTATACATCTGTATTAATCAATCTTCAGTTTAAAGTTTGAGAAAGCCATTTGAAAAAAATATATTTAGTTATTCAAAACTCATTTTTATCAGTTTTAACTAATGCAGCTAGAAATAGATTTTTAGCAGTTAGTGTATAAATTCTTGCTGTTTTAACTTTTACTTTTAGTCATGTAATATTTATTTTTAGTTACCTTTTGTCGTATATGTTTTTTCCTCTTTATTTTTATTTTTTTACTGTTAACCTACTTATTTAAAGCTTTATACCTTACCTATAAGTAAATATTCAATAGTTTGTCTTGTCTTTCAAAACCCGTTGGCTTTGCATTGAATCTATTAAAGATTATATGCCTTAGAGTATTGTAGGTCTTCACATTATTTATTTGCTACTTGATCTCCTTTAAACATAATTGATATTAAATTATGAATGAATTTAGTCCTCTACTTGGCAATTCCGGGTAAAAGTATCAATCTTTGAATTCTCAATTAACGAGCTACTATTTGTAGCCTTTCCATTTTGTGAACCTGTTAATGGTTAATGCTTTTCATTTATATTCTATAGTCTTTTGATGATTTACTACAACTCTTCTTGGCACTTAAATTCAAGGCATTTAAATAATTCATCAACAGGCTCCTTTCAGATGCCTCTGAAATTTAATCAACTTTGTACATGGTGCCAACTTTTATTGGTTTTCAGCTATTTCAGCTTAACAATATTATTATATTTGTTTCAGTTGCCCTTTCCAGCATGAACATTAGTAATCTGTACCTAATATAAATAGTCTTAAATTTTTCTTCCTGGCATGTCCAGTGTAAAAAGAAATTGTTTTCTGAGAAGTCTGTTGATTTGTTTTAATATCTGTCATGAATTGCTTATTGGAATGCATTATAATTTTCTTAATCCTATGTTAAATGTGCAAGTAAATAGAAAAGATACTGTAAAACCTTTCTCACTAGTAGGGTCACTATCACATTCTGTACCTAATATGGGCTGTTACAAAGACCTTAGGCTACACTCTGACTTGCAATGGTCAGGCTAGTCTGAAATACATTCATGAATGGTTAAGAAAGTCTTATTAAAGTGTTTTATTGAGGAATGTATGTACAGGTAACAGGTGTGTTTGAGAGGGATTAGTTGAAGACTACACTCTGACTTGCAATAGTCAGGCTAGTCTGAAACACGTTCATTAAAGGTTAAGAAAGTTTTATTAATTTAAGTGTTTTATTGAGGTATGTATCTACAGGTAACAGGTGTGTCTGAGAGGGATTAATTGAAAACTAAGTTGAAGACTACACTCTGACTTGCAATGGTCAGGCTAGTCTAAAACACATTTATTAATGGTTAAAAAAGTTTTACTAATTCGAGTTTCAGGGAGAAATGTCTCTGCAGGTAACAGTTTAAAGTGGGGTTTGTTTACAGTTAATACGTTTCTGCATATATATGTTGCCCCTTTGTTTCCAGTGTACAGGCTGATTGGTGAACCCTAGAGAAAACATTAACTTGCAGTGGTCAGTCTAGTATGACAACCATAGACTACATTCTGATATACAATGATCAGGCTAGTCTATATAAAGGGTTAAGAAAATGTAACTAATGCTGCATATATTCACATGACAGATAGTAATTAAAATTAATTTCTCAGCCATTATGTAATCACAAATCTGAATTTTCTATCTTCTAGTGGAAATCACATCCCAATAACCACCAAATGCACAATTCTTTCATGAAATTGTAAGGGGGAAAAATTAGTCCACCTTCCTAACTTATTTTTCATTTCATCTTGTAAGATCAGTTGTCTGTTTGAAAGTTATGTTTTTAGTTCATCTCTCATTCATCTTTTGGCGAGCCAACGCACAACTTCCTTTGCATCTCTGTGGTCTTTAGTTCTTTCATCAGATTTCCAGGTGACTGAAAAGGAACAACATAGTGCCCTGTTGTTTTACTTAATGGATTTTCAGTCTACATTCATTAGTTATTCTGCACTCCATCATGTAGGACGATTAGTTTGTCTTGAAATTGATTTTTTCATCTAATATAATGCATCTTGAAGAACGCATCCAATTTATCATTCAGTAATAAAACAAATTCTTGCTTTTTTATGTGTATTTTAATGAAATATTTCTGCTATGAAATTTTGTCATTTTGATACTTTTTCTGGTTAATTTATTATGGTCAAAGATTGGATTACTTTTGTACTGCATGAATCTGATTGAAGAATTCTTTTCTGCTAAATCATGCACTGCAAATCAATGACATTTATCTCAAAATGTATTAAGTGTATTTTAGTTGGATCATCTGTTTATTCTGTGAAAGTTCATCCTTTTTTAGATTACTCAAAGCTATTCTTACAAACAACTGCTTGAGCATTCTCCCGTAAGCTAGTAGAAAAGACTGAGTTTATTCCAAATGCTTGTCTGAAACATGTTTTGGGTTTTCCTGGAAGTACCATGTAACAAATTTCTTGGAGCAGGCAAAATTATCCTTGCTTCAACAATGTCACCTTCATTGGCCTGGACACATGCATAGGATTAGTCATGGAAGAATCCCCCAAGACAAACTATTTATTTGGAACTTGTTAAAGGGAAAAAGTGAAAAGACGTCCCCAACTAAGATTTAAAGATGTGTGCAAGCTTTACCTCAACACCCTAGAAAAGAAGTCAAGTGTGTTAAAAATGGGAGAGCAAAGGATTAAACTGAATACCACAGAAAAAAAGATCGAAATCAAAATATTCAAGGCACACTCATTTTTTCTTCTTTGAAACTATAGAGCTTAATGGATATATATTTTAAGTAATATTAGTTGGCTTTCAAAAATGTATGTTTTAGTAAAAAAGCTGATAGTTAAATTTTTTTTTGAACATAATACATCTTTCCTCATATTGCAAAAGCAGTAATCATAGTGAAAAATGATACGCTATCGTGAATTAACTTTCCCCAAAACTTGCAGTAGGTGTATACTTTCATACTGCTATTTTATAATTCTTAGCTCACGTTGTGAGGTGTTAGTATTTTGTTTTCCAATCCTTACAAGACTAAATGTAGCTTTTCATCTTAGGTGGATTTGTTGTTTCAGAGTATCCAATTTGTCAATGTTAAATAGAGGAATGATCAAAATATAATTTTACACCATTTCAAAGTGATGAACAATTTTTTAGTGCTACTATTGCAAATTGATATGTTCTTTATGATGTTGTAAAATAGCTACTTCTAATGCACTTAAGTTGTATTGACGTTAACTATCTGGGTTCCAGTGGTCAGAAAAATAATATAAATAAAATCTGATTATTAAAACACAAAGAATTATCATAAGTTATTTTTTAAACAATTATGCCCTTTTTTTTATTACAAAGTATTACCATGATAGTTATAATAACAATAATATAATAAATGAAGCATGGCCATACCACTAAGAGCAATGGCATATCATGTGACCTGTGATCTACTGGGCCACATGATGCCATGTGATGGAGTTGATTTCAAACCTGACAGTTTACCTTCATCAATCAAATAACAAGAGGAACCACATTTGAACAATGAGATTCAACTAAATATTATTTTTAATATATGGAGAATTTTAAAATGTTTGCTTTATAACTTATTGCCTCCAGTCCCACCCGCAATCTCGAATTGGAAGATTGATAATAAATAACAAAGGAATATATCATTTAAGTTAAAATCGAAATAATAACAATGAACTACTACCATTGGCATGTGTTTGGATTTCCTACCGTTGACCATCTATTATGGAAGTTAATAAAAAGATTTGTTAGGACTGCATGTCTATCAAATCTATAACCTATAACTATCATCCCAGCCATGAGGTCACATATCAGCTTGGCTAAAATGTATCATTAGTGACATAGCAAGGTCTGGTGTCACCCAGTGCAGCACCTAATGGTGTTGCCCCCTCCCTCCGCCCCCATGAAAAAGAATTTGATGTATACATATATTCCATATAACCTTGTAAGTATGTGTGCATTCATGTGTGTATGTATTCTAATGTCTTTTTTTTCTGGATGTATTTACTTTTTTTCAAGCTACACACGTTTGAATGAACTTTATCACTATTTTACTTATTTTCCTATACATTAAAATTTAAAGAACAAACACTTTTTTACAATGTTTGAATCTGCTTTTTAATTTTTACCTTTTCTGGGTTTACAAAATTTGTAATCAAAATTTTATCTTGTAACATATTCCATATACAAAATTTAAAGATCAAACTGACTTAAGACATGAATTAATTGTTTCAAAATGTTTGGCAACTCTTTTCATGGCAACAAAAAGCGTCAAAATTTGTCAACATGGCAAGCCAGCCAGTTATAGTAATTTGTTGCTCGCTTTATATTGGTGTCCATGATTCATTTTCATCTCTTAAGGTTTTTTTTTTAACTTAATTTGTCTACAAATGATTAATACATTTCAAAAGTTATGTTATTTTGTAACACTTTTAAATAGTAATCAAAAGGTTTTAATTTAATTTATCACATATTGAAAAAAAAAATACAATGGCATAAACCCTTGTAAAATATATATATTGATTTTTATCCATATATCCCACAACTTTTAATAGAATAGAAAAATAACCCATTAAACATATCACACAAATCATGGATAACAAAACAGTAAAAAATGGAAAAGTAAGAACATCGACACAAGGCAAAATTACTTAAGCACTATCAAATGTGCAGCTCTTGTTCAATTGATGTCACACATACATACACACACATATATAAATACACACCAACAGACATAGACTGTTTTATAATTTGCTTGATCGAATGATATGCAGATTTGTAAATTTCCTATGTGGCTTCACCTCAATCCACTTCGGTGGATGTTGTATTGGTGTCATCCTCCTACCCTTTTGTCTAATGGTGCCCATTCCTGCAAACACATTAACCCAACTAAAAAAAGCATTTAGGGGCCTAACTCTAATAGCTATTTATTCAAATGTTTTTGTAGTTAATTATAAAATTTAGTGTCACCACCACCCCCACCCCCACCCCCCCCTTCTCCCTGAACCCAGACGTGGATTAACATAGAAGTTCTATAATTCTCAGCAAAACCTTTTTCCTAAGGCAATTTTTGCAAAGTTTTGTTCATGTGATGTAGCTCCCTCTCCCCCACAGTTATAGCTTTAAACTGTGCTCAGATAATACGTATCATGTTTATCTCTAGTCGGTACTAATACAGCTGGATGTAGCAGGTTTATGTCATGGTGTCACTTCCCCCCTCTAGTTGGGACTTGCCAACTTTGCGCTTAAGTCTATTTAACTCTTATTAATCTTTTAACTGGAATGATAATTTTTTTCTTTATACAGTTTGCTATATTTTGCCTTGGTGTCCCCCCTCTGAATGATGTCACCTGGTGCCGTCAGCCCCCCCCCCCCCATTCTCTTACTTGACACACCTATCCACAAGAATTTAGAAGGGAGGCTATTCTTAACTGTAAACAAAAATTAAGCCACATATTTTTAATTAAATTGTATTTTAATTTGATCTATTCCATTGCTAAGTAACAGGATTTGTCTGAATGATTTAAGGCTTGAAAAGAAATCTATTTATTGTGTTTTTTGTTTTTAACTGCATCTAATTTAGTTTGATTTAGCCTACTTTTTGCTAGACCAAAAAAAACACAATTTATAGTACTATTTTTTCAGTAAATAATTACATTATATTCACAAATTAGAAGATATGTCTAGTGTATCCTATTGAAAATTGGTCATATTGTTTGTTTTTTTTTTTACACCAGAATGTCTTTTTTTAAAACAGTTTATATGTAGTTAATAAAAAGAAAATTTGGAGATTGTTTTGATCTTGAGATAACAACAAATAAATAAATATTCAAAGTTGTAAACATTCAGTTGAATTTAGTAATCTGCCTTTATAGATATTCTAAACAGTTTTATGAAGTATAGTTTAAGCCCCATAGGGGGATCAAATAGAATTCATTTGCTTTTTTATCCTTGGCATATAGAAAGATTGTGTGGCCAGCACAATTTCCAGCCATCTTAGTTTCCATGACTCTCTTCAGGTACACACATAGGAGCTGCTTAGACTCATGGATTTAATACCGATTTGAGCCAAGAAACCAACTTTGAGACTATCACCTGACCATGCCATCCCATAAAGCTGAACCAATGAGAACCCTCCTTACAGAAACTCATCTTTGTCATGACCACTTTGTTACTGGAACATTATACTGTACCCAAGTAAGTTTTCCTTTATTGTTTACAGTTTAAAATAAAATTTTCTAGATTTACAATAAGTGGTACTGTTTAAAATAGTGATCAATTTATTTATAAAACTAATTGTTAGGAAAGAAATTCAAGTAAATATGAAAATATTTAATAAAACGATTTAGATCTATGTGGCTGAGAATAAGAGCTAAGAGAAAAAGAAGTAGCTATAGTAAAGAAATACCTTTCATTCTCATTAACCAATACAATTTATTTTAATTAGTGCATTTAGAAAGCATTATTAACAACTACTTTGTTACTGTTAATCCATAAGAAAAAAAAGGAAAACTTACTTGGATACAGTAAAATGTTTTGCATTTGATGATTAATAAACCTTTTTATTTTTATCATCTTTTCCAGTTTGTGCCCAATGCGTCATCATACAGATTATTGAGTAGAATTTTTCCTTAAATTGCTGCTTCAAGAGTTGTCTGGTATTAAACAGTGAGCTAAAATTATGGAGCGTTAGATTCTGTAAGAAAAGTATGGAAAACAACTCAGTCTATTTTAGTATTAGTTTAAATTACAAACCACAAGTATTATTTGTAGGCTTATTTTTTTAATGTTCTACACAGAAAATGTAATTAATGTCGCTCTTTTTACAATCTTAATATCACAAAAAGCTAGACTAACCACCCTACAATGATGTCACACTTCAGCCTAAAACCCCCTTTGAAGTAGATTTTGTTTTTTAAAACATTGATTACTGGCTCAAATATCAACAGCTATGTTAACAAAAATATATCTTTTTTTTCTGTTACAATTTCCAAAACACTTTTTAAAAAAAAGAAATTTCTAATAAAATTATACATTATTAACTTGCCTCACTCAGCATAAAAATCGAGAAATGATTTAGTTTGGACTCCATTAATTATTTACAAAATAAATATCCTTTTTAATTCCTGAGAATCTTGTATGAATTTTTTTCAGAATGCTTATGTTTTACACCTTTAATGTGAGTAATTGTTGGAAAACATTTGAGAACCTGCCCATCTCATGTTAAGAGCTCTCTTGATGTATGCAGGTATATACATTTTGATTTGTAACATGTCTGACATTTTTACTATCATAATGTGATATAGTGTTACGTACTTCTAAATTTTAAGATTTCTGAGTCGCAGTAACAGTAATAAATCTATGACAAACACTACTCATATTTTTAATTATAAAATTCGTTATTATTCAAAAGCATATACTATTTTAATTTATAACATCATATTGATTCTTTTTTTAAAATGTTCACGATTTTGACACATGTGTTTATGACACTATTTAAAATTATCACATTAATCTTATGCTTAACATTTATGTTTTTTGTATTTGACAACAGCCTGATCTTCTGATAGAACTGTACAGATTGAGATTGATGTGACCACCATTCCAGTCTGTTAATGTCTACTTAGGAAGTGCCCAGCATACTATTAACCACTGGCAGATTCTATTAAAGGTGTTGTTTAAAATTGTAATTGCTCATTATATTCAAGGTTAAGTCTAGAACATGACAATTAAGATGTATGCTTTGCCTTTATACAATTCTCTAACACTAGTTGTAGTCTAGTTGTAATGTTGTACAATGTTATATGCCTGATTTTAAAAGCAATGTATGCTAAGCACTGCTGTGAACTGAACTATTCTATTTGTTAAGAAACATGTCTGACCTGGGTTCTTGGTGATCGCTACCTCCCCAGTAAGTTCATCTTTTATCTGAAAAAACTAAACCATGTTTCTCTCTCAACCTCAACCCCCTAATCTCATAATGTATTGTCCATGCATTCTCTAACATGTCTATTAATTGTGAATAATCATGGCGTTGAGACAAGAAATATATTTATTGTCAATAATTGTGACGTTCCTTCATTGTATTCCACTGTTGTATTATGACAAAGACCTCATTTCAAATTGTTCATTGCATTTGTATTTTGAGATGATACTATCATAGGGTATGTTATCGTTATGGAATCTTATTAAAGCAAAAATGTAAAACATTTTATGCATCTGTTTTTTTTTCATACTATTGTTAAAAGTGTTATTAAATTTTTAAAAAAATCATCTTCTCTCATTCATGTCCAAGACACATGGGGCAGATGAAGTAGTGTTAACCTGTTTCAGAGACCTCAGCACAAAAAGGGATAATGTGGTCAGCACTATACCCAGAACCCTTTGGTTTCCCTAACGTGAGTTAGGTCCCCATTAGAGCACTTTAGACTCAGGGAGATTATACTGAACCAGATTCTAGACTATGGAATTTGAAGTGTAGTTTTCCAATGGGCCACAACGTCCCATTATTTAAATTTCCTATTCATTTCTCCTTTTATTAATAAGGTAAACTTTAAGGAAATGACATACAACTTATATAGGTGTTACCATTATAAAAATTTTCTTAACAGTTGGGGGTCATCCGTTTATGACGTCCACAAGGGGGGGGGTCGAAAAAAATCGACTTCTGGGGGGTGGGTTCGGGTCAATGTGGTTATCCACATGCGGAATTTAAACCACAAAATACTTACATTTGATAATTTTTAAAAATAAATTTTATAATGCATATAGAAAAGGTAGATTATAGATTAAATCAGCAGTTCTCGTGGTAAATGTATCAAGTAATGTAGCTGTATACCGCCCGCCTAAAAACTTATGTTTTTTACAAGCGGGAGGGGATGGGGCAGTGATGGCGGCAATTTTCTAAAAAAAATTCATGGTATTTCAAGTTTATTTTTAAACATTTCAAACAATTGTAACTAAATCATAGTAAGCCTACATCATTATTTTGTGTCAAAGCCTAAGATAATGTAGATCTAGTCTAGGCGGTTTGTTATGGAAACACATGCAGCCTAAAGTTGAGTAAAAGTAATAATGACGTCACGTTAATTAGCCGAATTTACCCGAACCCATATAGATCTAGTCGTTGATAGCTAAATAGCCACAAATGACAGTAAAAAGTTTGGTCTACAGCATCTTTAATTTAAAAAAAAAAGATGCATGACTGCCTGCAATCTCTGATATTATAAAAACTAGTGGGTAAAAGTCTTTAAAATCGAGAGGCAGGGTACACAGCGTCCAAGCTGTTCAATAAAGAACAATTTTAGATAGTCTTAGCACAGGGGTCGGCAACCTGCGACTCGCGAGCCGCATGCGGCTCTTTTGATGTTCAGATGCGGCTCTTCAGCTCCATGCACAAATATTAATAATTGTTGTATTTTATTTTCAAAACTTATAAAAATATTGTTCTGCAACACTCGGTAATGAACGATAAAATAATAAACAATAAATAATCGTTATTCTATTAGAATATTTAGTTACGCCCTATCACTTCAATAATTTCCCCCTTTCATTTTTTTTCTCTTTTTTGCCTCAGACATGTAATTTACAGCGTCAGTTGTGTGTTTGCTTTAGTATTACAGTTTTCATTACCGGCTTGTGAGGACTGATACAGATTTACAATAGTAATATTTCTTTCTTACTTGTAGCCTACTTTCATACAAAACGTCTAAATATAAAAAAAAAATATTTAAAAAATAAAAATAAAAATACCAACCTGAAAATGCAAATGTATAATTAAATGATGATTCAATGGATTTTTTTCCCTCGGCATGGTGGGTGAGGGGGGGGGGTGGAATTTGGGTTTTTAAGTAGAGCTGAAATAAAATTTGTGATTACAGAGAATTTCAATGATACAAATTTTAAGCAATTTGAAAAGTTATGTTATTACAACGAGACACATCAAAGCAAACATTCTTCTCTTTCAAACATCTATATCTATACAGTCCTCAAACAGTTTTTTTAAATAATTCAATTGTTTTCAACATTTAAATCAGTAATAATAATTTGTTTGACAGTTTAACACAGCATCAAAGACATGAACATCAATTGCATATATAATAATCAAAGGGAGAAAATAAAATGGCATAAGAACTAGACTAAAATAAGGTGTGCAAACTCGGTTTCTCTTGACTGCTTAGTTTATTGTGCTCAGTCCTTAGCTGCGGAGTCAAAAGTTCACAATGTAGTCACCCATGGACAGAAATGGAAACGACCGTGGGAGAAGTGTCTCTGGTAATACTCATACTGATCTATCATTCCAAAAATTTCCATGACATAAAATTGACCCTTGGCAATGAGGGCACACTACCTTGAAATATCCGCCTGTCCGGTTGAGTGGAGGGAAGTGTGTAGAGGGGGGGGGGGGGGGAATGAGGTGTGTATCTCTTTCTACCAATCAGGTTGTGCACTTTAAAAACCTGGGAAACAGAAGACTGTTCTAATGTTTATTTACTTGAGGGCTGATCGAGTAGTGTCTGGCTTGAGACTGTCTAAATTAAAATTAATACTTTATATTTTGCTTTCCTGTACAGTATTTATTGCTTTCCTGTACATTTTTTTCCAGTTAAGTGAGAGTACCCAGTCTATGTCTAAGCTTTGCTTGCAATATTTCTTTTAAATCGATGTCCGTGTATTTTGTGAAAAATATCTGGATTTATTCCTAATAATTATATATTTCCCCCTTTAAGGGGAGCCAAAAATACTACACATTAGTAAAATTACATGATACAACTGAATGGAATGGATTGTACTTGTATTACCATGTCTAAAAATAATGCTACTATGTTTAAGCTTATAAATTTTATATTGTTTTTAGTAGTAATTAATTTAATAATATGATTTTTATAAATTTCGATAATCCATATATTTCATTAATTTAATAAATTGTTTATCTACATTTACGCTGCAGTATTATATTTTTATAGGTGTTTTTGTTTATTTTTGTTATTTTAGCTATTCAACTCTACGTTACATCCCTTGGCTAGTTTTCAAATGGGAGATAATTCGTTTGCTCTTAATACCACGATATATGAGATTCATCCTCAACAAACTAACCTCTTTCTTTTAATGATAAACCTACGCTTGAGGATCCTTTAAAAAAATTTTTTTTAAGTATAATTTTAAATTTTACTTGTGGGCAAGAAGGTAGATTTTTAAAAAAAAAATTAATTGTTATTTTTATAACATGCTGTTTATAACGCAATGCACGTCATTTCATATTCCCACATGTTGAAGTCACAGAAATAGGCGAGTGCCTAGTGTTACTGTTGCACCCTCCTCTTATTCAGCATTATTTTGGACTTTTTTTGTGGCTTCCATTTGTTAGTATACTATAGTATGGTGACTCTCTTTGAGATTCCATTAGATGGGTGAGAGGTTGAATCCTGACTACTGAACGTTGTCTCCGTTGTAAGGCATCCAGAAATATTGGAAACGTGAACATTTAGATAATGAATATTTGCAAGTATTACTAAATATATAAATTAATCTTAATAAAGGAAACGTAGGTCTGTTTTCAGACACCAAGTGATCGGTTGTGTGAATTTTTCCCCTTTATTTTCAAACATGAGATAATGCATGGTCCCCTCAACATCGAAAAGAAATGTATCCAACGTCGGCCTTAGATTAGAGGCTGACTTAAAAAACATTCAATCATGTTTTAATTATCTATTTAAATTGTACAGATTGTATTCTAACATTCTACCTCTACTTTGATTATAATTGTAATGTTGGGCTGGATTTCCTCCAACACAGTAATAATATTCTCTTCTAAAGTGGACTGGGATTGTCCTATTGTGATATTATTTGATAACTAATTTTATCGTAGCAGAGTTAGTTCAGATACTTTAAAACGTTTTGGGAAAAACATTTTTTTTCTATAAATAAATTTTATTTCTTTTTAAAGCAATTTATTTCTAATCAAAAATCAAATTTATATGCCTAATCCTAATAAAGTAATAAAATATTGAAATAAAATGTTAGTGGCTTTAAAGCTAATAAATTTTGTAAATTTTAACTTTTGGCTCTTCCGTCTCAAAAGGTTGCCGACCCCTGTCTTAGCACACTCACACGGTGAGTTAACACGCCATGGACTTTCGGACATCTTGGAAAAGTTGAACTCCCTTTATTATTTAGGCCTAGTAATAGATGTTACCGAAAATATCAAATCCCTATATTACAGTATCAGTTACTGTACACATTGCATGTAAATGAATTAGTAATTTTGCAGCATGTATTGAAAGGTCTACTAAATTTTTGTGGACGTCCACCATTTTCTTTTTTTTGGGGGGGGGGGGGGGGGGGGGTTCGTCGAAAGTGGACGCGTGTGGACGGGGGAGGGGTGGGGTCTAAAATCCGAAATGTTTGTGGACGTCATAAATGGATGACTCCTTGGACGTCATAAATGGATGACTCCTTGGACATCATAAATGGATGACTCCTTAAAAATAAAGTTGATGGGCAAAAAGATCATGAGGATAAAAAAATGTATAACAAAACAACAAACATTAACATGTCCAAGAAAGGTCACCGTGGTCCGAGATTGTTGTTGTTGGTTCACGTCATGTATTGAAAACTACTCATCGGGGTCAGGACTGTAGAGAACTTGGGTCAGATCTTATTCATTTAAAGCAAGACAGGTAACTTTGGTCGAAAATTGTTGTTCTTTGTTTCAAGTCATGTATTTAAAACTACTCAACGGGGTCAAAAATGTGGTAAACTAGGATCAAATGCTTGTCATTTAAGCGACGACAGATTAACAACCGAACAACGATAACAATTTTTTTTAAAATTTTTTCCCTTCTTTAGGCGCGACAACTCAACTTATATTGTTTGAAAATTGGACACAGTATGATCATTTCCCTTTAATTTGAAGGCTCGTAATGAGAGGTCGGGGTTACTTTTAAATGTAAAAAATGTTAGCTCTAGAGGTTATTATGGAAGGCCCCTAAAAGTGGTATAGATTAGGATCACAGTTGAACTCAGAAATTCCGCCAATAGTTTTTTTTACACTGGTACTGGATGTCGATATGTGCGAATTAAATTTTTCTATCCCAGATGAATTGCACTGATGCCTGATTAACTATTTTCTTGCTTCTTTATTTAAGGCTATCTAGCATTCAATTGGTAAGTTTTATTTGCGTTTCATTTTTTAACGCAATTAAACACTGGCATCTAATACGCTTTCTTATTAACGGTCTGTATTTATGCTCAACGCGGTTTTCTCTAGTGTCCAATTAGCGTTCCATTCAGATTGTCTTCTTAGTCGCTAACTTTATTCTCTATTTATTAAGAGTTTGTATTTGATTTTATGTAGCGATCTGTGCTTTCTGGTTTCCGAAATTGTCATATTTGTAGACTATACTATCATCTCATTCGTGGCATTTGAATCCTTTTTGTTTCGATGTAGCAATATTTTTAATATTCTAATTAGCAATCCGCTCTTTAGACCAATAGTCAAACCGAATGTCAAATGCAGAGGCGTAGCGACCCTTCCAGGCGCCCGGGGACAAACTTTTCGATTTTGCACCCCCTCCCTCAAACTTTCAATTTGCACCCCCCTCCTCGAGATTTCCATTTGCACCCCCCCCCCCTCAAACTTTCGATTTGCACCCCCCTCAACATTTCAATTTATTTTTCCAACCCATTTTGGCGCCCCCTAAGGTCAAATCTTGGGTCAAATCTTATTCATTTAAACCGAGATAGGTCACCTCGGTCCGAGATTGTTGTTTTTGTTTTTATGTCATGTACTCAAAACGACTCACCGGGGTCAAAACTGTAGAGAACTTGGGTCAAATCCTATTCACTTAAGTCAAGATAGGTCACCGTGGTCCGAGACTGTTATTCTTTGTTTCAAGTCATGTATTTAAAACTACTCATCGGGGTCAAACATATGGTAAACTAGGGTCAAATGCTTGTCATTAAAGCGACGATAGGTCAACGAGGCACAATATTATAGCAGTTATTCATCGTGTTCTTAAATAATTCAAATCACTTGGACAAAGTCTGTGGTCATCTTTAAAAAAAAAAGGCTGGTTGTTAAGAATACATTTTTTCTCAGTTTAGTCAGACATAATGCAGGTTGTTGGAGGGCGAGGTGTGATGTATTGGAGGGTGACACGTGGATGGGGTAAATGTGATTAGTAAAATTCTGAAAGTACGAGATGAGAGTTGAAGATGGTGAGGTCTGGGAGAGCACTGAGGCGACAACGAGTGGAGATGTGGCAAAGTGAAATGTGAGAGGGTGAAATAATTTGAAGAAGGGATAGGTTTGGGTGAACAAAGAGTGTGGAAGGAATAGTTGATTTTGTATCTTAAACTTTGAAATAGAGCTTTGTGTAATTGATTTGTGTAACCGCATCCAGTAATTGATCTGCACTTAAGTCAAATTTTATCTCTGCATATCAGTCTAATTAATTAATAGGAGTCTGTTTATGTGACTAGGTAGCTTTATTTACCATCTGTTCTTTGTAATTAGTTGTTTGTGCTAGTCTAATTAGCGCTCCATAAACTTAGCTTTATGTACTTAGATGTAATTAGCAATCTACACTTCAACCTATTTAGCGGCCTGTAATATCTAATAAACGGTCGAACTAGCTGTCTTCGCGTATTTTCTAAACATCATCTGTTACTATTTCTACTGAAAAGTCAATACTTATGAGGTGTGTATGTCATAATTGCGATCTCTTTTGGATAACGGTATGCACTCGTGTATTTGGTTAGTTAAATGGCATTTTAAAATATTGACGTAGATTAGCTAAATATGTCAGCATACAGTTTTGTTTTAGCAATGGTTTCGGCTAAATCGACGGATTAACAACCGAACAACTATAACAATATTTTTTTCCCTTTAAAGGCGCGACAACTCAACTTATATTGTTTGAAAATTGGACACAGTATGATCATTTCCCTTTAATTTGAAGGCTCGTAATGAGAGGTCGGGGTTACTTTTAAATGTAAAAAATGTTAGCTCTAGAGGTTATTATGGAAGGCCCCTAAAAGTGGTCTAAATTAGGATCACAGTTGCATTCAGTAATTCGCCAATACTTTTTTTACACTGGTACTGGATGTCGATATGTGCGGTTTAAATTTTTCTATCCCAGATGAATAGCGCTGATGCCTGATTAACTATTTTCTTGCTTCTTTATTTAAGGCTATCTAGCATTCAATTGGTAAGTTTTATTTGCGTTTCATTTTTTAACGCAATTAAACACTGGCATCTAATACGCTTTCTTATTAACGGTCTGTATTTATGCTCAACGCGGTTTTCTCTAATGTCCAATTAGCGTTCCATTCAGATTGTCTTCTTAGTCGCTAACTTTATTCTCTATTTATTAAGAGTTTGTATTTGATTTTATGTAGCGATCTGTGCTTTCTGGTTTCCGATATTGTCATATTTGTAGACAATACTATCATCTCATTCAGTGTTTCTTCCAGACTTTTTTCTTCGGGGGGGCACTTGAAATCTTCGGGGGGGCGGTAAACTTTCTTCGGGGGGGGGGGGGGCGGACACTGTTAAAAGTATATATTTTCTATATAAATTATATAAATTTCATTTCGTTCGGGGGGGGCGGTAAAAAATTTTCGGGGGGGGGGGGGGGCTTCGCCCCCCCCGAAGAGATGCCTGGAAGAAACTCTGATCTTATTCGTGGCATTTGAATCCTTTTTGTTTCGATGTAGCAATATTTTTAATATTCTAATTAGCAATCCGCTCTTTAGACCAATAGTCAAACCGAATGTCAAATGCAGAGGCGTAGCGACCCTTCCCGGCGCCCGGGGACAAACTTTTCGATTTTGCACCCCCCCCTCAAACTTTCGATTTGCACCCCCCTCCTCGCGATTTCCATTTGCACCCCCCCCCCCCTCAAACTTTCGATTTGCACCCCCCTCAACATTTCAATTTATTTTTCCAACCCATTTTGGCGCCCCCTAAGGTCGGCGCCCGGGGACATATGTCCGCGTCCCCCCGCCCCCCCGCCCCCCCCCCCTCGCTACGCTACTGGTCAAATGTATTTATACTTATTATTATTATTTACACTTTTGAGGCGTAAAATCATGTTTTCCTCAAAAATAATTCATCACATATCGAAACATTCCAAGAGGATTAAATCGAATGTAGCAGATTCTTCAAAAGAAATTCTTGCTTTTAATACTAACTAATCTAACATGCAAGGATTAAAAACAAAGAACAGGTATGTATACTTTGTTTTCCAAAGTCAATAACATTATATTCCCTATTTCCAACACGCTTTCGTCAAGTAATGCAAGGTAGGTTACCGTGGTCCGAGATTGTTGTTGGTTTCATGCCAGGAATTGAAAACTATTCATCGAGGTCAAGAGTGTGGAGAACTTGGGTCAAATCTTATTCATTTTAACCAAGATAGGTCACCGCGGTCCGAGATTGTTGTTTTTGTTTTTATGTCTTGTACTCAAAACGACTCACCGGGGTCAAAACTGTAGAGAACTTGGGTCAAATCCTAGTCACTTAAGTCAAAATAGGTCACCGTGGTACGAGACTGTTATTCTTTGTTTCAAGTCATGTATTTAAAACTACTCATCGGGGTCAAACATATGGTAAACTAGGGTCAAATGCTTGTCATTAAAGCGACGATAGGTCAACGAGGCACAATATTGTAGCAGTTATTCATCGTGTTCTTACATAATTCAAATCACTTGGACAAAGTCTGTGGTCATCTTTAAAAAAAAGGCTGGTTGTTAAGAATACATTTTTTCACAGTTTAGTCAGACATAATGCAGGTTGTTGGAGGGCGAGGTGTGATGTTTTGGAGGGTGACACGTGGATGGGGTAAATGTGATTAGTAAAATTCTGAAAGTACGAGATGAGAGTTGAAGATGGTGAGGTCTGGGAGAGCACTGAGGCGACAACGAGTGGAGATGTGGCAAAGTGAAATGTGAGAGGGTGAAATAATTTGAAGAAGGGATAGGTTTGGGTGAACAAAGAGTGTGGAAGGAATAGTTGATATTGTATCTTAAACTTTGAAATAGAGCTTTGTGTAATTGATTTGTGTAACTGAGTCACGTAAATGATTTGCACATATGTCAAATTTTATCTCTGCATATCAGTCTAATAAATTATTAGGAGTGTGTTTATTTGACTAGGTATACCTGTCGTTACCATTTTTTCATTGTAACTAGCTGTCTGTGCTAATCTAATTAGCGGTCTATAAACTTAGCTTTATGTACTTCGGTGTAATAAAAAGTCTACACTTCAACATATTTAGCGGCCTGTAATATCTATAAATCGGTCAAACCGGATGTCTACACCTATCTTCTAAATATCGTGTGTTTCTATTTGTACTGAAAAGTTCATACTTATTAGGTGCGTATGTCATAATTGCGCTCTCTATTAGATAAAGGTATGCACTTATATTTTTGTCTAGTTAAACTACATAAAATAAAATATTGACGTACATTATTTAAGTATGTCAGTAAAGTGTTTGTTTTTGCAATGGTTTCGGCTAAATCGACGGATTAACAACCGAACAACGATAACGATGATTTTTTATTTTTTTCCTTTTATAGGCGCGACAACTCAACTTATATTGTTTGAAAATTGTACACACTATGATCATTTCCCCTTAATTTGAAGGCTCGTAATGGGAGGTCGTTTTTACTTTTAAATACAAAACAAGTTAATAAAAAGTCTAGTGACAATTTAAGCGCAATTTCCTTATATTATCCATAACAATTTTTTATTTTTTGTAAATATCATCCGATAAATATAAACTCCTACACGATGCTCAGTTTAAATCATCCTAGGCCTACACGATGCTCAGTTTAAATGTTCTTAATTAATTTTTTGTGACCGAACGAAAGGATATTTTTGAAAACTTTCTTCGGCGATATTGTTCTAACTTATGGCAGGAATCGATTGGTAAATGTTTCAAGTCGCTAAGTGGTCTGGTTGCCGAGATATGGGCAAAAAACTGCATTTTTTTTCGAGTTTTTTTGGCTTTTTCGGGAAATCCAGGAAGGAATTCCGGGAATTTTTTTGGCCTATGTTTATCCTCGGAACTTGCTTAACATATTTGCTTTGGAACTAGTCCCCGATATTGCTTCGTTGAGGAGAAGATACGACTTAAAGCTGCGGACACACTGCGGACACACATCCATCCATCCATCCATCCAGAAATAACGAATTAATAATCGCAATTGTCCGTATGGAAATTGCGCTAAAAATGTTAGCTCTAGAGGTTATTATGGAAGGCCCCTAAAAGTGGTCTGAATTAGGATCACAGTTGCAATCAATAATTCCGCCAATAGTTTTTTTTTTTTACACTGGTACTGGTTGTCGATATGTGCGATTTAAATTTTTCTATCCCAGACGAATAGCGCTGATGCCTGATTAACTATTTTCTTGCTTCTTTATTTAAGGCTATCTAGCATTCAATTGGTAAGTTTTATTTGCGTTTCATTTTTTAACGCAATTAAACACTGGCATCTAATACGCTTTCTTATTAACGGTCAGTATTTATGCTCAACGCGGTTTTCTCTAGTGTCCAATTAGCGTTCCATTCAGATTGTCTTCTTAGTAGCTAACTTTATTCTCTATTTATTAAGAGTCTGTATTTGATTTTATGTAGCGAGCTGTGCTTTCTGGTTTTCTCATATTGTCATATTTGCAGGAAATACTATCATCTCATTCGTGGCCTTTGAATCCTTTTTGTTGCGATGTAGCAATATTTTAAATCTTCTAATTTTCAATCCGCTATTTAGACCAAAAGTCAAACCGAATGTCAAATTTATTTATATTTATTTTTTTTAGTTACACTATTGAGGCGGAAAATCATGTTTTTCTCAAAAACAATTCATCAAATATCGAAACATTCCACGAGGATCAAATTAAATGGGGCAGATTCTTCAAAAGAAATACTTGCTTTTAATATTAGCTTCTCGAACATGAAAGGATAAAAAACAAGCAACAAGTATGTATACTTTGTTTTCAAAAGTCAATAACATTATATTCCCTATTTCCAACACGCTTTCGTCAAGTAATGCAAGGTAGGTTACCGTGGTCCGAGATTGTTGTTGGTTTCATGCCAGGAATTGAAAACTATTCATCGAGGTCAAGAGTGTGGAGAACTTGGGTCAAATCCTATTCTTTTATGTCAAGATAGGTCACCTCGCTCGGAGATTGTTGTTCTTTGTTTCAAGTCATGTTATCAAAACAACTCAACGGGGTCAAACATGTGGTAAACTAGGGTCAAATGATTGTCATTTAAGCGACGATAGGTCAACGCGACACAATATTGTATCAGTTATTTATCGTATTCTTACATATTACAAATCACTTGGACAAAGTCTGTGGTCATCTTAAAAAAAAGGCTGGTTGTTAAGAATACATTTTCTCACAGTTTTGTCAGATATAATGCAGGTTGTTGGAGGGCGAGGTGTTATGTTTTGGAGGGTGACACGCGGATGTGTGCAAGTGTGAGTAGTCAAATTCTGGAAGTACGAGATGAGGGTTGTAGATGGTGAAGTCTGGGAGAGCACTGAGGTGACTAAGTCAAATTTTATCTCTGCATAGCAGTCTAATTAATTATTAGGAGTGTGTGTATTTGAGTAGAGTTAGCTGTCGTTACCATTTTTTCATTGTAACTAGCAGTCTGTGCTAGTCTAATTAGCGGTCTATAAACTTAGCTTTATGTACTTCGGTGTAAAGAAGTCTACACTTCAACCTATACATGTTCTCAATGTTTTGTCAGACATTTTTCAGTTTGTTGGAGGGCGAGGTGTGATGTATTGGAGGGTGACACGTGGATGTGTGCAAATGTGATTAGTCGAATTCTGGAAGTACGAGATGAGAGTTGTAGATGGTGAGGTCTGGGAGAGCACTGAGGGGACAGCGTGTGGAGATGTGGCAAAGTGAAATGTGAGAGGTTGAAATAATGTGAAGAAGGGATAGGCCTGGGTGAACAAAGAGTGTGGAAGGAATAGTTGATATTGTATCTTAAACTTTGAAATAGAGCTTTATGTAATTGATTTGTGTAACCGCGTCAAGTAAATGATTTGCACTAATGTCATATTTTGTCTCTGCATATCATTCTTATTAATTTATTAGGAGTCTGTTTTTTGATTAGGTAGCTTTATTTACCATCTTTTCTTTGTAATTAGCTGTTTGTGCTAGTCTAATTAGCGGTCCATAAACTTAGCTTTATGTACTTAGATGTAATTAGCAGCCTACACTTCCACCTATTGAACGGCCTGTAATATCTAATAAACGGTCGAACTAGCTGTCTATGCGTATTTTCTAAACATCATCTGTTTCTATTTATAATGAAAAGTCAATACTTTTTAGGTGCGTATGTCATAATTGCGATCTCTTTTGGATAACGGTATGCATTCGTGTATTTGGTTAGTTAAATGGCATTTTAAAATATTGACGTAGATTTGCTAAATATGTCAGCATACAATTTTGTTTTTGCAATGGTTTCGGCTAAATCGACGGATTAACAACCGAACAACGATAACAATATTTTTTCCCCTTTAAAGGCGCGACAACTCAACTTATATTGTTTGAAAATTGGACACAGTATGATAATTTCCCCTTAATTTGGGGGCTCGTAATGAGAGGCCGAGGTTACTTTCAAATGCAAAAATTGTTAGCTCTAGAGGTTATTATGGAAGGCCCCTAAAATTGGTCTGAATTAGGATCACAGTTACATTTAGTAATTCCACCAATAGTTTTTTTTTTTACGCTGGTACTGGTTGTCGATATGTGCGGTTTAAATGTTTCTAGCCCAGATAAATTGCGCTGATGCCTGATTAACTATATTCTTGCTTTTTTATTCAATTGGTAAGTTTTATTTGCGTTTCTTTTTTTTAACGCAATTAAAAACTGGCATCTAATACGCTTTCTTATTAACGGTCCGTATTTAGACTCAACGCGGTTTTCTCTAGTGTCCAATTAGCGTTCCATTCAGACTGCCTTCTTAGTAGCTAACTTTATTCTCTATTTATTAAGAGTTTGTATTTGATTTTATGTAGCGATCTGTGCTTTCTGGTGTTCTCATATTGTCATATTTGTAAACAATACTATCATCTCATTCGTGGCATTTGAATCCTTTTTGTTTCGTTGTAGCAATATTTTAAATCTTCTAATTTTCAATCCGTTATTTAGACCAATAGTCAAACCGAATGTCAAATTTATTTATATTTATTATTTTTATTTACACTATTGAGGCGTAAAATCATGTTTTTCTCAAAAACAATTCATCAAATATCGAAACATTCCACGAGGATCAAATTGAATGGAGCAAATTCTTCAAAAGAAATTCTTGCTTTTAATACTAACTAATCGAACATGAAAGGATTAAAAACAAAGAACAAGTATGTATACTTTGTTTTCAAAAGTCCATAACATTATCTATATATATAATTCTCTTCTGGGATCAGTTAGAAAACAAGCTGCAAGCGCGCCTTTGCAGTCCCCTCTCTTCCTCTCTATCACTATCACTACCAACCCCACCCCACCCCCACATGATCTGGTGAGCGGTGTTCACTCTGTTTACATTTTACAATCATAGAGACGGGTTTGGTGACGGCTATTAGGGGCAGATAATTGAGTTTGAAACGATTTTAAACTTAGAGGAGGTAACTAAGAGGAGGCTGCTTTCACGGGGGGGGGGGGGGGGGGTAGTGTTTTTAAGCAAATATTTTCAGTGACAGCATTGGTACTGTCGAATACAAATGATAAATTACTGAAAAGTAGAAAAAAAAAACAATTAAATAGCGGCGTATGATACGCAGCGGGTCGGCTCGTATTTCCTATTTCTAACACGCTTTCGTCAAATAATGCAAGGTAGGTCACCGTGGTCCGAGATTGTTGTTGGTTTCATTCGAGGAATTGAAAATTTTCATCGCGGGTCAAGAGTGTGGAGAACTTGGGTCAAATCTTATTCATTTAAACCAAGATAGGTCACCTCGGTCCGAGATTGTTGTTTTTGTTTTTATGTCTTGTACTCAAAACGACTCACCGGGGTCAAGACTGGAGAACTTGGGTCAAATCCTATTCATTTAAACCAAGATAGGTCACCGTGGTCCGAGACTGTTATTCTTTGTTTCAAGTCATGTATTCAAAACTACTCAACGGGGTCAAACCTATGGTAAACTAGGGTCAAATACTTGTCATTAAAGCGACGATAGGTCAACGCTGCACAATATTGTAGCAGTTATTCATCGTGTTCTTACATAATACAAATCACTTGGACAAAGTCTGTGGTCATCTTTGATAAAAAGGCTGGTTGTTAAGAATACATTTTTTCTCAGTTTAGTCAGACATAATGCAGGTTGTTGGAGGGCGAGGTGTGATGTATTGGAGGGTGACACGTGGATGTGTGCAAGTGTGAGTAGTCAAAGTCTCGAACTCTTCCATGACCGTAATATATTATACTAATTAATGGTTTGTACCTTTGTCTATAAAACTGTCTGCAATAACGTCTCATAGGAAGACAGTTTTAATTTTTTACTCATCTTTCTGTAGTAGTATCAAAGAAGTAGTATGTAGTAGTACTTATAAGTGGTCTGTACACATATCTCATTGGCAATTTGTATTTGTGTCTCATTAAGGGTACGTTTTGTCTCACTTTAGCGCTTTGTTTTTGTTTATAGTTAGTACCCTTCACTAGTGCCTAAAGGGGATTGCCTTTTTGTCTAAACAGAGTTTTTTTTAACTGCGTCAAGGAAATGATCTGCACTAATGTCAAATTTTATCTCTGCATATCAGTCTAATTAATTATTAGGAGTGGGTTTATTTGACTAGGTAGCTGTCGTTACCATTTTGTCACTGTAACTAGCAGTCTGTGCTAGTCTAATTAGCTGTCTATGAACTTAGCTTTATGTACTTAAGTTTAATTAGAAGTCTACACTTAAACTTTTTACCGGCCTGTAATATCTAATAAACGGTCAAACTGGCTGTCTACAGTAGCGTAGCGAGGGGGGGGGGGGGGGGGCGGGGGGGGGGGACATATGTTGGAAATGGGTTGGAAAGATAAATTGAAAGGTTGAGGGTGGTGTAAATCGAAAGTTTGAGGGGGGGTGCAAATGGAAATCTCGAGGGGGGGGGGTGCAAATCGATAGTTTGAGGGGGGGGGGGGTGCAAATCGAAATCTCGAGGGGGGGGGGTGCAAATCGAAAAGTTTGTCCCCGGGAAGGGTAGCTACGCCTCTGGCTGTCTACTCGTATTCTCAAAATATCATCTGTTTCTATTTGTACTGAAAAGTCCTTACTTATTAGGTGCGTATGTCATAATTGCTGTTTCTATTTTATAACGGTATGCACTTGTTGATAAAAAGTAAAGTTCCCTTTTCAAACCTGACGGTCTATAGGGCAAGTGAAGTAGAGTTCACTTATTCTGTGACCTCGGCATATAAAGAGATAGTGTGTTCGCTTCGCCTTTGCTTTCCCTAACGTGAGTTGGGTGCCCATCGGAGTTGGCCGGTTCGCTCTACTGACTTGAACCCGGATTCGAACCCAGCTCTCTAACGCTAGACCACTTATTTTCATTTCTTTTTTGACATATATTTAATAACATTTCGAACAAGAAATATAAATTATGATAACGTTTTGGAATAAGTTGTTTTATTCTGTGGATTTGATCGAGCTACGTACCCCTAAAATGTAATTTTAATTCCAGTGTTAAATATTTAAGTAACGAAAGGTTTTTAACCTAAAATGCGTGGCTTAGCTAGCGAACGAGATATGATGTATACAATGCAAGGTAAATTCATTTTTAGGTTTAATATATTTTGTCAATAATTTATACACAAAAATAGATACCCAGGTATAAATCCTTTATATCCTCCACCGTAAACAAAATAAAGAAGGAAGAAGAAGATACCCAGGTGATACACACAAATAAAATGGACAATATCGCCATCAAACAATATTTTTTAAAAATATTATAAGAATATGTAATTGAACGTACTAAATATTAGCATAAATTAACAACAGCCAGTAATAACCTTCAACAAAAGAACAATAAAATTAAAAGTAGCATAAAAAGAATATAATAAAGAAATAATTTAAAAAAAAATTAAATTATATTCAATTTTCAGAGGGAAATAATGTGATATTGCAAAAATATCAACTCGGTTTACGGTCAAAGGGATATAACCAAATAAATGTTTCAATTTTAGTCTTTACATAGTTGCTCCGCTTTTTATTTTTAATTAGCTTTTAATCTAAAATGTGTAGCTTATATAGCGAACGAGTTATGACGTTTACAATGCAAGCTAAATTCCTTTCTAGGTTTGATCTATTTTGTTTAGGATTTATCAACCAATTAAGATACTCAGGTAATTCACAGAAATAAAAACAGACACTATTCGTCGTCAAACAATTATTTTTAAAAATATATTGTAAGAATATGTAATTGAACATATTGAATTTTAGCGAAAATTAGCAACAGCCAGAATAAACCGACAACAAAAGAACAATAAAATAAAAATGGCATATTTTTCGCGGAAGGGAAATAACAAAATAATTTTTTAATTATATTCTTTTTTTCAAAGGGAAATAATTTGATATTGCAAAAATATCAACACAGAGTACGGTCAAAGGGATATAACCAAATAAATGTTTCGATTTTAGTCCTTACATAGTTGCTCCGCTTTTTATTTGTTTAATAAGCTTTTAATCTGAAATGTGTAGCTTATCTAGAGTTATAATGTATACAATGCAAGTTAAATTCATTTCTAGGGTTGATCTATTTTGTGTAGGATTTATAAACCAATTAAGATACTCAGGTAATTCACAGAAATAAAAACAGACACTATTAGTCGTCAAACAATTTTTTTTAAATATAAGAATATTTAATTGAACATATTGAATTTAACATAACTTAATAACAGCCACTTTTAACCGTCAACGATAGTAAAACTAAAAGTGGCATATTTTTCGTGGAAGGGAAATAACCAAATTTTTTTTAAAAATTATATTCAATTTTCAAAGGGAAATAATGTGATATTGCAAAAATATCAACCCGGAGTAGGGTCAAAGGGATATAACCAAATAAATGTTTCAATTTTAGTCCATACATAGTTGCTCCGCTTTATATTTGTTTAATAAGCTTTTAACCTAAAAAGTGTTGCTTAGCTAGCGAACGAGATATGATGTATAAAACTGAAAACGTGTGGCTTAAAATGTGCGATGTTTATGTACTACGTGTATTTTTTGTGGGCACTTTGTGTTTATGTGTTTGTGATGTGTGTGTTTGGTGTTTGAGTAGTTTGTGGATTTGTATGTTTTATGTTGGGTGTATGATGTTTGGTATGTATGTGTATTGTGTGAGTGATTATGCATACAGTGTATTTCTGTCTTTGTTTTAGTATTTGTGTTTATGCGTGGTATGTGTGTGTGTGCTTTGTGTGCTGTTTTATTTGTGTGGTGTTAGGGTCAGTGTGGTGTACGCTTTATTTTGTTGTGTGTTTATTTATGTTTGGTGTTTGTGTGTGCGGTCTGTGTGTGGTTTAAGTGTGGTTATGTATGTTTTTGTGTGTTAAGTTTGTGTGTCTGTTGTATGTGTCTGTTGGTTATATGATGCGATATTTTTATGTATGTTACGGGGTTTCGTATTGTGTGTAATTTTGGTGTACTTGCAGTGTTTGTGAATATTGTGTGTGTATAGTGTATAAGCGTTATAGCAGTGTGTATTTGTGGGTGTATGTGTGTGAGCGGTTTGTTTATGCGCTATGTGTGTAATGTTTTTGTGTGTGATGTGTATTTGTGTGTACTGGAGTGTGTCTCAAATATCGTTTTTAGGTTTTGTGTCTGTGTGTATATTGTAATTTTTTTTTGTATGTTGAGGTGTGTGTAGAGTGTGCATGCATGGCGTGGAGTATAACATTTATGTGTTGTGTGTTTGTGTAGTTTCTGTGTGTGTTATTTGTGTTGTGCTGTATACGTTTTATGCGGCATGTGTTTTGTTTTATAAGATGTGCAATGTGTATGTTTTACGTATTTGTGTTGTGCTTGATGTATGTATGTTTGTATGTATTTGTGTGGTGTGTGTGTGTGTGTTTGTATTACGTGTTTGTGTGTGTTTATGTTTTGTAGGTGGCATGTTATAACTGTGTTTTGTATCGATGTGTTTTGAGTTTATTTTGTGTTTGTGGTGAGTGTTGTTTGTATGTTGTGTGTGTAGTGTACAAGTGTGTTTTGAATGTGTATCTATTGTTTTTTGTTTTAATTGTGTTGTTTGTTTTTTTTTGTCTCTATTTTGTGTGCGAATACGTCGATTATGTGTGTTGCATGTGTGCTGTGTTTATAGTGTTAATGTCGTGTCATATATGTGTAATGTGTGGTTTATGTGTTTTGTGTGAATTTCATGTAGTTTTGTGTTTGTGGGGCGCTTGACTGCTAACCCGAAAGTCTCGAGTTTAAATCCGGGTTCATTTTAATGGAACCTCCCTGTGTAAACCCAGCTCTGATGGGTACCTAACTCGCTTTAGGGAAAATAAGGCGCCTTGGCATAGTGTTAAATAAACTATCCTTTCATATGCCGACGTCACTGAAACAGATTCTCTCTACTTCACCTACCCCGTGTGCCTTCGGCACGAACGGAAAAAAGATGATATTTTCTATTTACTTTTTGTTTTGCGTAATAAATATTTTTGTTGTTTGTATTTTGTGTATTTTAATCGTGTAAATTGTATGTGTTATGTGTTTGTTAGGTGTCTGTTTTAGTTTGTTTTGTTCATTTGTTTTCTGCGTGTTTTTTTGTGTATGTTGTGTGTAGAGTGTGTGATGTGTGTGTTTGTGTTTGTGTGTTGATCTCTCTAGTTTTTGTTTTGTGTGAGTTTTGTATATTGTGTATTATATTTGTGTGTGTGTGTTTTTTTTTTGTGCGTGTTATGCCCGTGATATTGCGTTGCTCTTGCTTTATGTTTAATATAGTGTTTGTGCTATGTTTGAGTATACATGAGCGTTTCGTCTGTGTTTGGGAATGGTGAATGAAGTTTGTGATTTATGTGTACGTTTGTTCGTTTGAGGTGAGTATAATTTGTTTCAAGTGTGTTTGTACTCAATCTGTATGTGTCTGTGTACGTGGTGTGCATGTGCGTGATGTATGTGTATGTAATGTGTCTGTAGCGAATGTTGTGATGTATTGTGTATGTTTTGTGCTTTTGTTCAAATTTATAGTTATTGTTGTGTTTTGATGTTATGTTGTGAGTGCGGTGTTTATGGTATGTTTGTTGTGTGTCCGTTGTGTGTGTAGCGTGGGTGTCTTTTGAGTGTGCGTGTGGTTTAAGTGTATGTTTTGTCTGTGCTTGTTTGGTCTGTGTAATACTTATGTTGGGGATGCGGGTGTGTTTTGTGTGGTGTGTGGGTGATGGGCTGGTTTTATGGGTTGAGCGTGTAATTGGTGTTTATTGTATGCGTGTGGTAAATCTAGGTGCTGTATATGTATCTTTGTGTGTGGTGTGTGTATGTGCGTCGTTTGTGTTTGTGTATGTTTGTGGTTTGATTTTGATTTTGTACGTTATGCATTTGTTGTGTAGCGGGGGTATTTTTTTTTTCGTATGTCTGTTATTTGTTTGGAATATGTGTGTTTGATCTCTGCGTTTGTTCCCTATTTATCTGTGGCGCGTGCTTGGTATGTTTTTCAGCAGGTTATCTTTGATGTTCATTTGTTTGGTGCATGTGTCGTTTGCATATAAAGGGGTTGGTGTAATTGTGTCTTATGTGTTTTGCTGGTGTGAGTGTATGGTAAGTATGTGTTGTATGCGTGTCTTGTGTAATGTATGTATTGCACGTTAGACTTGTGTGTATTGTGTATGTTTTATTTTGCATTTTTGTTTATTTTGCGTCTATTTTCTGTAATTGTGTATGGTATGTGTGTTAGCGTGTTGTGTGTATGTGTGTTGTGTATCTCTGGCCTGTTTTATGTGTACGTTGGATGTAGGTTTATGTGTGTAGGATTTGTGAATGTTGTATATGGTAGTTCGTGTGTTTAGTGTGTTAGCTGCGTGTGTGTATGTGCGGTGTGTTGGTACGGTGTGTGTGGTGTCAAAGTGTGTAGTGTTTAGGTAATTGTACCGTATGTTTTGTGTTTTGACTTGATGTGTTCCCACAGCAAGACATGAACGTATGTTGTGTGGTAACTGTGTATCTGTTGTGTGTTGAATGTTTGTTTTTGTGTGGAGTGAATGTCGTGTGTTGTGAGGTGTGTTTTTTATTTGTGGGCGTTGGTTGTTTTTGTGTTTGTTATATGTGTGTTTCGTGTGTACGTTTATTGTATTTGTGTTTATGGTTTGTATACATGTTTACTGTGTATGTTGTGTGTATTTTGTATGTTATGTGAATGTTGTATTTTGTGTGCGAGTGTTCGAGTGTGTAACGTTTTGCAGAGGCGTAGCGAGGGGGGGGGGGAGGGGGCGGGGGGTGCGGACCGCACCGGGTGACACCATTTAGGGGGGTGACACCAAGGCAAAAAATAGTAAAATATACAGAGAAAAATTTGAGGGTGGGGGTGCAAATCGAAAGTTTGAGGGGGGTGCAAATAAAAAGTTGAAAGTTTGTCCCTGGGAAGAGTCGCTACATCTCTGAGGGGTGCCACACCGGGTGACACCCGACCTCGCTACGCCACTGACGATTTGTGTCTATTTTGTCTGCGTTGTTGTGTGTAAGGTGTGTGTAATGTAAAGGGTTGTATGTGTATGTTGTGAATGTATGTGCTGAAGATATTTGTTATGAGATGGTGTGTCTCATAATATCTGTTTAGGATAAATGTACCAATTTAAAAAATATTCATTAACACAATATTGTGCTCATTTTATAAAATAATTATTACAGTCAAATATCAAAATATACAAGGTTTCGAATAAAAAGTGTTTTATAAATTATATAGGTAGGGTGTGTCATTGACTAAAAAGTATTTTTTTTCTTTTATCTTTTAGTATTACAGTTTAGAAAAACGAAACCTATTACTACAAACACATACTTACATTAAACATGTCAGACATACTGCAAAAATAAAAGTATACGCCTGTATACATCAACAGAGCTTTCAATTCCAGAAGGGCACAATTTATACACAATTATATATATATATTAATATATATATATATATATATATATATATATATATATATATATATATATATATATATATATATATATATATATATATATATATATATATATATATATATATATATATATATATATCTTGGTGTTGCGTTGCAAATCTGTAAATAAGGAATGACGAGTTAGACTTCCAGAGAAAAAGGGTATTAATGCTTTTCCAAATTAAAAAAAATAGCTGTGTTTGAATATTAGACGAAACAACGTCCATGATAAGTAAATTTTGTATCATGATCAAAACAGAGAGTAAAGATATTGCGAGCGATGTCTCTAAACTAGTTTTTGGCTGGATATTTCACCAGCAAATATGCTACACTTTGGACTTTAATGTAACGCCCCTCTTTTCAAGTGGTACTACATGTCAAGTTTATGGGTTTAATCTTCACAATGCATGCTTTTAAGATGACAATATGAGTTGTAAACTTACATTCGCTAAATAAATGGTGTCATGATTTAGAATGAAATAACATTTTTATATAGTATGATTAAATGCTTCATGAAAAGAATTTTTAAGGAAGTAAAATGCGGACACAAAAAAAAACATTCTGACAAAAACGAAATATAAAAAATCTTTGTAATAAAAAAGCTTTTAAATGTATCCCAAATTAAAAAAAAGCATAACTAATTTGCTTTCGTTGATGTAAGCTTTGGTCTCTCGTGAGATCACTTACAAATTTTAGTTAACGACTGGTTGGGGGATAAAGCTTGATCCCAGCTTGAATAATTTAACATTACGTTAGAATAATATTATAGAGGACGGATTACTACAAATACAACAGGTGCAAAAACCACATGAATGTAACAGGCTGGTGAGGCTGGGGTTTGCTTTAAGCTCAAACACGTGGCCTACGCGCAGTGGCGTAGCGAGGGAGAAGTGGGGGGTGCGGACCGCACCTGGTGACACCATTTAAGGGGGGGGGGGGTGACAACAAGACAAAAATTGCCAAATGCTACATCCAACTGTATTATTAACAGACTATAGATACACACCGGTACTATTAAGTCTGTAGTAATTAAAGCTTATACACATACATGTACGTGTATGTGACATATATTTTAATTATAGACCTATGTAGGCCGACACACACACACACACACACACACACACATATATATATATATATATATATATATATATATATATATATATATATATATATATATATATATATATATATATATATATATATATATATATATATGGGGGGTGACACCAGGAAGTGCCGAACCGGGTGACATCCGACCTAGCGACGCCACTGCATACGCGTACATGTAAACACAAAATACACACACGTAAAGATACTCATATACATACACGTGTACATGCACACACATGTACTAACACACGCACGCGCATTCACAATCATATCCACATCGAAAACACACACAACAGTAGAAAAAAAACACATCACAGTTAGTGTCTAATTGTGTTTAAAATTCGGCGCCTTTTTTTTGTGCGCTCTTTTCACGCCTCTTACACTAGAAACCTGGATAATACGTTTCTAATACTATGTTAATTAGTTTTTTTTCTAAAAAGTCTTCTTTTATCCCACTTAAATATATTAATTAAAATTTACAAGAATTAGCTGGCAGGTGGGATTATCTGACGATTATCTAGATATTTAAATAATTTTAGGCCTATATATATTTAGTTATATGTGGTTATTCGATATTACTACCCAGCCTATGATATTCAATTACTGTAGACTATTTCTGTAAATTTAGATGTCGTTAGTTATTCAGTTTATTAATTCATGAATATGCATACATATTATCTATTCTTAATACATTTAGTCAAAGCTTAGAGCTGGGGTATTTTAACAGGAAGTTACTCAACCAATATAAGATAATTAATGAAGTATTTTCTCAAAGTTGTAAACTGGTCAAAAATTATTTAATCACCTTATAGAGCGCACTTAACATCACATTTTTGTAAGCAAAAACAGAGCACAATGTCAGCTGTCCGCACTGTCAACCAACGGATTCAACGTCTAGCAGAAATAAACCCGCACAGCAAATGTTACAATTTTATAGGCATGAAGAATGAAGTATTTCCGTTGTCAAGACAACAACTTTTTGATCTGAGCGGACGTTACGCTTCTAAGCTAAAGCGTTATGGGGTTACGGTAATGTAGCATTAGTTAAAATATTTTCACGTCTTACGTGGCAGAGCTGCACATGCGAAAACTTGTTAATCTGTGTTAAACACAAAAGGAAAATATATATATATATATATATATATATATATATATATATATATATATATATATATATATATATATAGTGGTAACTAGAGATACGAGTTTAATTTAATTCTTTCCGTAAAAGATGTCAAATTGTTCGTATCTCAAAGCAGTTTTTTTCCATTGACAATCTGTAATGCCATTAACCCGTTCCATACTGCCTCAAAATAACTACCCCACTTGTTTTTTTTTTCTACTTATTTTAATGAGGAAAATTCGTTTAAAAAATTTTTTAATTGTATAAAAACAGAATAAAGGAGAATGTCAAGAAATAAACTGGTTCTATAACGTGTTCTTTAGAAGAAATCACCTAAACCTGCGCTTACTGAAGATGATGGTGGAAGTCTGGGCTGATGCTTTACTTAGTTCACTTACTCTCTGCACTTTTCATGCTAAAACCTTTCGTCACTTTAATTCACTACCTGTTATACTCTTTATGCTTCACTTTATCCCTTAACTTCATGGAACATAACTAAAATGCAGAGTTTCTTCCAGGCATCTCTTCGGGGGGTCGAAGCCCCCCCGAAAAAAATTTACCGCCCCCCCCCCCCCCAACGAAATGAAATTTATATAATTTATATAGAAAATAAATACTTTTAACAGTGTCCGCCCCCCCCCCCCCCCCGAAGAAAGTCTACCGCCCCCCCCCCCCCCCCCCGAAAATTTAAAGTGCCCCCCCCCCCCCGGAGAAAAAAGTCTGGAAGAAACACTGCTAAAATGTCACTGAACATAGTTGAACTTAAATGCTACTTGATAATTTATTGTTACATTCGTTTAATTTTCATGAATGCAGTTCTCTTCACTAGTCTTTTCGCTTGAAGGCCGTTAAACAAAATCTGTTAAGGTGTTTGTTACTTCATACCTTTCAGAATGTTGCGGAATGTATAAAATAGTATACATATTTATAAGCTCTAACTGTCTTGCTACTCTCAAATATTGAGTGATTTCCGGAGACCGAATGTAATACTTTACGCTGTTTCTGATTTATAAAATCAAAACAAAAATAACGCTTTGTAGCATTAATTTGGGACATGATCTTGTGGAGGGGGTTGCTGCAATAAACATTTACATAGACAGAGGTTCGAACATGTTGAATAATGTTACACAGGGAGGGGGGTTGTGAAAAACATGTTTTATTTTTGTTAAATTTTAGATTGAATTTCAGTGTTTTGTTTATTTATTAAATAAATTAGACTTATTTGAAATGTTTAGATTTTTAACCTGCAACCATGTTTGATATAATCACCAGTATGAATTCCATTTCATTTTCCTAACGTCAGAAAGGAGATGTGATATGTTCTACACTCACCAACGCAAGGACGAGAATTCTAACGGACATGGCTATCATGATGGCTGGTGGAGTCGTGTTGAATGCTCTGGTAAATAACTGTATAAAATTTGTTTAAGGTTCCATGGTAGCCTATAGAACTATAGATGAATTCCGTATGGTTCATTATTAAACAATGTAAAGGATTTTACCCAATCACATGGGGGATGGGGGGGGGGGGATTACCAGAAATCGAGAAATTCTACTTATGAGGTGGGGTAGGATCGGTCATATTTGGACATAAATACTTTTTTTTTAAGCTACTGATGTAGATATCAGAAAAAATATATAATACGTTGTGGCTTTCCTTTTTAATATAATACGGATAAAGACACAAAAAATTGAAACATTTCTCCATATAAGTAAATGACTAATGTAATCATTATTATTATTTCCCTTCGTGCCCAAGACACATCGGGTAAATGAAGTAGAGTTCATTTGCTTCAGAAACCTCGGCATACAAAGAAATAGTGTGGTCAGCACTACGCCCAGCTGCCTTTAATTCCTTAACAAGAGTTAGGTATCAATCAGAGCTGTGTGGACTCAGTGACATTCTGCTGACTTAAACCCGGATTCGAACTGGAGACTTTCGGGTTAGCAGCCTCTACCGCTAGGCCACGCCGTCACATTTGTAAGATAAAAATCTGTTTTAATTTTTGGTCAATGTGGGGGGAAAAAACATCATAATGCTATAGACGCTCATTACATGTTTTACGCTTTTAAACCGTTTTATTTCAAACTATTCATAACCGATATTTTAGTAAGTTATTAAAATATAAATTTTAGCACAGTACAGTGCACAGGCACATTTCTTGTTATTAAATTAGTGGGCTTTAATTGAATTGGGTCCGAAGATGACGAGTTGCTCTAAAATGTCACATTTTTTAAGCACCAAAATGACAGCAAAATATAAAAAATTCAAGCGAAGCGTTAAAAAATATTTCCCAACTGAATCTGATAAATGGGGAAATATTTTTAAAATTTCGCTTGTCATTTTATATATTACAGCCAGTTTTGTCAGACGGTCAAGATCTATTTTCGACCTTGAGACATTCGAAGTGCTCCACGGTCATCACATCAGCAGGGAACCCAACATTTAAGATATTTGAAAAATATTTCACGTCCAGCAATGGTGTGTGGGCTGGAGGAAAGTAAGTCTCTCAAGTTTTTCACGATTTGTTTTAAGAACCTTTAATAGTTTAAAGCTTCGTAGTTTCAGTGTACAGCATTTTATGATAGGTTCATGTACAGTGTATGCGGTTTAAATCCAAACCCTTACTTAGAGATGTAACCGTCCGCCTTAGAAAAAAAAGTGGAATTGTTTTATAAGCGTGGTCTCTTGTTGTAGGCCTAACGGTCATCATGACCACGAGAAACTGGTGGTGTGTGGTATAGAGTCACGTGGTGCGGAAAGTTTCCTTGAAGTTAGAGCTAAGTAAAAGGGATATAATGTGAACATCGCGTTTCTCAGTAGGCTACATTTCTGTTTTACATTTTTACCTTCACATTAGTTCGCCCCTTTTTGTGGCAATACAAAATAGAAAGAAAACAAAATTGATCGGCGTAAAAGCTTTCCCCTTAGTTTTTTTTTTTTTTTTTTTTTGAAACCGACGATCGGCAATTATGTTTTTGGCGGACAATTTTCCTAAAATGAAAAAAAAACGAGCTCGTAAGAAAACGGAAATAAGTTCCATCTCTGCTATCCTAAAAAGCCACGTTTATATAGTCATGTAGCCTATATTGTACAGTCTAGGAAATATGGACATCATGAAAATATGGACATCATTAAAATGTTTTTTTCTTTTATTTGAAACCGGCTCGCTTTTTGTTTTTAAACAGACCACATAAATTAGCCAAGTTGTCTGACAAAACGGGGAAAAAGTGGAAAGATTTCCGATTTTTTTTTTTTGAAAAAAAATGTCTGTTGGCGGAAAAATGTCGATTTTTTTTCGGCGGAAAAATCTCCTTAAACGTTTAAAGTTACATCTCTGGGCCTTTACTTTACAGAAATGAAACAATCATCCCAGTACAGTGTGACCAGGCCCCGTGGTTGAAACAGCTGATCGTGTACAAGTTAAACAGCCACGAAGACCACACAGCTTTCCTCTCTCGTCTAGCTGATGAAGAATTCTATGTCGCCCCCGTCACGGCCGATGACGAGGCTTACATTTTCTTGACTTCCGGCAGCACCGGATTTTCTAAGATGGTGCCGAGAACACACGGGTAAGAAGCAAATGTTTCCGTTTTGTGTTCGAGTTTACCGTTTACATTAAGAACGATGTCAACCGATTTGATGAAAATCATAATCTAGAAACGGTGAGTGAGTCATGGTGGAGTCGGTCAATTGCTTCCCAACACTCTCTCCCTCACCCATCAAATAAAGGAAACATTGGCTTATATTATGAATATGATTGTCAAAAAAGTGCTTGTTTAAAAATGTACTAACTATGAGTCCAGTCATGTTGTTTTAGTGTTGTTTTAGTCTTAACTGTATTACCTTTCTTCAGAGAATGTCTTGACATAGCAGAAAACTACAGCAGTATTTTTACTAAAGACGATGTCATGTACAGTGATCGCCCATTTGGATGGATCGGGGGATTTCCCCATTATTTCTTGTCCCAGGGGATTCCCACCCTAGTGCAGGAACTTTATGATGGGGTCACTCTCAGGAAGGTGGCGGACGTCTGGGACGTCGTGCTTCGTCTCGGGGCTACTTTTACATTTACACTTGTGGCTGATATCATGCAACTGAAAGAGGTGAGGGCTACTTTTACATTTACACTTGTGGCAGATATCATGCAACTGAAAGAGGTGAGGGTCACTTTTACATTTACACTTGTGGCTGATATCATGCAACTAAAAGAGGTGAGGGTTACTTTTACATTTACACTTGTGGCTGATATCATGCAACTGAAAGAGGTGAGGGCTACTTTTACATTTACACTTGTGGCAGATATCATGCAACTGAAAGAGGTGAGGGCTACTTTTACATTTACACTTGTGGCTGATATCATGCAACTGAAAGAGGTGAGGGCTACTTTTACATTTACACTTGTGACTGATATCATGCAACTGAAAGAGGTGAGGGCTACTTTTACATTTACACTTGTGGCAGATATCATGCAACTGAAAGAGGTGAGGGCTACTTTTACATTTACACTTGTGGCTGATATCATGCAACTGAAAGAGGTGAGGGCTACTTTTACATTTACACTTGTGGCTGATATCATGCAACTGAAAGAGGTGAGGGCTACTTTTACATTTACACTTGTGGCTGATATCATGCAACTGAAAGAGGTGAGGGCTACTTTTACATTTACACTTGTGGCAGATATCATGCAACTGAAAGAGGTGAGGGTTACTTTTACATTTACACTTGTGGCTGATATCATGCAACTAAAAGAGGTGAGGGTTACTTTTACATTTACAGCTGATATCATGCAACTGAAAGAGGTGAGGGTTACTTTTACATTTACACTTGTGGCTGATATCATGCAACTGAAAGAGGTGAGGGTTACTTTTACATTTACACTTGTGACTGATATCATGCAACTGAAAGAGGTGAGGGCTACTTTTACATTTACACTTGTGGCAGATATCATGCAACTGAAAGAGGTGAGGGCTACTTTTACATTTACACTTGTGGCTGATATCATGCAACTGAAAGAGGTGAGGGCTACTTTTACATTTACACTTGTGGCTGATATCATGCAACTGAAAGAGGTGAGGGCTACTTTTACATTTACACTTGTGGCAGATATCATGCAACTGAAAGAGGTGAGGGTTACTTTTACATTTACACTTGTGGCTGATATCATGCAACTAAAAGAGGTGAGGGCTACTTTTACATTTACACTTGTGGCTGATATCATACAACTGAAAGAGGTGAGGGCTACTTTTACATTTACATTTTTAGTGCTATGTTACTGCTATGTGTTATTTGAATTGTTTTATTTGTTTAAACGGCCAATGTGAAAAAAGGCCTTTGTGCCTACAATTGTAACCGTTGTTTGAATAAATTTGAATAAATTTGAATTTGAATAAAAGACGTAAAAAATGTGCACACGACATTTGTAGCTATCTTTTATTTTTATTTTATATAATTCAAATTAATTTATCCCCCAGCTCTACAAGGATGGCGTTTTAAAGAAACCAATTAAAGTTATCTTTACTGGAGCTCAACCAATCAAAAAGGTAAGATCACATTTGTGCGATGTTGCTTACGGTTAATATCAAACAGATCACAGCAAGACGAACAGATAATTAATTTGATATTTCTTTCAACAGAATGTCATCGACGTTGTTGGTCTAGTGTGTGAGCGAATGATGACAACATACGGATCAACTGATGTAGGGTTGATGGTATATGGACTTGTCGATGCCCAGAGCAAAGTACTTTTTTCTATTTAGTTAATATATTTTAGTATGCCTCATTGTTAGTCTCCTTGATTTACACCAAAAAAGTCGCATTTTTTCTTATATCTAATTCATTTCTTACATAAGCTAACATTTCACTGTATAGCGTCATTTAACTTTCGTCCTATTATGATTTTTTTTTTAAATCGGATTTTAAATACTGTTGTTGGGATCATGTTCAAATGATTTCGTTTACACATGATGAAGTGTGTACATGGATACTATTTTTGCATTGATACATTATACATGATATTTCTGTCTTGAGGATTATGTGCAAGTTCTATTGTCTGAGAGGCTCATCCATTTAATACTCAAGGTTTCAAGGTTTACTCTTATAGTCGTTATAACGATGGTTGATCGTTTTATTTTGTGACAAGCAAACCAAATCACTTCAGCACAAAGAATATTATATTTCTTTTATAAGTGCTTTGTTATCTCAATTAAACATTTGGTCGAAATTCAATTTTCGAATCATTGGGAGTGTGAGATTAAATTTTTGATTACAGGACAAGTTTAAAGACTGCTATGCTGGGAACACTATCTGCCCAGACTTACAATTAAGATTAGTGGATGAAAAAACCAAAGAGATTTTTACAGAGCCGAACCGCACTGGGATAATACACTTTAAAGGTTTACAATATTGATAATTTTCTTAAGAAAAATGTTTTCCTGCTAATACGCATTTAAAAATTCTTTATATTAATTTACATTTAAAATACATTGTTGGTAAAACTTTAAACAGTGATTAGAGGTCATCCATAAATAACGTCATGCTTTTTTGACGGTTATTTAAAGCTCCTTCTTTCCCACCGTCAAACATCTTTTACAATGGATCTTTATTTTCAAGTTAAAGAAACTTTGTAATAACTTGACTTACAGAATCAAAGAAGTTTTAATTTTTTTTTCACATCAGGCAAGACTGTTCTAAGACGCTATTTAAATGTTGAGGACACAACAGCTGGAGTTTTTACTGAAGATGGGTGGCTAGACACTAAAGATGCTGGATACATAGAGTAATTTAGCTTTTCTCTACTTTACAGTTACAGTGCATATAACAATGAGGCTATACACACAGTCGTAATATATATATATATATATATATATATATATATATATATATACATTTATATATATATATATATATATATATATATATATATATATATATATATATATATATATATATATATATATATATATATATATATATATATATATATATATATATATATATATAAAAATGAAGATTCTCATTTCTTGTTTATTTTAGTGAAAATGGTGGAATTCACGTCATAGGACGCCAAGCTGATATCATCAACAATGGGCCATTTATTTTGTACCCACAGTGGATGGAGGAGAGAATACAGAAGTGTCCAGGGGTTCAATCTGTTATGGTCGTAGGTAAACGATTTTCTGCACACTAATCAAAAGAAACAAAATTGTGCATGTTTTGTAAGCGCTTTAACGGTAACTAAATCGGGAATGTAGCCTTCATACATATTTGTATGGTTTCTGCGAATGGCAAGCGGCTCACCAGAGTATTAGCATCACTGCTACAAAAACATCTACAACATCCAGAGCATGTTTGTAACTCCAAGAGAGATGAGGTTCTGTGTTATGATGGACAAGCCAAACCCTGAACGAGCTGAGCTGCAGATTGTCCCTTTTCTATATGAGAAAATATAAAATATGGGGAATATACGAGGCAAGATAAATACAATTCAGAAAATTAAATTAACATTAAAGAAACCAATTCATTATTCCGATAAAAAATATTTTGAAGCGCAACATAAAGAAGAAGTAGCAAATAGATTTATACTTCTACCGTCAACGTATGAAAAATCATAATAAATAGCAAAATATTAAATAGTGTGTGGTAAACGTCATCGTTTTCCAACAAGAAAATGATAATTACATATGTTGTTAGATAAAAGTTTAGGTATTCTTGCTTATAATTTTATCCTTATATATCCTTCATCAAATTGTAGGACTGCCCCACCCACTGACCATTCAGGAGTTATGTGTTTGTGTAATAAAAGAGAAAGACGCGACACTGACTCTAGCAGACCTGAAGAATTTCTGCCAGGGAATTTTCCTGGAGGGGGCAACAAAGTTTGACGGGGTCCCTGAGAAGTTTGTCTTCATGGAGAGTTTTCCATTACTTTCTTCTGGAAAAGTTTCACGGAAAGCCGTCGAAAAAGAGGCCGTTGAATATTTTAAAATGTACTCCAATTAAAAAAATATGTTCTATCGCATCAAATTGGCAGTTTTAACGCCTTCCCCGCTCCAACATAATTCACATCTTCATACCAGTAGAACAACCAATAAACATAGTAAGTTCAGAAATAAAACCAAATTGTATACATTTTACTTAATATATTCACGTCAGGAAGCTAATTCATTATATATTTTTCATAATTGAACATACATTTTATTGGCTTAAAAATATTTTTGCCTTTAAGCAATGATTATGTAAATCAACCCGATATATTAACATACTTTTTACTATGGTATGACAAACTATGATTGGCTTTGTCATTTATCATGATTTCTTTTCTCTTGCTTCTGCGTTTTTACTTACAATTTTTCCGCTAAATGCTCAATACATTTATACTTTTAAACGTCAGAATGACTTTGATACTCATGTTTGTTTGTGTTTATCAAGTGACCACGAAACTTCCAATTGTTTTGGCTTTTAAAAATGTTAACGACAAATACTTCTAATACAAGAACCATAATATTTGTATTTATTTTTATACTCACGCAGGCCTATATTTTAATAACACTTCTCACAACTGCAAATGTTTGATGATTCTTTACAGTGTACAATGCTGTTAAATTCCATATCCAGAAAGGACAGTTGCGCGAAAATTTGCGCGATTTTATTAAATATTCTTTGTTATTGAACATTTTGAGTTTATGGTTTTTGCTAGTGATAACTGTTACAGAAAATGTTTGATGTAAAAAAAAGTGTACACCATTAGCGAAACAATAAACGTTTAGGTTTCTTAACAATAACAGCCTAAAATACTATTCTAGCTAGATATAATGTAACATGCAAATACACTTTAAAGTAATCATTCAAACACATTTTCTAAACAAAGTGCCTAAAACGTTATACAGCGTCCATATTATATTGTGAAGATACATTTTTTATTAGAGCACAAGTATTTTCATGTCAGATATTGTTATGTACGTATTCTATTACTTCATAGTGAAATATGAGACCTAAACTCTTAAATTACAACAAATCTTCAGTTGTTGTTTTTATTATTATTATTCTTGATTGAGTATCCAATGTAATAATTAGCAAAATTAGTTAGAATGCACAACAAAAGGGGTACAATCAAAGAAATATGGAACATGTGTCTCTCCTCAAGAATTTCTTGTACTTTCTATTTTCAAAATCAAAGCATTAATAGACATTTACATCCACGTTCCAGGGGAGGGGGGTGGAACCCGAAATTTTTCCCTGGGGTCCAACGGGATTGCTTTTCCTGGGGACCAATGGGGATTTTGTCAGATAGGCAGGCCTCTCCAGGCCTTCATACTTTCTAACAGTTTTGAGATTTAGATCAGTACAAGTCTAATGACGTAGGCCCCACAGAAGCACGTTATGTTTCTTTCTATCAGGAAGTTGACAGGCCTTTGTCAAGTGATCGTGAGCTATCTTTCTATGAGGAAGTTGACAGGCCTTTGTCAAGTGATCATGAGCTATCTTTCATGGACACATTGAACAAATGCACAGAATAGCCTTTAAGTTTAATGTGTTTAATTATATATACCGTTAATTAGACACGAGTACATACTGCTTGTTAGAAAATAGTAAAGACAGCTACCTAGCCACATAAACAGCCTCCTAATAATTAATTAGACACATCAACAGACGGCTAATTGAGAGAAACAAGTACAAGCTTATAGCTTGAAATACCTAAAACCCGATAAATTGACTAGTGCAAACCGCCAATTAAACAGAATAATGAGTAAAAATTAAACGCTTGTATCAGAATGATTTCAAGGCGATTTTAATAGGCTCATTTTTTTTTCTCCGTATATGATTTTTTTGGTTCCGGAAATTAAAATTGCTATTTCATGATACATTGCTGGTGCTCATTAAATTCATCTGTTGCCTTTTCCCGCTTATATATATATATATATATATATATATATATATATATATATATATATAGGCCTATATATATATATATATATATAGGCCTATATATATATATATATATATATATATATATATATATATATACATATATATATATATATATATATATACATATATATATATTACAGAGACAGACAGAGAGAGAGAGAGAGACAGACAGACAGAGAGAGAGAGATAGAGACAGAGAAAGCGAGTGAACATTTCATGCTGCATATGTAGGAAATATTGTCACTGAGGGCAGTTCACTTTTAACCAGAGTTTTTTCCAGTCATCTTTTCGGTAGGGCTACGCCCCCCCCCCTTCCTTCCCCCCCCCCCTCGAAGAAAGTAAGAAAGTCGCCCCCCCCCCCCCCACCCGAACGAAATGGAATGTATATAGAATATATATTTTTTAACAGAGTCCACCACACCCCCCCCCCGGAAATTTTAGTCCGCCCCTCCCCCCATGGAAGAAATACTGCTTTTAACCTTTTGCACTACATTACTGTTTCACTCAAATCAGCACACAAAAAAACTATTTCCTAGATGTACAAGATATATTACATCTTAACTGCACTTGCGGTCTCCACTTGTCTTAAGAGTAAGCTTTATTCTATCATTGTACATCTTCGAGCGCCTTTCCAAGCAGCTATTAAGAATTGTTAAAGTGTTGAAACAATGATCACTTTGTTTTGTGTCTTCTGTTAAGTTGATGTTGAAGTAAGCAAACAAGGATGAGTAACTGGGTGATTGAAATCGTCATTCGGTACACTTGGTGAAGATCTGACATGTCGCCTTTTTCACACAAGTCATCTTTGGGGTAAACAAAAATTATTTTTAAACATTTATTGTCTGTTCTATTGTTGAGTGTTAGCAGATATGAAAACCGAAAAGTCTCGAGTTCGAACCCTCGGGCAGTTGAGGCTCGTTAGCTGGGGACAGCCACTCTTCTAGGAGAGACAACTCCAAAATTAAACAACTGCTGCCTTGTAGTTTGTTCTTGGTTGGACAAAGGCTATGGAAGCAAATCCAAAAAGAAAAGCAGGCTGAAATCGGAGTCAATGGCCTCAATGGCGCATAACCAGTTGACACGTAACGCTTAATTGTGTTGGAGGTGTGGTCGAGTCGGCAAAAAGTGCATGGTTGATAAATTCGAACAAAGTCTCGAGTTCAAACCCACTGGCAGATAAATCTCGATCCCCTTCAACACTAATATTTAAGAACGAAGAAGAAGAAGAAGCAGATATGATATCACCTAATGAAATCGCGATCGAATGTTGTTTTTAGTGAAAATAAATTATTAATAATAATGGAACTTGTTTTAAATTTCCAATATTGATCAATGACAGCGCTACAAAGGCGATAAAGTAGTGTCTTATAAATTTTTAGAGATAGTGACAGTGAAAAAAAAACCGCTACCAAACCTAGTAAATTCTTTTAGCCAACAGTGCTAAGTACCATTACCTTTTTTGTACTTTCAGGTCACTTGTGTGTCTCGCGTTGCTGCAATGGGCATGCACATACAGAGTTTACAAAAGTAAAATTCCCAATGGAGACGCGGTCCCGTTTCCTTGTAAGCCAAACCACTTGTGGGAGGGAGTGGGTCATATGCTGGACCAGGGGACAGGGGTCCAAAACTTGTTCGGGTCGGATTTTAAAGCCGCTGGACATGTGCGTTTTGAAACACTTTTATTTAGATTTTAAAACTTGAGGTTTTTTGCTTCATTAAAATAAAACATGTTGGGTTATTTCTTAGGCATGGACTGCAGAGCTGTGTAGAAAAGATTCAGACGGTGATGGGATGACCAATGGTCAAGAACTGGGCGATCCTGATTGTACATGGACAGAGAACTCTATTCCAAAAAGAACAACTGGATTATCTCACCCTGGTATGTTATTTATCCCTCTAAAACGTCGAAGAGTCTGATAAAAACATACCACAGGAGATACATTAATATGGTTTTTTTTAAATATTGTTTTTGCTATATAAAATGTCCACTAAGCTGTATGTCATGTAAAATCACTGCGAGAATTCCATTCCAACCAGACGTCTTCCCCCAGGGATCTGTGACCCGTGGGACTCCCCGTCCTGCCTGGCTAAGCCGGTGGTCCACGCCGTGTACAAAACCCAGGCGGACTGGATGCGAGAGGAGTGTAAGGCTCAAGACTTTATTTGTGCTGGCAAAGAAGAACAAGGTCTGATCTTAATCCATTTTGACTTGAACTTTTTAAATTTTTTGTTTTTAAATAAGACTACGTTATTGAATCAGGAATGTGAAAGATTATTTTTTAAAGCTACTTTTATATAACAGTATCGCACAGTAGTATCGATGCTAGGTATTGCTGTTACGATATATTTAAAATCTGGTCGCAACTGTAGGATTAGGCTTTGTGTTAGGTTTATGGTCCTCTAATGTAGCTAGAATTAGGGCCAGTGTTTTTACTTTTCCCGATTTTTAGGGGGCCCCAAATTTTCACTTACAAACCATAGTAAATTTCACTTTACAACCTAATTGTTTTTTACTATAAAAATCAATGTTTTAATGCATAAATCACAATTTTGTTTCCATTCTTTTTCAAAATATCAAACACGTGCGCGCATTTTTGTATAACTACCAGCTGTCATCACCTCCTACTCAGACGTTGTTTAGATTAATTAAGCTGATGATCCCTAAAATTACATAGTATGTACCAGCGTTCATTTATACCAGTAAAATAAGTTGATTTTAGAGCTTAAAAATGACCACAAACAGCAGCAGAATTCAGACCGAATAGTTTAAGCCTACAATTGACTCTCTTTAAAATAGTAAGATAGGAATTTGAAATTCGTTTCGTCAGATAACGCCAGATTGTGTATTAAGGGAGTAATCATAAAATAAATCACAAATGTTAGGCATAGGGTGTACATTGTTTATTAAATCTCACTCGCAAGCATTCATACAAGCAGCATTTTAAGGGGCACCCAAATTCGCCCCCAATAACTCATTTTTTATTTCTACAGACGTTTATTTCTGTTAGTTAATTCGTTGTTTTAATGTCTAAATTACAAACTATTTTTAAACAAACTAAAGCCATACAAAAATCCCACTTCAAAACGCCTCCTTCCAGTGTTTACAGCAGCTGTCATCGCTTTCTCCGCTGAAATCTAAGGCGGCTCATCTTAAATAATAGAAATACTTTTCTGGCACATAAATGGGTTCATCAGCCTGTGTCAGAAAAAAAACAGAATCTCATCAAAACAAACTAAAAAACAAGTTTTACTACACGTTTGTTTATGACTAATCCGCCTAATTGTTTAAAAAAATGACCAGCTAGTGATATGGCGTACCCTTTAGCCCTATAGTCTCAAGAAAATAGAAATATGTATAGACCTACTGATCCGACTGCATCGTTTAAAAACACAACGTTTTTGTAAGGTAAGAATTGTGTTTTGAGGATGTGTTATTGGAGGTGGCAGGTCGGATACTAAAGATGTTGTCAAGTGTTAGCAACAAGGACATGGTGGGGTTTATCTCAAGAGTACCGAAATTGAAGTCGTGAGGCCTCCCAAATTTTCATTTTTTAACAATAATACACAATTCGTCGATTTTCCTGTCGATTTTTGTTTTTACTATCTCAATGAATGTTCTAACGTTCAAACCATAAGCTTATTTTTATATTACAAACACATAAATTTGACATTTATTCTCCTATGAAAATATACGTTTGTCCTTTAGACAGACACAAACGCACAAGCTGTACAGTGCTGTGCTCGCTTCACGTAATACAATGTTTATTGTAATTAATCAAACGTGTGACACTGGACTAAAAAAACTAGGTTTCGATTGACCTCGCTTAAAAACACAACCAGAGGGTAAATAACAATAGACTAGGCCTAGCCTACACTGTCAGATCCGCGTGGGTTAAGTGGACGGATCACATAAACTAACATCATACAAACTTGACATATTTCTTAAAATCCTGCTTCTTTAGTTCATACCTCATTTTCGAATGGATTTTGACTCGTTTATTTATCATAAGTCCCAAGATAAATACTTAGATAGCTGCATGGTGTAAGATCAAGTATATTTTAACTCTCTTGCCAAATTAACATCAGTGAACATTTTATGACGGAAGGACTGACACACTTCCCGCCGGCTTATATATATATATATATATATATATATATATATATATATATATATATATATATATATATATATATATATATATATATGTGTGTGTGTGTGTTACGGTCAAAGCCCGTGTATTGCCCAATATCGCCTTCCATTGACCGGTCAAAGTCCGAAACTTTACTTGATTTCGGCCTTTGGTCGGCCAATCTGCGGACTGGCTATGGTGGACCTACCAAAGTCCGAATTAGAAGATCATGAGCAGATTTCGAGTTTTTTTATACCGTGAAATCAAGTCTTTATTGATTATTATTTAAAGTAAATGATAGAAACTTTCAAACTATTTTATTGTACTATAGTCTCAATCAATATTATCACTTGTTACAACAAGTTAAACTTTTATGGCATTTAGAATTACATAGTAGCTTGTTGTTTTTACACTTGCAACTATTTGTTGTGCAATTGCAGCGAGTGTAGCCTTAGCCGCCGGTCAGTGATTTTGAAGATGCGATGGTTTGTAGTGATTTTTTCCTCAGTGCCAACGGACGACAATGAGAGCAGTTTTTCGTGAAGAATTAAAAACTCATTTCTAGCATACAGTTCAGTTCCTACCTTGTAGAAACCGCACTCGACGCTCATGACAACTACAAGGACGCTTCGTGGATCACCGCGACCTCTGTCAACATCTTGTATACGGATGTGAAAATTATCTCCAACTTCAGCTTGTTTAAAAAATTGTATCTGATTTTTCGGCTATTCTATTGCATGGACATTCTTGCCACAGGATCCACAAGAATGGGCTGCACTACAATATTTTTCACAAACTATACAGAATCCGTTGGGCCCCGCTCAAGCTTATCCGCCCCTTTATGGAGGAAGTATTGTAACCGTGCACGCAAATTATATGAAATTTTGACAGTTTTCGAAGTTTTACACCTCCGTGCTTTAACGTATACGTAACATACAGGATGGGAAAAAATCTAAATCGAGATTTTACATCCTAGTTTTTCTATCCTGTCCGCCTTTTTGTGTGTCTTTCTGTGTTAATCGAATTTGATTTATAAGTACTTTATAAAATATGTATTTTTCTTTCAACTTTTAAACGATTTCCGGTAACCGGAAGAGGTACTTTACTCTATTGCTGGTTTCTAAAAATATTAACTACCAAATTACTTGAGTACTTTTTCAGTTAGCTGGACGAAATTTAATACATATTTATATGATCTTATTGGCTTGTTACTGTTACTCACAAATTTTGATCTATTTCCGGTGCAAAATTCTTTTTTCAACGCGATTCTATTCTGTTTTGTAAAAATAAAATTAAGAATTTAAAAATTTGAAAAAGAAACATTGTTACATCCCTGCAAGCGCTAACCCTTTAATGTTATATCAGAATATACGAGAACGTTTAGGGATTATTACTCCCGTTCTATTTTAAGTTAGCAATACCGGCAAAGACATCGTCGAATACATTCAGCCGATTAAAAAAAATGAAATATATAAATTTAGCTTTGCTCGCGATTGTGCTGGCATTAATGATTTCTATAGTAAAGCTCGTTAAATGAACTTCCCTAGGTGTGAAAAATGTCAGTGTTCAATTGCCCAAGGGCTCTCACGTCCCAGTGAAGGAGACCACCTACATGTGTAAAATTTTCGACCTGGAAAAGATGATGCCACCTGACGATTACCACATGGTGGCAGTGGAACCTGTTATCGATAACGTGAATGTGCTGCACCACATGGTCTTGTTTGGATGTAAAGGTAAACACATGTACAAATATAGGGGTCAACTCAGGGCGTGGCGTCACTAGGTCGGGTGCAACTCGGTGCGGTAAAAACTGAAGGTGCCTCCCGTCCACCCTTAAGAAAATATTTCGTCTTCGCTTTGTTTTATTATTCATTTAGATATTGCATTGCTTTGTTTATAAAGTTAACGGTTTTTTTATGTCGCCTCCTAAATAGTTTCACCCGCCGCGGACACCCCCTTCCCCCACTACGCCCTTGCCCCTGTCTCGTGAGACGCCCTTGTACGTGTGTACGTGTATTGGCAAATAGAGGTATAGGCCCCCATATGTAAAAATAAATAGAGGTTGAGGTAAATACAGGTATAAGTGTAAAAGTAAATATAGGTACACTTAGTTCGGATATGTCTCAAGTTAATATTATATCAGTGGCGTTGCTAGGTCGGGTGTCACCCGGTGCGGCACTTCGTGGTGTCATCCCCCCCCCCTTAAGGGAAAGACATTCGCCTTCCATGGACAATACAACTAGCATCAACAGTCAATAGTTGGTCACACCTTAGTGATCAGGTGACAAATTCTTATTTAAACAAACAGCGGTCATCGCGGAGCTAAGTTTGTCGTAGTGTGCATCAAACAAAGCAGCATTAGTGGTGATTACTCAGTTATGGCCTCTTACGTTACCTCGCAGAAAGGACATTAGTTTCTGGTGAATTTATGTTTGCCATGAGCAGGCAAAGAGATTTGGAAATGTGAAATTAGGACATGTCGAGCAAGAGTTCACACAATAGATGATCACATAGTATATGAGAGGTGTGATCATATTGATGTACCTGCCAGCAAAGAAACGTAAACGTTATGTTTGTGTTGATGATGCAATATAAACAATAGTTTAACGTTACGATCCTGAAGACCCATTCACATTTTTGAAAAATATTTCGCGTGTTTTTAACCTTTATGGTGTATAACAACCATTACTTTATTTGTTTTATACGTTATCATTTTTTATACCTTTCAGGCTAAAGGAGTAAGTTTGTTATAATTTTTACTTTTTCGAATAAAATACTACGACAAAGTTTAATAAATCTTTTGATGGTTTGTTACGTTTAACAAATTCATTTTATTCACAATTATTATGCGTAAAAAAGTAAACAAACCCATATTAACAGTCAATAAAAAAAAAGTTCAAATCAACTAAAATCATCGTACATACTATTAAAATTTCGCTGTGAGATATTTTGTCTGAGATATTTTGTCTGAGATCATTTGTCCATGATATCATTTGTCCTGATATATTTTGTTCTGGTATCTTTTGTCCTTGAGATCATTTGTCCTTGAGATCATTTGTCCTGAGATCATTTGTCCTGAGATCATTTGTCCGTGACATATTTTGTCTGAGATATTTTGTCTGAGATCATTTGTCCTGAGATCATTTGTCATGGAACCATATATATATATATATATATATATATATATATATATATATATATATATATATATATATATATATATATATATATATATATATATATATTTATGAGTGTGTGTGTATTGGCCTACATAGGCCTATAATTTAAATATACGCCACATACGCATACATGTATGTTTATAAGCTTTAATCACTACAGACGTAATAGTAACGATGTTTATCTATAGTTTGTTAATAATGTAGTTGGATCTAGGAATGTGTCTCTAAAGTTAGCACGTTTACGTCATGGTGTCACCCCAGCACCCTTGTTATATTTTTTTTTATTTTTACTTAGAAGACTAACTTTAATTAACTATTAATTGATCGGGCAAAAAAAAGCATTTTCTTCACTAAATTTTGCAATTTTTGCCTTGGTGTCACCCCCCCCCCAAATGATGTCATCCGATGCGGCCCGCACTCCCTGCCCGGCCCTCGCTACGCCCCTGCATGCACAATCTCTTACAATAAGTTCTGGTATGTCTCACGTTAATATTATATCGTGCATCCACAATCTCTTACGCTTAGTTCTTCTATGTCTCACGTTAATATTATATCGTACATGCACAATCTCTTACACAATCTCTTCTGGTATCCAACAGACAAAGAGCAGGCGTCAGATTCAGCGTTTGAGTGTGGCATGACGGCATCCAAGAACTGTCAGGACTTCCTCAGTGTATGGACCGTGGGGTTCGCGGGTGACTGCAGCCATCCCAATGCAGGGGTCAGGATAGGGGTCAACGGGTACAAGAGGGTCGCTATCCAGGTTTGTTGTGTGTGGCGTCATACCACGCGAGAGGGTGTGTCAATAGTTGTTTTTTTTTTTCAAATTTGTGGTTATGTGTGACTCTATTTGGTAGGTCATGTCTTTAATCCGTGTATTCAAGTTTTGCATAAGCAAGTTTGATATTTTGTATGGCTGTATGTATGGGTGTGTGTGGTCGTGTCTATAGCTGTGTGTATGACTGTGTGTATGTCTGTGTATGACTCTATGTATTGCTGTGTGTATGGCTGTGAATGTGGCTGTTTTTATGGCTGTGAATATATCTGTATATGGCTGTTTATACGACTAAATTATATATATATATATATATATATATATATATATATATATATATATATATATATATATATATATATATAACTTGTAATGGCTGTATAGAGCCGTGTGTATAACTGTGTGTATGACTGTGTAAATGACTGTGTATATGACAGTGTGTAGCTGTATATGACTGTTTGTATAAAGTGTGGTATATCTGCGTTTACGACGTTGATTGTGTGACGTCAGAAAGACAGTCTGATGTGTCGACTTTACACATCGTGTGTAACCAAACACGTAATCACCTACAGGTCCACTGGAACAATCCAGAAAAAAAAACCAACTGGACAGACAGCTCAGGGTTAAAGTTGTACTACACGCCTAAAAGGTGAATTGCAACGGTTTTCTGCACGGGACTGTGTGTGTGTATGTGTGTGCGTGCGTACGTGCGTGCGTGTGTGTGCGTGCGTGCGTGTGTGTGTGTGTGTGCATGCGTGAGTATTTGTGAGTATATGTTCATCAGAATTCTCTTTGAACTTTATGAGGGTAAGGCAAACAAAACTGTAGTTCTACCCGTATCTATGTCAAACATAACACACGCTGCTGTGTAAGGGGTAAAATGATAAAGGTGTGACATATCAACTAAACACAGTTTCGTGTCATTTTATCAGAAATAGGTTTAGGTTGGGGAATTTTAAAAATCACGATTTAGGCTCTTAACATCACGTGACCTCTTCCATTCTCCCCCTCCCCCAGGAGACCCTACGACGCTGGAATCATCCTGACTGGTTCCAACTGGTTCGTCCTACCGCCTAGAGCACCTGAGGTCACTGTGAAAGGCACGTGCACCAAGGCGTGCACTAGCAGGTACTACAAGGGGGCGGTTCAAATCACCATGGCCTGGAATCACATGCACTACGCAGGTGAGTGTCAGATTGGGATATAATGTTGGGATATTTTAGGTGAGTGTAAGATTGGGATATAATGGGACCTTGGTATATTTTAGGTGAGTGTAAGATTGGGATATAAAGTTTAATGGGGCCTTGGGATATTTTAGGTGAGTGTAAGATTGGGATATAATGTTGGGATATTTTAGGTGAGTGTCAGATTGGGATATAATGTTGGGATATTTTAGGTGAGTGTAAGATTGGGATATAATGGGGCCTTGGGATATTTTAAGTGAAAGTGTAAGAATGGGATATAAAGTTTAATGGGACCTTGGGATATTTTAGGTCAGTGTAAGATTGGGATATAAAGTTTAATGGGACCTTGGGATATTTTAGGTGAGTGTCAGATTGGGATATAATGTTGGGATATTTTAGGTGAGTGTAAGATTGGGATATAATGGGACCTTGGGATATTTTAGGTGAGTGTAAGATTGGGATATAAAGTTTAATGGGACCTTGGGATATTTTAGGTGAGTGTAAGATTGGGATATAATTGGGCCTTGGGATATTTTAGGTGAGTGTCAGATTGGGATACAAAGTTTAATGGGACCTTGGAATATTTTAGGTGAGTGTAACATTGGGATATAAAGTTTAATGGGACCTTGGGATATTTTAGGTGAGTGTCAGATTGGGATATAAAGTTTAATGGGACCTTGGAATATTTTAGGTGAGTGTCAGATTGGGATATAAAGTTTAATGGGACCTTGGGATATTTTAGGTGAGTGTCAGATTGGGATATAATGGGGCCTTGGGATATTTTAGATGAGTGTCAGATTCGGATATAAAGTTTAATGGGACCTTGGGATATTTTAGGTGAGTGTCAGATTGGGATATAAAGTTTAATGGGACCTTGGGATATTTTAGGTGAGTGTCAGATTGGGATATAATGGGGCCTTGGGATATTTTAGGTGAGTGTCAGATTGGGATATAATGGGGCCTTGGGATATTTTAGGTGAGTGTAAGATTGGGATATAATGGGGCCTTGGGATATTTTAGGTGAGTGTCAGATTTGGGATATAAAGTTTAATGGGACCTTGGGATATTTTAGGTGAGTGTCAGATTGGGATATAATGGGGCCTTGGGATATTTTAGGTGAGTGTCAGATTGGGATATAATGGGGTTTTGGGATATTTTAGGTGAGTGTAAGATTGGGATATAATGGGGCCTTGGGATATTTTAGGTGAGTGTCAGATTGGGATATAAAGTTTAATAGGACCTTGGAATATTTTAGGTGAGTGTAACATTGGGATATAAAGTTTAATGGGACCTTGGGATATTTTAAGTGAGTGTAAGATTGGGATATAAAGTTTAATGGGACCTTGGGATATTTTAGGTGAGTGTAAGATTGGGATATAAAGTTTAATGGGACCTTGGGATATTTTAGGTGAGTGTCAGATTGGGATATAATGGAGCCTTGGGATATTTTAGGTGAGTGTAAGATTGGGATATAATGGGGCCTTGGGATATTTTAGGTGAGTGTAACATTGGGATATAAAGTTTAATGGGACCTTGGGATATTTTAAGTGAGTGTAAGATTGGGATATAAAGTTTAATGGGACCTTGGGATATTTTAGGTGAGTGTCAGATTGGGATATAAAGTTTAATGGGACCTTGGGATATTTTAGGTGAGTGTAAGATTGGGATATAAAGTTTAATGGGACCTTGGGATATTTTAGGTGAGTGTAAGATTGGGGTATAAAGTTTAATGGGACCTTGGGATATTTTAAGTGAGTGTAAGATTGGGATATAAAGTTTAATGGGACCTTGGGATATTTTAGGTGAGTGTCAGATTGGGATATAAAGTTTAATGGAACCTTGGGATATTTTAGGTGAGTGTAAGATTGGGATATAACGTTTAATGGGGCCTTGGGATATTTTAGGTGAGTGTAAGAATGGGATATAAAGTTTAATGGGACCTAGGGATATTTTAGGTGAGTGTTACATTGGGATATAAAGTTTAATGGGACCTAGGGATATTTTAGGTGAGTGTTACATTGGGATATAAAGTTTAATAGGACCTTGGGATATTTTAGGTGAGTGTCAGATTGGGATATAAAGTTTAATGGGGCCTTGGGATATTTTAAATGAGTGTAAGATTGGGATATAATGTTTAATGGGGCCTTGGGATATTTTAGGTGAGTGTAAGATTGGGATATAAAGTTTAATGGGACCTTGGGATATTTTAGGTGAGTGTAAGATTGGGATATTAAGTTTAATGGGGCCTTGGGATATTTTAAATGAGTGTAAGATTGGGATATAATGTTTAATGGGGCCTTGGGATATTTTAGGTGAGTGTAAGATTGGGATATAAAGTTTAATGGGGCCTTGGGATATTTTAAGTGAGTGTAAGATTGTGATATAAAGTTTAATGGGACCTTGGGATATTTTAGGTGAGTGTAAGATTGGGATATAAAGTTTAATGGGGCCTTGGGATATTTTAAATGAGTGTAAGATTGGGATATAATGTTTAATGGGGCCTTGGGATATTTTAGGTGAGTGTAAGATTGGGATATAAAGTTTAATGGGACCTTGGGATATTTTAGGTGAGTGTAAGATTGGGATATAACGTTTAATGGGGCCTTGTGATATTTTAGGTGAGTGTAAGAATGGGATATAAATTTTAATGGGACCTAGGGATATTTTAGGTGAGTGTAAGATTGGGATATAAAGCTTAATGGGACCTTGGGATAATTTAGAAGAGTGTAAGATTGGGATATAAAGTTTAATGGGACCTTGGGATATTTTAGGTGCGTGTAAGATTGGGATATAAAGTATAGTGGGGCCTTGGGATCAATGGCGTAGCTTGGTCGGGCGTCACCCCCAGGAGGCGTAGCGACCCTTCCCGGCGCCCGGGGACAAACTTTCAATTTTCGATTTGCACCCCCTCTCCCCTTCCCCCCTCCACCCTTGTCGCTTGTCGGGATTTGTCAAATTTGCTCTTAAAAGACTTTTTAACACTCGAATTAATCACCTTATTAAGGGGAATTTTCTCTATATATTTTGCTATTTTTTGCCTTGGTGTCACCCCCCTAAATGGTGTCACCCGGTGCGGTCCGCACCCCCGCCCCCCCCCCCCCCTCGCTACGCCACTGCTTGGGATATTTTAGGCGAGTCTGAGGACTGGTTAAAAAAAAGTAAAGAATTGTTTTTTAGACCTGGCGATCCATTGGGCAGATGAAGTTGAGTTCATATGTTTCTTGACCTCGGCATTTTAAGGGAAGGTGTGGTCAGCACTTTGCCCAGCATCACTTTGCCTAACCAGAGTCTACCGCCCCGCCCCCGCCCCCCAATCGAAATGGCATTTATATAGAAAATATATACTCCCCCCCCCCCCCCCCGAAAATATCAAGTACCCCCCCCCCCCCCCGGAGAAAAAAGTCTGGAATAAACACTAACTTGAGTTAGCCTCCCCATCAGAGCTGGGTCAACTTATGAACGTTTTACTGACTTGAACCCGGATTCGAACTCGAGACTTTCGGACTAAAAGCCTAGTGTTGTACCGCTTTCTGTCAACTCTTACGCAAAACATGTCTATACTGAGCTGTCTACGGCAGGTATCAAGATGAAGATGGAGGTGTTGAGGGACAACAAACACCTGACCTACCTGACCAACGACCCTGAGTACAGTTATGACAGTCCGCAGGCTTACCACTAGTGAGTGTTTGTTGTGTCCTTTGCATCTCATAACTAGATGAAGCAAAATTTTAACGTCATTTGCATCTCATAACTAGATGAAGCAAAATTTTAACGTCATTTTCATCTTAGAACTCGTTAAATAAAAAAAATTAAAGTTTTATTTTTATCTCATTATTAGTTGAAAAGTTAACTTGTCATTTTTATCTCATAACTAGTTGAATAAAAATAAACTTAATTCTCATCTCATAACTAGTTTTTAAAAAATGTTACTTGTTTATCAAGCTAAATTATGTCAGGGATATGGGGGCGGGGGATATCTGAAGGTGAGCTAAGATATAGAGGATTTGGAAATTTTGTATTTGTGAGCAGTAAATTAGAAAATTAAATGTATAAAACATCAGTGGGGGGAGGTGGGGGGAGTTGTGTGAGGTAGAATTCCTCTGATGTTCATTTTTTAAGAGGAGGGTGGAGGGGGGGGGGGGGGGGGCAAAAATCATGTTACCTCTTTTACATAAAATTTTTAAATAGGCACGCTAAGAACTCCCGGTGTCGTGATTTTAACTTGTGAAGTATTGAGTTAATTGTTGTTTGTTTTTGTTTTTTTCGGTCTACTAACGAGACTTCGCAATTGGTTTTTCTTTTGGCCACTCCAACATCACTGACAGTGCGTCCAACTATTCCACAGTACCGATAACCCCGTCCTTCTCCTGCCAGGGGACGAAATCGTGACCACATGCACATATACCACGGCCAAGTTAGACCACTCTGTCTTACAAGGGGATGCAACCTCCGAAGAGATGTGTTTTGGATTTATCACCTATTTCCCCAAGATGAACGTCTCACATGAATATTGTATGAGTTACGGTCCGGACGTTAGGTAAGCGGTCATTGTGATATACGGTAAGCGATCATTGGTACATATGGTAAGTGGTCAGTGTGACAATTGGTAAGCGGTCAGTATGACATTTGGTAAGCGGTCGTCGTGACATTGAATTTGGTAGCGGACATTGTACAGTAAAGTAAGCGCACATTTTGACATTAGTTAAACGGTCATTTTGACAATTGGTTAACGGACGTTTGTAAGATAAGGTAAGAATAATGATAAGGTAAGCAGCCAGATGTAAGAATTCATTAAAACATCTGGTGAAAGGTCATTAAAATAATGTAATCTTTCTCCGAAACAAGCTGCACCATTCTAACCTTTTAACGTGATTTATATCTATGTAACTGACTGGAAGTGAAAACATTGATGGACCTGGTGAAAAGGGGAGGGGGTACTGGTGGAGGGCTGCAGTTTTCTGGGATGGAATTTATTGAAGATTTTAATTTAGCCACTAGTAAATAAACATTTTGGGCATCTAAGATGTTTCAGGAAAAACAAGCATATACAGGTTTTATATTTTCATATTTAATTACTTGAGTTGCCTTTTCATTAAATTGTAAAACCCACACTGGAAGCGTTTTTAATCTTGTTTTTTTTTTTAAGACTTATTTCTGGTAAATAAAAAAAAATGTATTCTTTACTTTTATTTCCAGTTTTTGTGACTGGACAACGTGGGCCAAACACGACTGCAAGGATCACGTTTCCCTTTTAAATGCCAGCGCCCTGAACGCCTCGTCCTTCTACCACGACCTGCAGGCCAAGTGCCGGCCGTTCGGCCCCTGTCTGCAGGAGTGTGCCCAGTACGTTCTGCAACAGGCCCGCAGCAACGGTTGTCTGAGAGGGCAGATGTACGAAGTAATGCAGGTCCACAACTTTGATTAAAACTTCCTTGAGGAACATAGAATAGTAAATTATTGTAAACTAGCAGTTTTTCAAAAAGATATGATGTGCATTTAATAATGCAAAAATGTATTACTTTAATATAATTTACTCATGTCAATCAACTTTGGTTGCTTGACTTTCACATTTTAAACACGTTTGTCATAAGGATATAATACATTTTTTCATATATATATATATATATATATATATATATATATATATATATATATATATATATATATATATATATATATATATATATATATATATATATATATATATATATATATATATATATATGTATATATGTATATATATATATATATATATATATATATATATATATATATATATATATATATATATATATATATGTATATATATATATATATGTATATATATATGTATATATATATATATATATATATATATATTTATATATATATATATATATATGTATATATATATATATATATATATATATATATATATATATATAATATTAAAATGTATCCACTTTAAAATCGTTAATATATATTTTTAAAACAACCAACAAAGTCAAACTTTAGTGTTTGATATTTTTATACGTTACTTAGCAGGAATATAACGGCATCTTATCTAGTGTGACAAAGCAAAAGTTGTAAGAATAAAACGACCTGGGTGGGGGTGACACCAAAGCCTTATAATTTATATTGAAAACGTTGCTTTTCCCACATGAATTAATAAGTGGATTTATATAATGTGCGCACAAATTGACGCCATTATGCAAAATGGGAGGAAATTATACCAATTACATCTATATACATATATGCCTATGTCAACTTAGGCTTGACATGTGCCACTTATAAACATATATACAAAGACAGTCCCATTAATGTACTAATAGACTCACATGTTTGCTGTGTAGTCGGACTGGTTGGTTTCTTGCCATACATCTCCTATGTCTTCATCGATATTTAGTTGTATCATAGGTTGATATGAAATTATATTTTCTGTGTATGGACATACGCCGTAGCCTACTTTTCAATAGACCCGTTCAAGGAACGGCTGGGGTTTGAATGGGCTCTTAAAATAATTTAATGGATTACTAAACTTTATTGGAAATACGTCGACTGAAAACTAAGTGCTAAATGTTCTAGTAATTACTAATTCTAGATGTGCTTTTTCTTGTATTATAGTCGAATAGCAGCGTGTTGCTGATCTAAAACTCCATTAACAGAATCTTTTTTTTATATTTTACAGAACGTCGTCTTAAACAAATACGCTGAAGGCCGGAACATAATGGCCCTGATTGCCTCGTGTCAGACGGAAGTTTACCTGGCCATGAACGGATCTCCCATGGCAACAACCAAGCGGGGACTGGCCGCCGCTGTCTCTCTGCAAGTCGTCTTGGTGCCAGTTCTGATGCTGCTGTTCTAGGCAAAGACAGAGAGTTATGCAATGACTGCTCCTTTAGAAATGTCAGCAATGACATATTTTTAGAGTTGATATCCTTCTTTCTTCTCCTCTGTTCCAGCTCTCCAACGAGAAGACACCTAGTTACAGCACAGAAACTATTCCTGCTAAAATTTGAAATATTTATTGTATTAATTGAATCATTCTAGCTAAGTTCTAAGATCACATGGCTAGCTGACTTTTATAGAAAGAACAATCAAAGTTTAGATAAGATACAGCCTTCAAATCAGATTCAAACATAAATAAAACAAAAATTAGAACTAAAAGAAACTTTTGAAATTTATTTTTTTAGCTGTGCGATTCAGAACACAATAACAGAGGCGTAGCGACCCCTCCCGGCGCCCGGGGCGAACATTCAGTGTGGCGCCCCGCCATATATATATATATATATATATATATATATATATATATATATATATATGGCGGGATATACCTTTTACAGTTACTCAATCAAGGTAGAAAACAGTTAAATCAGTATGCAAACGGCTCTCAGCCGTTAAATTTCTTTACTTTGACTGTTTATAATTCAAAACTGCAGCTTAAAATGAGCTTGTAAATTTTTTTTCTACCCCTTTTGGCGCCCCCTTAGGGTCGGCGCCCGGGGCGGCCGCCCTCCCCGCCCTCCCCTAGCTATGCCTCTGCACAATAACACCCGATACTGAGGGAAAATATTCTTAATGATGTTTTATTTGATTAGGATCAGGTACTGTAAAACTAACATGAAATGTTTTTCTAACAACATGATTGTTTCTAATTTTTTTTTAAATATTTACCGACATTTTTATATAAATTCTATTTCGTCGAAGAGTACGGTAGACGTGCTTGGGGAGCCCCCCCCCCCCCCCACTCCCCTTTAGAAGAGTCGCCTGAAAGAAACTCTGAATGCGACTGAGCTTAGGCGAAAGGTTTAGGTGTATGACTTCGACTATGTTTAGTATCAATGTGCAGTAACTACGTATAGATCAAGCTTAAATCCGGTTAAAACGCCGATTCTGGATAAAAATCCGTTTTCAATGACATTTTTTGTTTCCGGTTAAATTTGAACTTCAGGTGGTGATTTTGGTTTCGGTTTAGAGAAAAGGACAACACTATCAACCTAGCGCCCGTTGTATTTTTCCCTCAACGGGCCATTTATCTCGTAAGAATATATTTATACTTGGAAAGCCAGCATAAGACAGACGGGTTACCACCGAGGAGAGGTGTAGCGACTCCTCACCTGCGCCAGGTGCGAACTTTCAATTTGGTGACCCCCCCTCCACCCGGCCATATAATAGTCCTAAATATATAAGGTAAAAGCCCGAGGTGTGACAAATGCACGTATTGACCGACCAGTTAGCGCATTGACCGGGTTGCTTGACCGATGTCCTAAGATCTCAATATTGACAACGTATTTCGTTCATTGGTCAGAAAATTAAGTTTTGATCGGCTCATGATTTGAAAAAAAGGTCGTGATAAAAAGGGTATTTGACATTAACCCTTCTGTAGGCTACCTCTTATCGAAAACACATTAGTATCGCTATGTTTGGAATGGCAGTTTACTATTTGTGATTAACTCCTCTATGATGACGAGGTGAGATCATTATTAAAGAGCGAAGTGGTGTAGTCGTCTAAAACGTATTTTGCCTATATAAGTAAATACCAAATGAAGTCAGACAAGAGACAGTAGCTATTATTAGTCTGCAAACTCAATGCATACTAATTTTAGTGCTCTCCAATACATCATCCTCTATGACCACAGACTGTCCAAGTGAGTTGTATTATGTAAGGACACGGTGACAAACTGCAATAATATTGGGTTACGTTGCCCTATCGTAGCTTAAATGACCAGGATTTGACCCCAGTTTACCACAGTTTTGACCCCGGTGAGTTGTTTTAATTCATGACATGAAACCGACAACAACAAGCTCGGAACGCTCTGACCTGTCTTGGCTTGAATGAATAGGATTTGACCCAAGTTAACCACAGTTTTGACCCAGATGAGTAGTTTTCAAAACAAACAACAACAATCTCGGGCCACTTTGACCTATCGTAGCTTAAATGACCAGGATTTGACCCCAGTTTACCACAGTTTTGACCCCGGTGAATTGTTTTAATACATGACATGAAACCAACAACAACAATTTCAGACCACGGTGACCTGTCTCGACTTAAATATATAGGATTTGACCCAAGTTCACCACAGTCTTGACCCAGATGAGTAGTTTTGAGTACATGACATGAAACCAACAACAACGGTGTAAATGAAAAGTATAATCAAAACTAAATTTTACTTTTACATTCGGTTTGACTCAGTGTTTTTTCCAGGCTCGATGTTTTAAGAAAAATTGAACTGCTATTTTGAGGGAGGGGGTTGTAGGCTGAGGTGTGACGTCATTTTAGGAGGAAGGTCTGGCTTTTTGTGACGATGTGTAACGGAGGGGAGGGGGGAGGTAAAAATCGTCCAAAAAGCGTGACGTCATTAATTATAGATGACTTATTTAGAATTTTGATATTTTACACAGAATGACAACGCTGTCCCCTTGTATGCCAAGGTTATTGAAACAAATTATCCAGAGGCGTAGCGACCCTTCCCGGCGCCCGGGGACAAACTTTCGATTTGCACACCCCCCCCCCCCCCCATCGAACTTTCGATTTGCACCCCCCCCCCCTCGAACTTTTCATTTGCACCCACCCCCTCAAACGTTCAATTTGGCGCCCCCCACCTAAGGTCGGCGCCCGGGGACATATGTCCCCTCCCCCCCCCCCCCCCCCCCCTCTGAAATTGTCATCTGTCTGACCCACTGGCTTGGGCCTTGGGTATGAATGGGAAGGGAGGGCACTCTGGGAAACAATCCTAAAAACTGAGTCTAGGACTCTAGATCTACTGGACGCTGGATATACTTGATATATTATTTGTGTTAAATATATTAGATAATTGAATAATAAATCAAAAGGAATATCTAAATATATCAAGATAGATCCAGGCCAGAAATTAACTTTTAACAGCAGTATTTGAGAGCAAGATTTGCTAGATAAACAGCAGCCATCTGTAAAATAGAGTGGCTTCCCCTGAATCTCCCACCAAAAGTTTACATAAAAACAACTTAAACAAGATGGCTGCTAAGTAAAGTAAATAAGCTTGGTTGCATCTGATGAAAACGTCGCTAGTCTTTAGATCTATATATTACTGAAAATTTTTAATACAATTGTTTAAAACAGGTACAATATTTCCCAGGTGTGTTCAACTGAATCAAAATCTTTTTCTTCTGTCTGTAGAGCTTCAAACCGATTCTTTAGTAGGGTGACCTGAAAAGTCCTGAAAAGGTAATCTATCGTTTTGGGTACGTAAAATCGCCCGCGGCTATTAATGTACGAAAACGTTACCTCATTGTCAAGGCTTTAATAGAAGTATATTGTGATATGTTTGTGTCAAATATTATAGATAAATGAATAATAAACCTAAATCAATGGCTAAATATATCGATATAGGCCAGAAATTAACTTTAAACACTACAGTTGACTACAGCAGTGTCTGAGAGCAAGATTTGCAGATATAAACAGCAGCCATTTGTAAAATAGAGTGGCTTCCCCCTGAATCTGGCGCTAAAAGCTTATAAAAATAAAACTTAAACAAGATGGCTGCTATAGTAAATGATCATGGTTGCATCTGTTGGAAACATCGCTAGTCTTCATTTATTACGGAAAAGTTTTAATTCAATTGTTTAAAAACAGGTACATAAATGAAACAAGGAAACATTTTTGTATTTTAAAAAACATAAATCCTCCTCAAAATGTGAAATAATTATTAAAATTTAAGGAGTCACCTGGTTTTCACATTACAAGTCGCGGGCGATTTACGTACCCAAAACGATAGATTACCCCTGAAAATTTGGCCTTGCGTACTCTTAAGTTTACTTACATCAAATCTTCTTCGTGGATCAATTTCATGTTGCCTCTTCTTCACCTTTAGCTTCATCTTCAGTTTAGCAACAACCAGGTGGTGGTCGGATCCTATGTCGGCTCCTCACTTTGTTCTCACATCCTGCATTGAGGCCCTCCAATGATGCTGTACCGCGACATGATCAATCTGGTTTTCGATATGATAATCTGGTGATATCTAGGTGGCTTTATGACAACTTCGGTGGAGGAAAAGTGTACCGCCGATAGTAAGCTCATTTGAGGCACAAAAGTCTGTGAAGATTTCACCATTTTCATTCATTTCCCCTAGGCCATTGGTTCCCATCTCCATTTCCCTGCCTCTGCTGTCTATGCCTACTTTGACATTTAAATCACCCATGAGGATCAGCATGTCGCGCTTGAGTACCTTAACTTATCAACCACCGACTGAAGCTGCCCATAAAAGCGGTCTTTTTCTTCCTCATCTGCGTTGTTCTGGATTCAAATCTAGCTTTAATTATTCGATCAGATACAGGTTCCCATTCCATCAGGCTTTTTGTTGCCTCCTTTGTCAATAGCAAGGCTACGCCTGCCTCTCGTGGGTCGTCTTATTTTCTTTTCCCGAGTATAACAGTGTTTCTCCCGTCTGGAATTTTGTCTCTCCAAAGGTGTTCCATCTTGTTTCGCACAGGCCGAGCACTGTAAGATGATACTGTTGCATTTCTTTCACTGCCTGTGCACACTTCCCTGCTTCCCATAGTGTTCTGACATTCCATGTTCCAATGAGGATAGGTTTCTTTTGCGACAGTAGTTTTGGGGCTGTGAATTTAGTTTTCCTTGGTTGAAGAAGGGGGGTCGGCTCTGGTGCTTCCTTGCGGATTTGGCTGCATCGCGTCATACTTCTCCTAAGTGGAGCCCTGGTTCTTCCGAGGACTGGATTAATTTCAGATTTGGCTTTGGTTTCTGTAACTGGCGGGAGCCAAGTGCTCCTGGCAGGTCTAACCAAGTCGGACAGATCTGCGCGGGTAGGGGCCAGACCAAACGTTGTGCCTTGGTCCTCCAGGTTGGGGGTTGTGCGATGGGCTAACTACTCGTCCACATAAAAACAAAATAAAGTTACTGAGCTAAAAATCTAGTCTTAAATAATTAATGTTGAGCCTATTATTTAATTTTTAGAATTTTTGCCTTTGTACCTAGGCAAAAATAGGTGAATTTTGTATTGCAATGCTTGACTGCATATCTGTCCTCTTTCTCGAGAATTTCATGCTTTCTATCACGTTACAATTCTACAGCATACAAAATTGATTATCTAGTTCTTATTACAAAATTTTCATTCATCCATGTTGATTTGATGTCCTTGGAACACATGAAACTAAGAAAGAAATTTGGTTAAACTTTTTTAAGGCATAATAATTAATTACTAAGGGATCGTCCAACACCCACCTGAGTAGTGGAGAAATAAGACATAAAATACATATTCTGCATTTCTTTTTCAAAACTCTAACAAACGTTAATTAGTGTAAAATGCAAGACTAATTTGGTTATCTATTTGGCTTACTTAAGTGTAAGTGAATATGCAATTGTATTTGTATGTTGATGTACCAATGTCCATCTTGTAGCTAGAAATAATATTTAAGAAATTTAATGTAATTACATGTGGGGCTTTCATACAAATTAGATAGAAATTTGGGGTTCTAACCTATGTTTGTTTTAACACATTATAATTATATGTATGATCCCTATAGCTTATTTAAATAGTTTAATCTGCCTTGTTTTGCTTTTTCATTTTTAGGTCACAAGCTGAAAAAATGAAAGAATGTTTGACTAAAGCTTGCCAAGCCATAGCAATGAAAAGATGGACAACAAAGTGTTGGCTAACATCTTTAACCTGTTCAATACCTACATGTATGAGAAAAATTTCAGGTTCCACATATGCTGTATATGATCCTAAAAAAAAAGAGCTGGACTCAAAACACAAACGGTCAGCAGATATTAAAGCTCAGCTCAAGTTTGTACATCCTCAATCTGAAATGTCAATAATTGCTAAACAGATCGTGCAGGATGCTCAAAAAACTAATAGTCAGCATAACCTCCAGGTTCTTAGGAAACAAGCAACAGTTGAACAATTTAGTCAAAAAATAGAAGGCTTAAAAACTAATATGCAAAAAATAGAAATGGAAATTCCGGACAAACCATTGACTTACTCGTTGAAAGATGTTGAATATGCTGAAAACAATTGGCTAAAAAATCTATCAAAAACTGTTGAATTTGTTACTTTTGACAATAAACAAAAAGATGGGCTGCAAATAAAACCTAGCCCATTACTTGGCACAGAAGATCCTAACATCCCTCCAAGTAAAGTTCCTTGTGTAGGGTGTGGAGCCCATCTTCAGTGCCAACACAATACTTTTCCAGGTTTTTTGCCGAGTGAGTATTTCAAAATACACACAGAAAAAGATCTCAAATCTACACTCTGTCAGCGGTGCTACTACATTCGTCACTGTGAAGCTTTCAAGGAAGTTACAACAAACCCAAAAGAATTTGCCGAAATTATCTCAAAAATTCGACCAACCAAGTCGCTGGTGGTGATGGTGGTTGATTTAATGGACATCAATGGAAGTATTGTACCAAATCTGATGCAGTATATTGGTTTTCAGCATGAGGTTATTGTTGTAGGAAATAAGGTGATGCTCAGCTGTGTTTTAAAATTCAGTTGATCTTGTCAGTTTGTTTCTTATACTGTGTTTCTGAGAATATATTTTTACATTTAAATTGAACATAAATCCTTCTGAAAGTATGAATTATGTAGAGCTGTTACATGTATGTAGATTACTAAAGAAAACTCAGTCAAGACTATTGAAACTTTACTAACTTATGAGGGTGGACTCAGGGGCATCCTTTGGGGATTTAGGTTGAATTAAACCCCAGAGACCTATCGGTTCATGTTTTTCATGTTTCTTATTACTAAAACTATATTCTGTAGTTCAGATTGTATATTTATATGTATTTTGCTTAGGCTGATCTACTTTGTCCTGATACTCCTGACTATCTGGTGAATGTCACTCACCAGCTCCAAAAAGCCTGTGCAGATGCAGGTGTCAGCAAAATTAGGAAATGTACACTTATCAGTGCCAAAACTGGATTTGGTATTGAGAGGCTCATAAGCACTCTTTTAACAGCTTACAAGAAAAAAGGTTGGTTTTAATAGCTTGGTACAAAACTACTTCAAATTCCTATTTGATTCTGTTCAAGTATCAAAAGCCTGACTAGGTTCTGGGACTTAGTAGAATTTACTAGAGTTAACCCAAAGTTGTTGTTGATATAATTAAGTTTTTTTTGCAATAAAAAATTAACTTTTATGTGTACATTGTATTGATTTTGAATCAATTAAATGTAAAAATGTTTTTTTTAAAAATATTTTCATTCACATTAAAATTATCAAATTAAAGTTTCATAGTTTTTATGATTGTTACTTTGCAGTTGATGTTTTTATAGTGGGAACAGCAAATGCTGGCAAGTCTTCATTATTCAATGCCTTGTTGGCTTCAGATTATTGTAAACACACTGCCAGAGATCTAATTGAGCGAGCTACAATTTCTGTCTGGCCAGGTAAGTACTTTTAAAGCAGATTTTTTTGTTGTTAGTTTTTGTACTTAAAAACAATAAATAAATCTCTGGGTTAATTTTAATTATTTCTTTTATTTGTTACGTAATTTATATTTATTAATGTATGATTACTAAAGCACATTAAAAATAGTAATGAAGAACCACATCTTGTCTCCCCACAGGTACCACACTCAATCTGCTTAAGTTTCCTATTATGAGACCTTCATCACATAATTTTACGCTACGTGTCATAAGGCTAAAGCAAGAGGAAGCAATGAGGAAAGAAGAGAGAAGAATAAAACATTTGACAACAATGAGTGAGAAAGAGAAAGTTTGGCAGCTGAAAGGTTATTTTACTTTTAACTACATTATTTCCCATGTGAGTAGTGTGTTAATGTATTTTAAACTATTAGTCTGTATATATATACTCTATAAAGTTTAACATTTCATCTAAGGTGATGTTCGAACAACTGATATACGTAACATCAATCAGAGACAGGCAGATGAAACAGTTATTCCATGGGGTCAAAATATTGCAGCCTTAAAAGTGAGAAGTGATGGAACAGTTAAACTTATAGAAAGTGAAAAAAAGTCTCAACCTTTTGAGGAGGAGGCTTACAGTGAAAGCTATTGGACATACGATACACCTGGTGTTATTAACCCAAATCAGGTATTAAGTTATTAAAGCTAAATACTTTTGCCGACATAGCTTGTTGATTGTTTGTAAGTACTTTAACAACCCTGACCTATTTTTGCAAAATAACTTATCATATACTTGATATTATTTTATAGTCTGTTACCTAAGTCACATTTTACAATAGACCCAGATTTCAAATATTGGTTTAAGCTAATTATTTGTGCTGGTTTAAATTAAGGTGACAAATATTCATAAGAGTAAATGTCTAGATAGCCTTAGATGACCACTTCAAGGGTTTGATCTAGATTGTGTATATCAATCTGACAATCCGAATTAGGTCTAGAACTGTCAGCCTTATTCCCTTTCTGAAGATTCCAACCTAGATTTAAAGTAAACCTATACAGTTATCCAAAATCTAACTTGTTATTAGCCTCATCTGATTATTAAGGTACCATTTTACATTTCTACTTAAATTGCATGGTTAAAAAAACAATCCTAATTTTTTGATGAATGTCTGTTAGCGTAAATATGTGAATGTGCATTTTTGAATAGATTAGTAAGGGATTAAAACCAGTTTAACAGATTCATTTTAAAGCCAGGTAAATAATCTCAATTTTATTCGGTAGTATGAAATTAATGTGACTCGATTATTAACAGGCAATAAAGTTCTAACAGCATCTGCATCTATTTATAGATCATCAACATGCTAACCCCAGAGGAAGCTCCACTTTTAGCACCAGCTCAGATGCTTGTACCACAGTCTCTGATTTTCAAACCAGGTGAAACTGTGTTTGTATCAGGACTTGCTAGAATGGATTTTTTAGAGGTATGTTGAAATCTAAAAAATTTTTACATGATTTTAGTTTCTAGACCAATGTACCTGAAATGTGTAAACTGGATTTGCAGTATAAAAATCATTTTTATCATTTCCTCATATCACACTAAACTTAATTTTCCAAAGAAAGTATTAATGTAACTGTGATATGATATTTTTCAGTAAAAGCAAGCAGTCTTTATTTGTAACTTACTTTTATTACTTAGAGTGATGACAGTGTGCTATTGACAGTCCACTGTGGACCTAAAATTCCAATTCATGTCATACCAACGACTGAGGCTGATGAGTTTTATGCTAAAAATGTTGGAACACATATCTTAGGGGTATGTATAAAAAAAAATTCCTCAATTTATAATCTGTTTGTAAATGCAAAAATAAGTTTTGAGATTTTTTCATATGAGGAAATTACATTATAATCTTACTCTTTTTAGTTGAAAATTCCTAAGATCATTATTGTATTCTCTCTTGCTTTTTTTTTTTATCTAAATTTCAATCAATGTTCATTGATTTTATTTGTATTACTATGAAAAAAAAAAATATTATTATTCAAATTATAATAAAATTTGCATGCATTCACCAGCTTCCTATTGGCAACAAAGATCGTCTTCTAAAACTTCCTTCTCTAGTTGGGAATGAATTCAGTGTTAATGGCGTCAAAGATAAGCTTGCAGTTGCTGATATCCAGTTGTCCTCTCTGGGTAAGAGATCTGAATATAACACATTTTTTGTTATGCTCATAGATATTTGACAGTCTTCTCATTCATTAAGCACCAAGATGTTTTCCTTGCAGTTAATTACTAGCAAATAAACTTAGAGTTTATGCGCCCCATCTTTATTCATCTGGCTGGGTTGCCCACTTATATATTTTGATCATACATCACAATGTGACATACAAGATACAGCTATATGTTTATATTTTAAATAGATTAAATTAAATAGATACTTTGAGTTTTTTGGTACATTTGTTTTTAACTTGAAAGCTAATCTAGCTTTAATGTTCTAGGTATCTTTTTCTAAGGTTAATCATAGGTGATTTTGAAAATAATATCATTTTATTCACTTATCTCAAAAAGTGATATTGACACTAGATTTTCCAAGCAACTTATAAACTCATTTATTTTAAAACTTGTGCACCCATAGCTTAATTATTTAAAACCTGATTTAAATCTTAGTATCCCATAAATTATACTGACCATAACTCTGCCATAACAAGAAAACAATCCTAGCCCTAAGTTGAACTCTAACAGGAAACTCATCTTAATTAATATATTTTATCAAACATTTCTTAAGTTCACTTTATAGGACCTAAGATTCATAAGCAAAAACTTACACTGCATATAATAATTAGTTAACAATGCAGCTTTATTAAGTTTTTAGTACTTTTTTTTAAGTATGTAGAACCCAACTTCAAAACAAAACTTTTTAAATATATGAACTATAATAGAGAATAGTCCCTTATATACTGATTAACTCACTGTTTTACACCAATGTAAAACAATGCGCCAAAATTAAAATACTTTTGCTGGAGTAGAGAGGTCACTGTAGGAATATTGTAATAAATTAAAAACAATTTGAATTTTTACAGAATTTAGCCAGAAAATCTTTCAGCCCTTATAATTTACTAATGTGGCATAATTATATCAAATTGATTCAGGTGTTCTGATTTCTTTATCAGATATACCTGCCACAACTTTGACTTCTATACATTAGATTGTGTAATTTTTTATGTCATGACATGGTCTGACAAGGATTGTGATGTATTCTTCTTCAGATGTTAAAATAAAATGACACTTTTCTTTACTATGCCTGAAATAGTATCTTTTTTTCCCATATAGGTTGGATATCTATTGCACCTAATGGTGAGAAGAGTGTGAAAATGAGGGCGTATACACCAGGTGGAATAGGCCTTTTCTTGCGAATGCCTGCACTCTTGCCATTTCATACAAGTTACAAAGGCAAAAGGATAGCTGGGACGCCATTTTTTGAAACTAGACCCCCAGGCTGGATTATGTCTAAAAAAAAGATTGATATTCCTGCAATAGTTTAAATAAACTTTACAAACTTTCATTTTTTTCTTGTGATATTTATAAATATACATATATATTTGAAAGCTTTCAGTTAGTATATGCTACAAAATTTACTAGCTCTCCAATAACTCTAAAGGTCATAAAATATTTTGCCTCAATAATAGTTTTTGTAATGATGGCATAGTTATATTAATTGATTTACTCTGTGCAACTAATTACCCTATGTTGTACACTGAGTAGACTAGAATATAAAATGCAGGGTTCTAATTTCCTACAACACTTTCTTCACTTAACCTAACAATTTTGTATTAAAGACTACATCTGAAGTAAGTGATTATACAAAATTGAATTCAACCACATCTAAAAATATGTGGTTATATAGAACAAAATTTAACCACATCTAAAAATAAGTGATTATTTAAAATTATAAATATATCTTAAAAGTATGTGGTATGAAATTATGGATTCAACAATTTATATGAAATACAGTTATCTCAAAGTAAGAAAGGTAAATTTTAAAAAGAACCTGCTCATTTCAAACAAAAAATGGTTTAGATTTTTTCCCAATGCTGGCCAATGTATTTTTAAATGCATCATTTGTCATTCAGTTTTTACCGTTTACTTGTCAAGGGTGGAGAGATAAAATGCAAATGGTGTAAGCTTTGGATTATAACAGCCAACGACAGCTTTAAGCCTGTGTTTTTAATTAAAATTAATTACTCAGTATTTCAAGTTAATGCTAGAAGATTAGCTAAAATAACTGTGAAAAGCTGGAATAAGCATTAAGGTTCATTGTAATATTATTCAGATTTTGATCTTCACTATACATAAAAATGCAATATGATAATCTTTTTAAAATTTTATTTCTGTATGGATTTATGATGTTATGACTGTAGTAATTATGGTTGTAATATTGCTAAAATAAGTTGGGTAACTTTAAAAGCATATTAGTTACATCAGACACTTAGCCATTTAGACTAATTGTAAAATAGAAGAATAATAGATGTATAGGCTTCTAGCAATGTGTGAGCAATGATCAAAATCATAAATCATTTTGTATAACCAAATGTGAAATAGGGAGGTGTCCTATGATGAATATTTGAGGGGTGATTATCTATGCAGATGTTATAGGCCTATAACATGAATTGATGATGTGTACTAAATGTCCTGTATCAAATTATGGCACGTTCCCAGAGGCGTAGCAACCCTTCCCGACGCCCGAGGACAAACTTTTCGATTTGCACCCCCCCCCCCTCAAGATTTCGATTTGCACCCCCCCCCCCTCAAACTTTCGATTTGCAGCCCCCCCCCCCCTCCCTCAAACTTTCAATTTGCACCCCCCCTCAACCTTTCAATTTATTTTTCCAACCCATTTTGGCGCCCCCTAAGGTCGGCGCCCGGGGACATATGTACCAACCCCCCCCCCCCTCGCTACGCTACTGCACGTTCCATAAACATAAAGTTGAACCGCTCCTACTTGTCGCGTTAAGTAGGTCAACAACAACATTCTTAATGTCATGGACACCGGCACTGAATAGCCTACTTTTATTTCTATGCATGAGTGGTTTCAGCAACGCCACAGAAATGTCTTGTAAGCAGTATAAAGTTATGTCTTACGTGCGTAAAGCCTTCACGGCTATATCAAGCTGGAGTTATTTCATGCTTAGATCTGGTAGCAACGGCCTCGACACGAAAACACTAACACCCTGAAAATCAAAACTGCCGCTTCAAAAAATGTATATCTCAACGATGAAGATAATATTGACGGATGGTAATTCGTCTCGGGTCAATTATTTTTTTTTTGTCCGCTGGCTTTACAACGGTTAGATGGAGAAGAGAGAGAGAGAGAGAGAGACGTGACAATGGTTGGAATCAAGGTTCGACAGCACAACGGGCTCGCTCAACCTGTTGACAGTGTTGACTGCCCCCCGTATTTCAGTTCGCTGTCACGGCCATCTTTTAACCCATTCAATATTGTCTAGCCTATGTAAAGGCAGAGGCGTTGCGACCTATTTGGTTGGTGGAGCTTTTTACCAGTTACTATCCCGTATAAAACTTTCTAATTTGGTGCTTCAAAATTGATATAGAAAACATTTAAATCAGTGTTTAAAGCCTTGTAGTCGTTTATTTTCGTAACTTTGACTTTGTCTAATTCAATACTTCAGCTTAAAACGAGCTTTTAAATTAATTTTTCTACCCCGTTTGGCGCCCCTTTGGAATAGGCACCCGGGGGCCGCCCACCCGCCCTCCCCTAGCTACGCTGCTGTAAGTTTATGTAAGGTTATGTAATATCAGTTACTTCATTCAAAAATGTTATGTAACCAGGCATAAGCTGGTCTCGATTTTGTGGGTTGTTTCTAAAACAATCAAAATCAAGTCCTGTCACCCCTTTTATCAAAATGGTTTGATCTGTTCTGTCCACCCTACATCTTTTAATAATAGTTTGTCCTGTACACCCGTCATAAATATAGACTCTTAATATTGGTATTAAACTAATAGACTGTTCCTAAAAGAGGTGTGTTATGATGTGTAAAGTTATTGTATTACAGTAATATGTGCTACGAATAGGATTAGGACTATGGTATAAATTGGATTTTGGTTTAATTAATAATAAATAATGGTTGGCTTTCAATTGCCGATGGATGTTTTAATAAAGAACCTAATAGTTTACTACTTTCCGTAGCCTTACACCCCTTTTCAGAAGATTCTATATTTATTGTATTTTATACGGTTGTGCTAACCACAACAAAATCACCCCACCCCCCCCCCCCCCCTCGTCACGTTCATGAAAAGTGTTCAAACTGTTTTCAGCCCGACAGCTAAAAATTGGAGTCGTGAATTACGTAATATGGTCACAGGTTACGTAACATCAGTTATGTCATTACAAAGTGTTATATAACGGGGTACTTGGTCTCGAATTTGTGAGTTGTGTTTCTAAAAAACTCAATAAATAAAGTCCTGGCATCCCTTTCGTCACAATGGGTTGATCTGTTCTGACACCCCTATGTCTGTCAATAATGTAATAAACCACAAGTTTCCTTTTCCGCAGTTGAACCCCCTATTTCAGAAGATTCTATTATTATTGCATTATTGAACAGTGATGATAAAATTAAACTTCCCTCCCTTTTCCCTCCCCCCCCCCCATCTTCATTGTCGCATCATAAAATACAGTTTACTTTTTTAGCGTGACAACACGAGGTCGTAAATGACGTAACAAGGTCACAGGTTATGTCATATCAGTTACTTCATTCAAAAATGTTATGTAACCAGGCATAAGCTGGTCTCGATTTTGTGGGTTGTTTCTAAAACAATCAAAATCAAGTCCTGTCATCCCTTTTATCAAAATGGTTTCATCTTTTCTGTCCACCCTACATCTTTTAATAATAGTTTGTCCTGTACACCCGTCATAAATATAGACTCTTAATATTGGTATCAAACGAATAGACTGTTCCTAAAAGAGGTGTGTTATGATGTGTGAACCATTGTATTACAGTAATAGGTGCTACGAATAGGATTAGGACTATGGTATAACTTGGATTTTGGTTTGATTAATAATAAATAATGGTTGGCTTTCAATTGCCGATGGATGTTTTAATAAAGAACCTAATAGTTTACTACTTTCCGTAGCCTTACACCCCTTTTCAGAAGAATCAATATTTATTGTATTTTAAGACGGTTGTACCAACCACAACAAAATCACCCCCCCCCCCCTCTTCAAGATCATGAATAGTGTTCACACTTTATTCAGCCCAAAAGCTAAAAATTGGAGTCGTGAATTACGCAATATGGTCACAGGTTACGTAACATCAGTTATGTCATTACAAAGTGTTATGTAACGGGGTACTTGGTCTCGAATTTGTGAGTTGTGTTTCTAAAAAACTCAATAAATAAAGTCCTGTCATCCCTTTCGTCACAATGGGTTGATCTGTTCTGACACCCCTATGTCTGTAAATAATGGCATAAACCACAAATTGTTTCCTTTTCCGCAGTTGAACCCCCTATTTCAGAAGATTCTATTATTATTGCATTATTGAACAGTGATGATAAAATTAAACTCCCCTCCCTCCCTCCCCCGCCCGTCCCCCCCCCCCCCCATTTCATTGTCGCATCAAAATATTATGTTGACTTTTTTTTAGCGTGACAACACGAAGTCGTAAATGACGTAACAAGGTCACGGGTTATGTCATATCAGTTACTTCATTCAAAAATGTTATGTAACCAGGCATAAGCTGGTCTCGATTTTGTGGGTTGTTTCTAAAACAATAAAAACAAGTCCTGTCATCCCTTTTATCAAAATGGTTTGATCTTTTCTGTCCACCCTACATCTTTTAATAATAGTTTGTCCTGTACACCCGTCATAAATATAGACTCTTAATATTGGTATCAAACTAATAGACTGTTCCTAAAAGAGGTGTGTTATGACGTGTGAACCATTGTATAACAGTAATAAATGCTACGAATAGGATTAGGACTATGGTATAACTTGGATTTTGGTTTGATTAATAATAAATAATGGTTGGCTTTCAATTGCCGATGGATGTTTTAATAAAGAACCTAATAGTTTACTACTTTCCGTAGCCTTACACCCCCTTTCAGAAGAATCAATATTTATTGTATTTTAAGACGGCTGTGCCAACCACAGCAAAATCCCCCCCCCCCCCCCACCTCGTCACGATCATGAAAAGTGTTCAAACTGTTTTCAGCCTGACAGCTCAAAATTGGAGTCGTGAATTACGTAATATGGTCACAGGTTACGTAACATCAGTTATGTCATTACAAAGTGTTATGTAACGGGGTAGTTGGTCTCGAATTTGTGAGTTGTGTTTCTAAAAAACTCAATAAATGAAGTCCTGTCATCCCTTTCGTCACAATGGGTTGATCTGTTCTGACACCCCTATGTCTGTCAATAATGTAATAAACCACAAATTGTTTCCTTTTCCGCAGTTGAACCCCCTATTTCAGAAGATTCTATTATTATTGCATTATTGAACAGTGATGATAAAATTAAACTCGCCTCCCTTTTCTCTCCCCCCCCCCCCATCTTCATTGTCGCATTATAATATACAGTTGACTTTTTTAGCGTGACAACACGATGTCGTAAATGACGTAACAAGGTCACAGGTTATGTCATATCAGTTACTTCATTCAAAAATGTTATGTAACCAGGCATAAGCTAGTCTCGATTTTGTGGGTTGTTTCTAAAACAATCAAAATCAAGTCGTGTCATCCCTTTTATCAAAATGGTTTGATCTTTTCTGTCCACCCTATATCTTTTAATAATAGTTTGTCCTGTACACCCGTCATAAATATAGACTCTTAATATTGGTATTAAACTAATAGACTGTTCCTAAAAGAGGTGTGTTATGACGTGTGAACCATTGTATAACAGTAATAAATGCTACGAATAGGATTAGGACTATGGTATAACTTGGATTTTGGTTTGATTAATAATAAATAATGGTTGGCTTTCAATTGCCGATGGATGTTTTAATAAAGAACCTAATAGTTTACTACTTTCCGTAGCCTTACACCCCTTTTCAGAAGAATCAATATTTATTGTATTTTAAGTCGGTTGTGCCAACCACAACAAAATCACCCCCCCCCCCCCCCCCCCCCGCACCTCGTCACGATCATGAAAAGTGTTCAAACTGTTTTCAGCCCGACAGCTCAAAATTGGAGTCGTGAATTACGTAATATGGTCACAGGTTACGTAACATCAGTTATGTCATTAAAAAGTGTTATATAACGGGGTAGTTGGTCTCGAATTTGTAAGTTGTGTTTCTAAAAAACTCAATAAATAAAGTCCTGGCATCCCTTTCGTCACAATGGGTTGATCTGTTCTGACACCCCTATGTCTGTCCATAATGTAATAAACCACAAATTGTTTCCTTTTCCGCAGCTGAACCCCCTATTTCAGAAGATTCTATTATTATTGCATTATTGAACAGTGATGATAAAATTAAACTCCCCTCCCTCCCTCCCCCGCCCGTCCCCCCCCCCTCCCCCCCATTTCATTGTCGCATCAAAATATTATGTTGACTTTTTTTAGCGTGACAACACGAAGTCGTAAATGACGTAACAAGGTCACGGGTTATGTCATATCAGTTACTTCATTCAAAAATGTTATGTAACCAGGCATAAGCTGGTCTCGATTTTGTGGGTCGTTTCTAAAACAATCAAAATCAAGTCCTGTCATCCCTTTTATCAAAATGGTTTGATCTTTTCTGTCCACCCTACATCTTTTAATAATAGTTTGTCCTGTACACCCGTCATAAATATAGACTCTTAATATTGGTATCAAACGAATAGACTGTTCCTAAAAGAGGTGTGTTATGATGTGTGAACCATTGTATTACAGTAATAGGTGCTACGAATAGGATTAGGACTATGGTATAACTTGGATTTTGGTTTGATTAATAATAAATAATGGTTGGCTTTCAATTGCCGATGGATGTTTTAATAAAGAACCTAATAGTTTACTACTTTCCGTAGCCTTACACCCCTTTTCAGAAGAATCAATATTTATTGTATTTTAAGACGGTTGTACCAACCACAACAAAATCACCCCCCCCCTCTTCAAGATCATGAATAGTGTTCACACTTTATTCAGCCCAAAAGCTAAAAATTGGAGTCGTGAATTACGCAATATGGTCACAGGTTACGTAACATCAGTTATGTCATTACAAAGTGTTATGTAACGGGGTACTTGGTCTCGAATTTGTGAGTTGTGTTTCTAAAAAACTCAATAAATAAAGTCCTGTCATCCCTTTCGTCACAATGGGTTGATCTGTTCTGACACCCCTATGTCTGTAAATAATGGCATAAACCACAAATTGTTTCCTTTTCCGCAGTTGAACCCCCTATTTCAGAAGATTCTATTATTATTGCATTATTGAACAGTGATGATAAAATTAAACTCCCCTCCCTCCCTCCCCCGCCCGTCCCCCCCCCCCCCCCCCCCCATTTCATTGTCGCATCAAAATATTATGTTGACTTTTTTTTAGCGTGACAACACGAAGTCGTAAATGACGTAACAAGGTCACGGGTTATGTCATATCAGTTACTTCATTCAAAAATGTTATGTAACCAGGCATAAGCTGGTCTCGATTTTGTGGGTTGTTTCTAAAACAATAAAAAACAAGTCCTGTCATCCCTTTTATCAAAATGGTTTGATCTTTTCTGTCCACCCTACATCTTTTAATAATAGTTTGTCCTGTACACCCGTCATAAATATAGACTCTTAATATTGGTATCAAACTAATAGACTGTTCCTAAAAGAGGTGTGTTATGACGTGTGAACCATTGTATAACAGTAATAAATGCTACGAATAGGATTAGGACTATGGTATAACTTGGATTTTGGTTTGATTAATAATAAATAATGGTTGGCTTTCAATTGCCGATGGATGTTTTAATAAAGAACCTAATAGTTTACTACTTTCCGTAGCCTTACACCCCTTTTCAGAAGAATCAATATTTATTGTATTTTAAGTCGGTTGTGCCAACCACAACAAAATCACCCCCCCCCCCCCCCCCCGCACCTCGTCACGATCATGAAAAGTGTTCAAACTGTTTTCAGCCCGACAGCTCAAAATTGGAGTCGTGAATTACGTAATATGGTCACAGGTTACGTAACATCAGTTATGTCATTAAAAAGTGTTATATAACGGGGTAGTTGGTCTCGAATTTGTAAGTTGTGTTTCTAAAAAACTCAATAAATAAAGTCCTGGCATCCCTTTCGTCACAATGGGTTGATCTGTTCTGACACCCCTATGTCTGTCCATAATGTAATAAACCACAAATTGTTTCCTTTTCCGCAGCTGAACCCCCTATTTCAGAAGATTCTATTATTATTGCATTATTGAACAGTGATGATAAAATTAAACTCCCCTCCCTCCCTCCCCCGCCCGTCCCCCCCCCCTCCCCCCCATTTCATTGTCGCATCAAAATATTATGTTGACTTTTTTTAGCGTGACAACACGAAGTCGTAAATGACGTAACAAGGTCACGGGTTATGTCATATCAGTTACTTCATTCAAAAATGTTATGTAACCAGGCATAAGCTGGTCTCGATTTTGTGGGTCGTTTCTAAAACAATCAAAATCAAGTCCTGTCATCCCTTTTATCAAAATGGTTTGATCTTTTCTGTCCACCCTACATCTTTTAATAATAGTTTGTCCTGTACACCCGTCATAAATATAGACTCTTAATATTGGTATCAAACTAATAGACTGTTCCTAAAAGAGGTGTGTTATGACGTGTGAACCATTGTATAACAGTAATAAATGCTACGAATAGGATTAGGACTATGGTATAACTTGGATTTTGGTTTGATTAATAATAAATAATGGTTGGCTTTCAATTGCCGATGGATGTTTTAATAAAGAACCTAATAGTTTACTACTTTCCGTAGCCTTACACCCCCTTTCAGAAGAATCAATATTTATTGTATTTTAAGACGGCTGTGCCAACCACAGCAAAATCCCCCCCCCCCCCCCACCTCGTCACGATCATGAAAAGTGTTCAAACTGTTTTCAGCCTGACAGCTCAAAATTGGAGTCGTGAATTACGTAATATGGTCACAGGTTACGTAACATCAGTTATGTCATTACAAAGTGTTATGTAACGGGGTAGTTGGTCTCGAATTTGTGAGTTGTGTTTCTAAAAAACTCAATAAATGAAGTCCTGTCATCCCTTTCGTCACAATGGGTTGATCTGTTCTGACACCCCTATGTCTGTCAATAATGTAATAAACCACAAATTGTTTCCTTTTCCGCAGTTGAACCCCCTATTTCAGAAGATTCTATTATTATTGCATTATTGAACAGTGATGATAAAATTAAACTCGCCTCCCTTTTCTCTCCCCCCCCCCCCCCATCTTCATTGTCGCATTATAATATACAGTTGACTTTTTTAGCGTGACAACACGATGTCGTAAATGACGTAACAAGGTCACAGGTTATGTCATATCAGTTACTTCATTCAAAAATGTTATGTAACCAGGCATAAGCTAGTCTCGATTTTGTGGGTTGTTTCTAAAACAATCAAAATCAAGTCGTGTCATCCCTTTTATCAAAATGGTTTGATCTTTTCTGTCCACCCTATATCTTTTAATAATAGTTTGTCCTGTACACCCGTCATAAATATAGACTCTTAATATTGGTATTAAACTAATAGACTGTTCCTAAAAGAGGTGTGTTATGACGTGTGAACCATTGTATAACAGTAATAAATGCTACGAATAGGATTAGGACTATGGTATAACTTGGATTTTGGTTTGATTAATAATAAATAATGGTTGGCTTTCAATTGCCGATGGATGTTTTAATAAAGAACCTAATAGTTTACTACTTTCCGTAGCCTTACACCCCTTTTCAGAAGAATCAATATTTATTGTATTTTAAGTCGGTTGTGCCAACCACAACAAAATCACCCCCCCCCCCCCCGCACCTCGTCACGATCATGAAAAGTGTTCAAACTGTTTTCAGCCCGACAGCTCAAAATTGGAGTCGTGAATTACGTAATATGGTCACAGGTTACGTAACATCAGTTATGTCATTACAAAGTGTTATATAACGGGGTAGTTGGTCTCGAATTTGTAAGTTGTGTTTCTAAAAAACTCAATAAATAAAGTCCTGGCATCCCTTTCGTCACAATGGGTTGATCTGTTCTGACACCCCTATGTCTGTCCATAATGTAATAAACCACAAATTGTTTCCTTTTCCGCAGCTGAACCCCCTATTTCAGAAGATTCTATTATTATTGCATTATTGAACAGTGATGATAAAATTAAACTCCCCTCCCTCCCTCCCCCGCCCGTCCCCCCCCCCCCCCCCATTTCATTGTCGCATCAAAATATTATGTTGACTTTTTTTAGCGTGACAACACGAAGTCGTAAATGACGTAACAAGGTCACGGGTTATGTCATATCAGTTACTTCATTCAAAAATGTTATGTAACCAGGCATAAGCTGGTCTCGATTTTGTGGGTTGTTTCTAAAACAATCAAAATCAAGTCCTGTCATCCCTTTTATCAAAATGGTTTGATCTGTTCTGTCCACCCTACATCTTTTAATAATAGTTTGTCCTGTACACCCGTCATAAATATAGACTCTTAATATTGGTATCAAACTAATAGACTGTTCCTAAAAGAGGTGTGTTATGACGTGTGAACCATTGTATAACAGTAATAAATGCTACGAATAGGATTAGGACTATGGTATAACTTGGATTTTGGTTTGATTAATAATAAATAATGGTTGGCTTTCCATTGCCGATGGATGTTTTAATAAAGAACCTAATAGTTTACTACTTTCCGTAGCCTTACACCCCTTTTCAGAAGAATCAATATTTATTGTATTTTAAGTCGGTTGTGCCAACCACAACAAAATCACCCCCCCCCCCCCACCTCGTCACGATCATGAAAAGTGTTCAAACTGTTTTCAGCCTGACAGCTCAAAATTGGAGTCGTGAATTACGTAATATGGTCACAGGTTACGTAACATCAGTTATGTCATTACAAAGTGTTATGTAACGGGGTAGTTGGTCTCGAATTTGTAAGTTGTGTTTCTAAAAAACTCAATAAATAAAGTCCTGGCATCCCTTTCGTCACAATGGGTTGATCTGTTCTGACACCCCTATGTCTGTCAATAATGTAATAAACCACAAATTGTTTCCTTTTCCGCAGTTGAACCCCCTATTTCAGAAGATTCTATTATTATTGCATTATTGAACAGTGATGATAAAATTAAACTCGCCTCCCTTTTCTCTCCCCCCCCCCCCCCCATCTTCATTGTCGCATTATAATATACAGTTGACTTTTTTAGCGTGACAACACGATGTCGTAAATGACGTAACAAGGTCACAGGTTATGTCATATCAGTTACTTCATTCAAAAATGTTATGTAACCAGGCATAAGCTAGTCTCGATTTTGTGGGTTGTTTCTAAAACAATCAAAATCAAGTCGTGTCATCCCTTTTATCAAAATGGTTTGATCTTTTCTGTCCACCCTATATCTTTTAATAATAGTTTGTCCTGTACACCCGTCATAAATATAGACTCTTAATATTGGTATTAAACTAATAGACTGTTCCTAAAAGAGGTGTGTTATGACGTGTGAACCATTGTATAACAGTAATAAATGCTACGAATAGGATTAGGACTATGGTATAACTTGGATTTTGGTTTGATTAATAATAAATAATGGTTGGCTTTCAATTGCCGATGGATGTTTTAATAAAGAACCTAATAGTTTACTACTTTCCGTAGCCTTACACCCCTTTTCAGAAGAATCAATATTTATTGTATTTTAAGTCGGTTGTGCCAACCACAACAAAATCACCACCCCCCCCCCCCCCCCGCACCTCGTCACGATCATGAAAAGTGTTCAAACTGTTTTCAGCCCGACAGCTCAAAATTGGAGTCGTGAATTACGTAATATGGTCACAGGTTACGTAACATCAGTTATGTCATTACAAAGTGTTATATAACGGGGTAGTTGGTCTCGAATTTGTAAGTTGTGTTTCTAAAAAACTCAATAAATAAAGTCCTGGCATCCCTTTCGTCACAATGGGTTGATCTGTTCTGACACCCCTATGTCTGTCCATAATGTAATAAAGCACAAATTGTTTCCTTTTCCGCAGCTGAACCCCCTATTTCAGAAGATTCTATTATTATTGCATTATTGAACAGTGATGATAAAATTAAACTCCCCTCCCTCCCTCCCCCGCCCGTCCCCCCCCCCCCCCCCATTTCATTGTCCCATCAAAATATTATGTTGACTTTTTTAGCGTGACAACACGATGTCGTAAATGACGTAACAAGGTCACAGGTTATGTCATATCAGTTACTTCATTCAAAAATGTTATGTAACCAGGCATAAGCTAGTCTCGATTTTGTGGGTTGTTTCTAAACAATCAAAATCAAGACCTGTCATCCCTTTTATCAAAATGGTTTGATCTTTTCTGTCCACCCTACATCTTTTAATAATAGTTTGTCCTGTACACCCGTCATAAATATAGACTCTTAATATTGGTATCAAACTAATAGATTGTTCCTAAAAGAGGTGTGTTTCAGAAGATTCCATATTTATTGAACCGCTGTGCCAAATCAGCAAAAGCCACCCCCCCCCTTCCCCTCTCTCTCTGCCCTGTTCGTGAAAACTGTTCACTGTTCAGAGTCGTGAATGACGTAATAAGTACACATGTTACGTAAAATCAGTTATGTCATTCAGTAGAATTATATAACGGGGTAGTTGATCTCGATAATGTGAGTTGTTTCTAAAACACTCAAAATAAATCCTGTCATCCCTACTTAAACAATAGTTTGATCTGTTCTGTCACCCCTACCTCTTTTAACAATGGTTTGTCCTGTCCACCCGCCACTAGAGTATGTAAAAGAGTATGTTAAGATATAATATCCACCTTTAGAAGTATGACATTTTTACTTTGACTTTGTATAATTCAATACTTCATCTTAAAACGAGCTTAAAATGAGCTTTTAAATTAATTTTTCTACCCCGTTTGGCGCCCCTTTGGGTTCGGCCCCACCCACCCTCCCCTAGCTACGCCACTGTGTAAAGGTAGCGCCTGCGATTTAATATATATATAGATATATATATATATATATATATATATATATATATATATATATATATATATATATATATATATATATATATATATAATATATATTTATATTTATATTTTTATAGGCCTATCAACCATATATATATATACATGTCGTTGCATTAGATCAATCTCGGTTTAACAACATCATTATTGATTATTTAACAGCTGTAAGCAGTGTTTCTTCCAGACTTTTCTGTCCGGGGGGGGGGGGACAATGTTAAAAGTATATAGTATTTTCGTTTCGGGTGACACTCCCCCCCCCCCCTCATTCCCCCCCCCCCCCCCCCCCCCCCCCCGCCGAAGAGATGCATGGAAGAAACTCTGGCTGTAAGATGTCATGCTTAATCAAATATGCTTTCATAGATCAAATTTCTTGAATTTCCGTGTGTTGTCTCAGTAGTTTTAATTTAGTTTTATACTATAGAATTTATAGACAAATAGTATTAACAACTTTCAGACCAATCGACAGATGAAGGCAAACATTCTAAGAACGTGACCCTACGTTAGATAACTGTGTAGACAAACGGTCGATAACTTTAAACGTATTTGGTAGATAACTCTAGGCACAAACAGTAATTGGCATAACTTAAGGCACTGATTTTAAAATACGCCAACGGTAGACACTTTTTTTTGTTTAATAAAATGCTGATATTAGCACACAAAAAAACCAACACAGGAAATTCCTTGTGCACATTAAAGATATCATGGGGGCAAACGATTTTTGCCTCGTCACTCATTGCCACATAATGCCAGACCTCCTCTCTAAAATGACGTAAGCTCAGCTTACCACCCACCCACCCCACCGCAAAATTGACATGTTTGCTTTTTAACTGGGATTTCTTTATAGAATAATGACTGAGTTCCGTTAACATTGAGTATATGGATCAATGTTAATTACAATTTACAAAAAAATAATGACTTTTAGAAAAGAGTAACACCTTTTGAAACCCTCCTAGCACTCGTCATGTTTCTTCCCCCCCCCCCCCTCCCCCAAAAGTGTCGTTGTTTATTGTTGACTCCAAAAAAGAATCATTATTAGGTCAGTTTTTCATAACTAGGTCGCGTGTTGTCAGTAATATAAAACACAACAATGTGTTGAGTCATTGTTGACACGAACTTCAACGTGTATTAGGGAATTTTTATCACGTGAAATTTGTGTGGCTAGGTTGTAAATATGGCGTCAATGTTGTAAATCAACCAGCTGATCATTACGTAACAGGATGATTCAAATAGATATTAACAAGCCTAGATTTGTTTAGTCGGTCGAAAAAACTATCATGGTTTAGATGAAATAGTCTGTGATCTAATGTAGCATAGATCATTATGAGCCTGATCAGTTCAAACAAATTTTAGAACAAACAAGCCTAAGTAAAGCTTGTCTAGACACTGTAGTGTGGTCCTAAGCTTGTCTAGACATTAGACTGTAGTGTGGTCCTAAGCTTGTCTAGACATTAGACTGTAGTGTGGTCCTAGGCTTGTCTAGACATTAGACTGTAGTGTGGTCCTAAAGCTTGTCTAGACATTAGACTGTAGTGTGGTACTAAGCTTGTCTAGACATTAGACTGTAGTGTGGTCCTAGGCTTGTCTAGACATTAGACTGTAGTGTGGTCCTAAGCTTTTCTAGATATTAGGCTGTAGTGTGGTCCTAGGCTTGTCTAGACATTAGACTGTAGTATGGTCCTAGGCTTGTCTAGACATTAGACTGTAGTGTGGTCCTAAGCTTGTCTAGACATTAGACTGTAGTGTGGTCCTAAAGCTTGTCTAGACATTAGACTGTAGTGTGGTCCTAAGCTTGTCTAGACACTGTAGTGTGGTCCTAAGCTTGTCTAGACATTAGACTGTAGTGTGGTCCTAGGCTTGTCTAGACATTAGACTGTAGTGTGGTCCTAAGCTTGTCTAGACATTAGACTGTAGTGTGGTCCTAAAGCTTGTCTAGACATTAGACTGTAGTGTGGTCCTAAGCTTGTCTAGACACTGTAGTGTGGTCCTAAGCTTGTCTAGAAATTAGACTGTAGTGTAGTCCTAAGCTTGTCTAGACATTAGACTGTAGTGTGGTCCTAAAGCTTGTCTAGACATTAGACTGTAGTGTGGTCCTAAAGCTTGTCTAGACATTAGACTGTAGTGTGGTCCTAAGCTTGTCTAGACACTGTAGTGTGGTCCTAAGCTTGTCTAGACACTGTAGTGTGGTCCTAAGCTTGTCTAGACATTAGACTGTAGTGTGGTCCTAGGCTTGTCTAGACATTAGACTGTAGTGTGGTCCTAGGCTTGTCTAGACATAAGACTGAATTGTGGACCTAAGGTTGTCTAGACATTAGACTGTAGTGTGGTCCTAAGCTTGTCTAGACATTAGACAAGACATTTCTAATAAGATGTCGCAAGTTCCATTGAGGATTCCTTTCCATGGTAAACAACTCTATTCGGGTCACTGCGCCTGAAACTGTAACACAGAATTTGCAAATTCTCACCGGTAAAAAGAAATTTGATTCGGTGAAAAATGTAGGTGTTGGGAGGAGAGGTTCGCTGTTGCAGGTCTCAGATGGTCCTGAAAAATGAGGAAGTTTAGTTGAAACCTAAAATAGATTTAAGTTAAATTATAGTTAGATAACGTTATAAGCATTAAAAATTAAAGCAGGCAACAGTTTGCCCATACCATACAATTAAGCAGCCATGACAACCTAGCAAATTGCTAAATAATTAACTACGTAAACACAAAGATTACTAGGCTAAAGACAGTAATAGACTACATCATTACACGAGAATATATATCTTGTATTAAGATCACTAGCACAGAAATAACTAAAAGTAATAGCTAAAAACGCACCATGACATGACAAATAAATGCGACACGACTTCACCTGCAATGCAGCTGTTTTGAACTGTTTGGCGCTACGGGATATCTGTGATCACAGTAAAATGTAGCTACCAAACTTACGTTGTATGTGTTCACTGGTGTTCACATAGAAATATAGCTATACTGATAATTATGTAACAAAGCTCACGGAAAGATTTAGCTCTAAGACCTATGGTAATACAGTTTATTTGTGCTCATGTAGAGGCGTAGGTACAGGGACTTCATAGTAAGAGGTATAATTGATTTATTTTAAACTGTGCGAATTATAATTATAATAATTATGATTCCTTTCCGGGTTAAATGTCGATTTTTAAAAAATCGTATTAAATTAGTAAAGTTGCTGATGTTCTAATGTATTTTTAAAATTCTTAAATTAAAAAAAAACCTTAAACCCTAATTGACCCTAGGTCTTGTAGCAAGACTGCTTATCCAGTGATGTGAGGATGTTTACAGGATAGTCTCGATATAAAATACATTTAGCACGTTTAATTTCGTTTTCTTTTAAATATATGATTGTTGGAACTATTTATGCGAAATTAACTTATGATACAACTGAACACTTCGAAAAGTGTATTAATCTAGTATATTTTCTGTCAATAAATCGGTAATTATATTTTATAATGTTAATGTTGACCACAGAATGAAGTATTTTGGGAACCAAGCGAGGTAGAACGATCTAGGGAGGAAAAATCGATGGCTGAATCGATCAAAGAAATTCGACCTTAGTTCTGTATCGATCTGCTGCAAGGTGAACGCCAAAATAAATAAAAGATTGAATGATTGCTCATTCTCGTGATTTCTTTTCTACTGAATGTCCTGGTCTTATATGCAACGTCATGGGTGGCGTGAGATACTCTGAGTCGACTAAGTAAGCGTACTGTGTGTGTATGTAGGTCTGTACATTTGTTTGACGTCTGCGATCTTAGTTAGACAAGCCCTGAAATTCTTTTCATATTTTCTTTTATGTAATGCAATCGTGTGTATTTAAAATCATGACGTCTTAATTTCTATGAATATTGATTGCTTTAACATTAAGGTTTTGTAAATAGGCCAATACTCTGATTGGCGCGAGTTATATAATATTGCATAATTAGTTTAGCCTAGTGCCAACAACAACAGATTTATGTAAGTTTTATTAGGCTTTTAACGCACAAAAACACGTTCAACCTCTCCCTCGCCCCACCTGAATACCCGCGACTAAGTGTAACTTTATGACCTAGATACGTGGTGTCAGTCATGTAGACATAGTTCCTGTAAATATTTCGAAATGTTTAGAAAATTCTTCACCCGTGTATCTAGTTATTCTTGCATAACCCGTTTTTTTTTAAGTAAGCTTTAAAATTAAACCAACTGAAAATGTAGCATTCTGTGGTCAGCCCAATTGTATTAGAGGCAAGATAAGCATATTATGTCGGGATTGTATGGTCTGTAAACCATAAGACCAGTTTAACTCGATGAACGACAGAGGTTTGGTCAGGCTTTCAGTGAAAGGGGAGAGTAAACTTTTCATACGCACACACACACTCACATACACACACACATACACACACACACACACACATATATATATATATAAATATATATATATGTGTGTGTGTGTGTGTGTGTGTGTGCGTGCCTGCGTGCCTGCGTGCATGCGTGCGTGCGTGCGTGTGTGTGTGTGTGTAAAATATAAGTATACGAGCCGACCCGTGGCGTATCATACGCCACTATTTAGTTGTTTTATTTTCTACTTTTCAGTAATTCATATGTTGTGAATTCGACAGTACCAATGCTGCCACTCAAAATATTTGCTTTAAATTACTACCCCCCCCCCCCCCATTTCCCTCAACCCCTACCCTATATCCCCCCCCCCCCCCCCGTGAAAGCAGCCTCCTCTTAGTTACCTCCTCTAAGTTTAAAAATCGTTTCAAACTAAATTATCTGCCCCTAATAGCCGTCACTAAACCCGGCTCTATGATTGTTAACATTTAGAGTGAACCACCGCTCACCTGACCATGTGGGGGTGGGGGTGGTAGTGATAGAGAGGAAGAGAGGGGACTGCAAGGCGCGCTTGCAGCTTGTTTTCTAACGTCTCCCAGAAGAGCATTATATATAGAGATGTATATATTTATATCCGTGTCTATGCCTGTGTGTTCAATTCCATTTTATGTGCCTATCTTTATGTGGCTATGTTTATGAGTCTATGTGTCTATCTTTGTGTCTATGGGTCGGTGTGTTTTCGTATCTACGTGTCTGTATGTCTATGTCTCTACGTGTCTATGTGTCTAAAAGTCGGAGAGTCTACGTACGGGTGTTTGTGTCTCTGAGTGTGCCTTTAAATAAAATTGATCACCTTCTACCCCTGCAATGTTTTGATTAAATGGTAGACCATAATTTCTGTAGTACTCTACACAGAGGCGTAGCGAGGGGGGGGGGGGGGTGCGGACCGCACCGGGTGACACCATTTAGGGGGTGCAAATCGAAAGTTTGAGGGGGGTGCAAATCGAAAACTTGAGGGGGGTGCAAATCGAAACTTTGAGGGGGGGGGGGGTGCAAATCGAAAATTTGAAAGTTTGTCCCCGGGAAGGGTCGCTACGCCTCTGGGGGTGACACCATTAAGTGCCGCACCGGGTGACACCCGACCTCGCTACGCCACTGACTCTACAATATAATCAAATCTTACTGTCTCGTCTCAATACGCATTCGGTAAATATTTTTCTGTAAGTTATTTAAAGTGTTCTAAGACCCCAGAATGTGTCTCATCGCTTCCATGAGATTCGTCCGCCCCGCTGCTCAGTATTCCGAAGTAGCAACGGGCGTCTGGGCAACTTAAAAATAAACAATTTTGTTTTGCCTGGTGGGTAATTTGCTAAAGTTACTGACCTTTTTTGATCATATCGATTTTAAATTTTGTTCAGCGTGGTCAGGGGACGAGGGATCAAGTACGTACAGTAGATCGATATCGTTATTTAAAAAGTTGCATCGAATGACATTAAGTTGTCAGGTATCGATCTATATATGACATTAAGTTGTCAGGTATCGATCCATTGAACAGGGGCGTATCTGATTTCAATATAAAATTAAAAACATGGCAGTTATTCTAGGTGTTTTACATAATATACATTTATTCGTAGTTAAACTGAATGGACCACATAAAATTAAATCCTCTTATAAGTCATGGTGATAAATATAATTTTTCAAGTAAATTTCGTCTGTTTCTGTGTTGATTTAATTGGAAAAAGTTCTGTAGCCAGGTCGCCTTTGCTTCGTAGGATTCTCTCTCTCTCTCTTTAGTAGCCCATTACGACTGGATGTTGCAGTAATGTCAGACACACAGGTATCTCAACAGATCGTTCTGTGGCACATAGATTTCTTATAAACACACCCGACCCATAGATCAGCAGTGACCAGAAGGCACCCCATTCTTAAGTATGGTTGAATGATCGAGCGTCCGAATGCTAACAGGCAAGTCACGAGTTCGAACCCGGGCTCGAGTCCGAGTGCCGTCCTTGATTCCACCCGGCTCCGAAGGGTACCTGACACAGTTTAAGAAAAATAAAGGTTGCTGGGCATAGTGCTGAACACGCTATTACTTCATTTGTTGTGGTCACTGAAACAGATGCACTCAACTGCTTCTGCTTCATAAGATCAGAGATTACGAGGAGGCAGCCCACACTTAGATCAACAAACTTTTGACCAGTTGAGCATGAAGCATGACAACTAGACGCTAATGTTAGTACAATAAGTATTTAGACTAAAAAAAATCATTATTTAAACTTAACAAATGTCTATAAAAAAACAAAAATAAAAATAAAATTATTCGCGGTATTGTAAAAGCTAATTGCTTCACTGTGCACAGGGCATTAAATAAGATAGCAGCAAAACAGTTGGATTATATGGCACTCTATAAATTATCGTCTCCAGATATGGTGCCTGTGTCGTTCGTTTCAAACAAAGGTCAATACCGCCGAACACAGATAACAGGTTAAATAAATTATCAAATGTAATTGGACAGGAAACGTTTTTCAACTTAACACTAATACAAGCGTGTTTATATATATATATATATATATATATATATATATATATATATATATATATATATATATATATATATATATATATATATATATATATATTTATATATATATATATATATATATATATATATATATATATATATATATAAATATACGTGTTTGTTGAAACATATGCTCATCAATATGTATGTGTGCCCTTTTTGATATGCATGGATATGCTTGGGTATGTGTTTAAATTGATGTACTACAAAAGTATACTTGTGTGTTTGCATGTTTTATAAATTGTATATGATGAGTTCTTGTTTTGTTTTAAAGAGGAAATATTTTTTGAAAAGAAAAAATTTGAAAATTGCAATCTTATCTAGCAGTACTCGACATGGTGATATCGGTACCTCTTAAGACCATAATATGTTCATGTCCCATGTTTTTGGGTTGTTGTTGTTGTTGTTGTTGTTGTTTTGTTTTGTTTTGTTTTGATTTGTTTGTTTGTTTGTATGTTTGTTTGTTTGTTTGTTTGTTTGTTTGTTTTGATTTGTTTGTTTGTTTGTTTGTTTGTTTGTTTGTTTGTTGTTGTTTTGTTTTGTTTTGTTTTGATTTGTTTGTTTGTTTGTTTGTTTGTTTGTTTGTTTTGATTTGTTTGTTTGTTTGTTTGTTTGTTTGTTTGTTTGTTTGTTTGTTTGTTTGTTTGTTTGTTTGTTTGTTTGTTTGTTTGTTTGTTTGTTTGTTTGTTTGTTTGTTATTATTATTATTATTATTATTATTATCATTATTATTATTATTATTATTATTATTATTATTATTGTTATTATTATTATTATTATTATTATTATTATTATTATTATTATTATTATTATTATTATTATTATTATTATTATTATTATTATTATTATTATTATTATTATTATTATTATTATTATTATTATTATTATTATTATTATTATTATTATTATTTATTTATTTATTTATTTATTTATTTTTTGCGTTTGTTGCAGCACACAAATATTTTGATGTTAGATCAATGTGTGAACATCCACATGAAACGAGCCGCTAGTTCCCCCCCCCCCTACCAACTAACCCCTCCTCGGTCCACGCAAGGTCTCAAAAGTGAAAGGCAATTATTCTGAAAACTGAACATAATAAACAGCACTTAGAAATATATAACATTGTCTTTTTAGTGTTCGTGACAAAAGCACTTTTAAAAAATTTAAATAAACAACTAAAAAGTTATATTACAATACAGATTTGTTTAGCTGCTCGTGTTTGCATTCAAAGGTAAGTTGTATTTAACAGTTAAATCAATTACTGTACGTGAAGAAAACGGATAGTTGGTTTAAAAATGTAACCAGCAGGGCCCAGTGTTAAGCCCTGGTGTGGCTGTTAGATTTCACTCGTAAACAAAAAGAACAAAAAGAGTGTTTTCCTTTTGTGCTTGTCGCCGTGTAACTAACAGCTTACGTGATGTGAATAAAGAACTGAACACCGAACTTCACTTAACAATTATTTTATTTAGTGGGGGGAGGGGGAGGGGGGGGGGGTAAAGTTAGCGTTTAACAAAGCTTCAATATTTGTTGTAGTTTAACTTGCCTTAATAGACTTTTTTTTAAAGACTACATTGTAATCTAATCTGTGGTTTTGTGTTGCTTAGCACAATTAGAAAACTGTACACATCTTGATTAACCTCATACAATAGAATACTCTGAAGATTTGAAATGCAGCCCAAACAAGTTCGCAGAATTTCCAAAGTAGTGTTAAAAATACAATAACTTTTTTTAAAGATAGTAAAGCTTGTTCAGGGAATTTGTCTCTGTTTTTTTTTTTTTTTTTTTTTTTTTTTTTTTTTTTTTGTATTACTCAAAACAGTTCTACAGAAACAGGTGGGAATAAATTTTTCAAAATGTATTTTTTAGTAAGCTGATATATTAGTCTACCCTCTTAATATATTTTATTCCATCGTGTTTATTACACTATTTGGTTTCTCGTTAACTGGAAAATAATTCCTTTTTAAATGCTTGCTTCATTAATATTAATACCAGCGCACGAGTTTGAATGTATCAGATAAATACTTTTGTGTTGTAATGTTAACCGGCCCAGCTGTTGCGTGAGATAGGCACTCATTTGTTGCTTTTCGCATGTTCGGTAAAAATTAATTAACCGTGGAACAGGTCGATCGCTAGTGTCTAACACAGACAGCTTCTGCCCGCTGCCCGCTAAACCGGTCATCATACATTTTCATAATTCAGTTTTTTTTTTTAATACCAGCACTTAATCTACTTGGCCAACATATGCTACATGATAGCTAGAGTTTAACTTGGTTGATATTTTCTAACATGATTGTCTGTATAATGTGACTGAAATCTTTTTATTATTGAATCCCATTTTTCAGAAGTCAGAGGCTGCTCACTCCTGCTCACCTTATCTAATTCACACACATTTAACAGTGGTAAAGATATTACTTTAGTAGATATATATTTATTGCTTTAACTGTAGTTTATATTCTACAGAAGCGTATTTTTGAAACGTTCATTTCTATGTTTCTTTTGTAAGGGTGATAATATTTCAACTTTTATTTTTTTAAAATAAAGTTCCCTTTTCAAACCCGGAGGTCTATGGGGCAAGCGAAGTAAAGTTCACGTTTCTTTTACCTCGGCATATGAGGGGATAGTGTGGTCAGCACTATGCCCAGCCGCCTTTACTTTCCCTGACATGAGTTAGGTACTTATCAGAGCTGGGTGGACTCGAGGCTTTCGGGTTACCACTCGAATGATATACCGCTGGGCTTCTCAGTCCCCCCCTCTCCCCCCACCCCCCTTTGTATTTGTAGTTTTACCATAATTTGGTAAGCATTTCATACCTAGTTCACTAATTAGCTTACACAGCTCACCAAAATAAATGCACGTAAATGTTGTTTTTTTTTCAACCATTGCACATGTATCCTTATGCCTGTCATGGATAGGTAACATAACTGAAGGTAGCACACCTGTGAACAGATCACCGTTTTATTTCACAAGCTGGGCTCATATAAACTAGAAAGCTAGTTCTACCTTTAGCATATGGGTCGACATGTCCCTATGCTAATTTAGTTTAAAAATAAATAGTCGGGTAATAGATATTAGAATACAATGAGTAACTGGATACAACTAAAACCGTGAAGTTAAAAGCCTTAACATAACCAGCTTAATAGCACGGTACAGCACGTTAAAATACTACACACCAAAGCATACTCTCCACCCAACTTTTTTATTCAAGAGTCGTCCCCCCCCCCCCCCCCATCCCCTACCACCCCCTAGACTCAACCCATTGAGATATCCAGTTCCTTTATAAGTATTTCAACTTAATTGATTTTTTTACTTGAAAGGACTTATACTTAGAGACTGGATTAAACTTATTTTCTGCTCTACGTAACCCACAGACTTTATTGAGACGAATAGTCGAGCCACTTAAAAGAACTGACACGTTAGATAAGAGAAGCTCTGTTTGCTAAGCACACAAAAATCTGGGCTTATCTGTGCGGAAATAGGAAAATCGGGAAACAAAAGCTTGTGGTCTCCTTGTACAAATCTGTACGGCAGTAGGCAAATTAGGCAACAAAAGCCCGGGGTCTCCTTGTACAAATCTGTACGGCAGTAGGCAAATTAGGCAAAAAAAAATCGGTATCTCATCTGTACGAATCTGTACGGCAGTAGGCAAATTAGGCAAAAAAAGCCCGGGGTCTCCTTGTACAAATCTGTACGGCAGTAGGCAAATTAGGCAACAAAAGCACGGGGTCTCCTTGTACAAATCTGTACGGCAGTAGGCAAATTAGGCAAAAAAAACTCGGGATCTCATCTGTACAAATCTGTACGGCAGTAGGCAAATTAGGCAAAAAAACTCGGGATCTCATCTGTACAAATCTGTACGGCAGTAGGCAAATTAGGCAACAAAAACTCGGTGTCGACTTTGTACAAATCTGTACGATTCAGTCTTTAACGGATACGTGCATGTCGGCCGCCGATTGAAGGGCAGACGGTAAAGCAGAATGGTTAATTACGGGCTAAGGAATTAATTAATTAAACGGTCAGACCATTAACATGTGAGTGTGTTAGTACAAGGGACAATGTTTATAGACACAGCATGCCAGGTAGAAACGTCGAGCAGAGGAGACATGTTTGTTTTAATACTAGCGGCTAACAGACAGTGTTGTCTTGTCACTATTATCATATTGCTGTACTTGCTTTAAATCCTGAACCCTCAAAATGCAGTATATTATAAAATACTTCAAATACACACACAATTACACACACCCAATATATATATATATAATGTAAATGTTTCAGAGGCGTAGCGACCCTTCCCGGCGCCCAGGGACAAACTTTTCGATTTGCACCCCCCCCCCCCTCAAAATTTCGATTTGCACCCCCATCCTCAAGATTTCGATTTGCACCCCCCCCCCCAAACTTTCAATTTGCACCCCCCTCAACCTTATTTTTCCAACCAATTTTGGCTCCCCCTAAGGTCGGCGCCCGGAGACATATGCCCCCCCGCCTCCCCCGCCTCCCCCCGCCCCCGCCCCCCCTCGCTATGCTACTGAAATATTTATATATATATATATATATATATATATATATATATATATATATATATATATATATATATATACGTCTATGTGTGTTTAGTTATGCTAATTGTGTGTAAATAGATATTCCGCTTCACTTTAGTTTGAGCCGGTAAACTCTGTCTGTACTATTGAAAATGCTATCTATTTAAAAATCCTCATTTTTACTTTTATCACCTGTGCCGCGGGCTTTTTCTTTCCATCACCACCTCAGCTAAAATATTTCGATCTGTAGGGAACGACAGAGAATGTTGGGCTGAGGCACGTACGGCCTTGATAAAAACTTACTCGTCATGCATCAGTGAACATATTTGGGGAGCTTCTGTTTACCAGGGCACGTATGTATGTAGCGGCCTGGTGCAGTGAAACTCTCTCTCTCTCTCCCTCTCCCCCTCTCTCCCTCTCTCCCTCTTATAAAGTTATAAGGGCATAACGACTCGAGCAGCTCTATTGAGAGATTGTCCATAAATGCCGTCTAACATGGAGGGGAAGGCGGGAATATTCTGACCTTCCTGATAAGGCAGTTGGAGGGGGGGTATAGGTATGTGACAGCATATATTTTTAAGTTTTAAAAATAAAATGGAAGAAGGAAATAGTAAATTTTCGTTGCGTCATTTAAGATCCTATGAATGAAGACACTATTTGGAGAATTTAGCACTTCTAATACATTTCCAACACACAGACACACGCATTTGACCACCGTTTATACTTCCTTCTTGATTAGCATAATGTGTGCGGGTGAGGGGGAAGGTAATCAGTCGAGAAACAAGACAGTAGTAGTGGCCTCACCAGGGACAAAAAAAATTGCCCAGTCTGACAGAGAGTGTGTGAATTCAACACAAAGAAATTGAATTACAAAATTAAAATTAAAAAAAAAAACAGTAACAGGGGTGTCCAAGATAATAAAGCTAATTTTAAGATATATAAATAGATCACTATCGGTTGAGCACATAATCAGCATCATCACTGAAGTAAAACAAAAGCCCAGGGGCGTAGCGAGGGGGGGGGGCGGGGGGTGCGGACCGCACCGGGTGACACCATTTAGGGGGTGACACCAAGGCAAAAAATAACAAAATATATAGAGAAAAAGTTGAGGGGGGGGTGCAAATCGAAAGTTTGAGGGGGGGGGGGTGCAAATCGAAAACTTGAAAGTATGTCCCCGGGAAGGGTCGCTACGCCTCTGGGGGGGTGACACCATTAAGTGCCGCACCGGGTGACACCCGACCTCGCTACGCCTCTGCAAAAGCCTACTCAAAACTGAAATTAACTAGCACTATACCTAATACAAACCTTAAAATAACTCACACAATTAGCGCTTAAGCTAATACAAACCCACTTTGAACCCCAACAAATTAACGCAGCGACTAATTAAATTTCTAGAACGGCATAACCATAATAGCTTGAAAGCTTCGAATGTCGAACTTGAGCGAACATTTGCGAATAGGCAAAAAAAAATCAAATTTGCAAATATTGCAGTACAAAATACAGTGTTTAAATAAAAGTGTGTTCATGAAGACGAAACAATATAATCCACAATCAGATCAACTAAAAAGAATCAACTGTTGAATTAAAGCTTTACAAAATCCATTACAAAGGTTTACAATAGCTCAGGTATGTTAAGTATTAGCGCTCTTGTTTTGTATCGAAGCGTAGTCTAATTGGAAGTATTTCAAGAATGTTTGGTGTAGAGGCTTAACAATGCCCTGAAAAATGTGTTAGTCTATCTGTTGATTAAAAAATTAAATAATGGTGCAACTGTCTTCGTCACTCCTCGTGAAAAGGTTAAACATCTTTGGGTGACCAGTGGAGTCACAAGGTCAAATGTAACACGGTGCGGTAACTGATAAGGGTAGGAGGGGGGCACGCCTGTCAAATGACGAAAACAAGATACATCTGTCACTATCGGAATTCAACACCTTCATTGTTAAAATTTAGATAGGCATGCACGATAAAACGTGTATTCATTAATGCTCATGCTATTCATATTATTCGCATTTATTATTTTGTGTCAAGTAACGCATTTGCTACTAAAACATAAGAGAATATAACTGTTTCAAATATATCAAGTAAATTAACATTTTAGCTCAATAATCCGGTGGATTACCCCCGCGTTTGATGCTGTATTTAGCAGCGATCAGTTGTTGTATTGCGGCCGGCTTGAAAAAGATCTGTTATTGACACTTAACGATCAATTCAATGACTGGCCTGCACCAATACCCCCCCCCCCCACCCTCTCCCATATCCGTCAACATTGCTAGAAATGAGATCAATGTTTTCCCGTAGGAGGGGGGGGGGGCACATACATAGAAAAAAATATCTAGTAAGTTTTATCTATGTGTTCCCCCCCACGCTCGGAAGATTCAAGTGTCCCACCCTTGCACCAAGTTAGCAGCACTTTACTTATAAAAGTGAAAACTACCTGGATACAATAACGTCACAAGGGGGAAGTACAAATTATATGTATACATTGATAACTCCAGGCAAGTTTTGTGTAGGGGGGGGGGGGTGACACCTAGATAAAGCTTGCTAATAATAGAGAAAATAAGTCTACAATCAGCTGTTTTAAAAACCGACTACAGATAAACATCGTTACCATAATCTAGGAAAAGTTTAAAGCTGTCACCCAGAAAATGGGAGGTGAGGTGACACACGCTGAAACGTTTGTAAAACTTAATGTGGAAAATTTTTTATTGAGTACCTTCGATTACTGATACGTCATTTATCGACAGGGGATGGATGTGACTTAACATGTAATGCTTTTCCAGTTGTCGCGTATTCATAAGGAGTTTCAGCATTTTGGGGAGAGGCGAAGGAAGAATAGTATGTGGTAGGAAGAGAAAAAAATGGTCAGAGAAAACAACGCTTTATGTAGGTGGATTAATATAATAAATCATTTACGAAAATCAATGCCTTCGCAAAAATTGAGTTGAAAGAAGGTGTGATAGTAAACGTAAAGTAATTTTACAGAGCAAACAATGTCTAACTGATCAGATTCATATACCAGATCCATCGAAAGGATATTGGGTTGAGACCCCATTGGAAAATTGCAAACCATCATATCATTAGTTGCTTGATCGTGATTGCTAGGTAACTGATCAATCATCCCAACCCTACAAAACCTTTGAAGCTAACATACATCTTCAAACACCAATCTAAATTTAACTTACTACTAACCCAAAGCAGAACCTTCACACACAAAAAAAAAAACATTTAACAAACGCCAAATAAAAAGAAAATTAATTAATGAATCAAAACAAAAACCTATGTGCCCTGAAAGAATTATTTACACATTTCCCTTTACCATAGCACCCCCATTACCGAGCAATACATGTTCACCAAAGGCCAGTAGATTAGGATTCCTGGTACGCCGACCTTTGACCATAAGTGATTTGACCGTGGGTGCTTTGTCCGTAACATGGGCTTTGACCAACGTTTTTTTTTTATAGATGGTCTATGATTAAAGGTGTTTTGTCCATACAGGGTAAAGATTAACTTAACAGGAAATAAAAAGTTGCGTAATCATTTTTTAAGGTGTGTATTCCTTATGTGTTTGCGAGGTAATGCAATCTTGCAATCCTGTTTCACAACTCTCTACCCGGATTAAATCAACCACCCCTGTATTTAGAACATAGCTACATTGTTATTGCGAAATAACTGCATTATGTCATTGGTTAGAGATATGCCGAGGTTATAAACGCACACCTGTGAATAATATCAATGCTACACGTTTTTTTATACCAGTATACGATTAGTTGTGTATATCTCTTAGTTAATCAGCAGCCAAATAAAGACAGACTTAACAGTGATTTGTTTTAACTATTAATAGGAAACATATTCAGCATAAGAATCTGATAGTAAAATATAAGATATTAATTGTAGGGTGCGAAATTCCACATGTAATTTCGGAGAAACATCAGTAGCCATTTAATCTATAAGGTATAATTACAGGGTACACCGCAGGGGGGGGGGGGGGCGGAAAAATAGATAAACGGTTCAAAGAGACAGACATCGTAGACAGGACAATAGTAGCTTTTATGCTGACCATTGGCCACGATTGTTAGCGCCAGAGGGGATAATTTATTAGGCCTGAGTTTCTCGTTCTCACGACGTACAATCCGTTAGGGTAAAGCGTCGCTCGGCAGAAGGGATGTTCATTTGACTAACAAACGACATAAAGCAACAAAGAAAGTCTCCTTTTCCTTTTGTATTAATTAACTGCGTCTGCTTCGGGTAACACAACTAAATACCCCTATATATATATATATATATATATATATATATATATATATATATATATATATATATATATATATATATATATATATATATATATATATAAAGAGAGAGAGAAAAAAAATAGTGAGTGAGATACGTTTATACGTTACTGCACTATATTGACCGTATAACTGCCTTCACCCTGCATGGATGTGCAACTAGCTACATCATTAGCGGGCATATAACTGTTGCTAAACCATACTTGGGTGGGTGTGCAAATTACGCTACACCTGGGTGTTTAGCCGTAACTATGTCATATTTGTATGTGTATGACTACACAGTTACTGGGTGTAAACGTGTGACTAAATCATACATAGGTGTATAATTGAGACTACGTCACACTTATGTGTGTAATTGTGAATACATCATACATGGCTGTTGAGCTGCGATCTAATCAAACCTGGATGCAGGCAAACTGGCGATATCATACTTGTATGTATAACCAGTGGCGTCACTAGGTCAGGTGTCACCCGTTGCGGTAAGCTGCCACCCCTTCCAACAATTGAGCATTTTTGGTGTGTTGTCATCCCCCTCTCCACCAACTAGTTCATTATTCTTACTGTATAAAAACATTGTTTGGTCCGTAAATTTTAAGCATTGTCGACTTGGTCTCTCCCCAAAATGGTGTCATCCAGGTGTGGACCGCAGCCGCCTCGACCTGTGCCGCTACAGTGTAAAACTTTGCCTTATAGTACCTTGGTAGCGATTTGTTTTGCAGTCAAATTAAGAAAAAAGATAAATAAATTTGTTAAAACAAATTTACAAGCAAATTATATTTATTTCATAACCAGCAATTCATATTCTCATGAAGAAGGCAGACATTTTTTTTGAATTGGAAAAACATCATCATATTTCTGAGAATAATATATTGACAGTTTTATTTGGATTTAAAAAAAAGTATTTGTAAATTAAACTTTCAAAAACAAACACCAGTGTTATAGATTCACAAAATATGTAAAGAAATATTTGTATAAAAATCATTTTTATTTACGTAAGAAAAATAAAAATGTTCTCTCTATGTGCATGTTAATTTATATCATTATTTAAAAAACTGATACCTAAATGTGTCTACACTTAACTAACTTTGGACATGGGAACTTTAACAAAGATTGTATGTAGACTTTGTGGTCCAGACAACTTACGTTGCTTGCAGTCGGCGTGCAGACCTAACTTAGTAGCTAGTGTTGGGCGTCGCCTATGTCTATCATTGAGGCTCTAGGTTTAAAGGTATAAAAGGGAGGGTATGTTCGACAGTTGACCTAAGGCATCTAAATATAGCTATAGGTCAATGTCCAAGTACAACATTGAACACCGAATTTCGATGACACACTTCCTAAAAACAGACGTCAAGCTTTTTTTTTTTTTACATTTTCAATTACCCCCTCCCCTTTGATCTCAGTTGCTTGATTAGTTTAATTTGATTAAAATTGTTAACGTTCATTAACTGTTCTCATTTTTTAAAATTATCGTTTAATTTCTGACCCCCAAATGCACTTTGGATCATGCATTTTATGTCGGCTTTTAGCTTTTAAAGGTAAGTGTGTTGTTAGCAGGATATAAAGAGCAGCTATGGTAAACGGTTCTCTTTTTTTTTTCTAAATTTTACCGCAATATAATGAAAGACTTAATAAACAATCTTCTCTATATAAACGGAAATAATTCAGATAATGCTTATTTTATTGTAAAAAATATATATATTTGCGATCTGAAACTTGGATGGTAAGGGGTAGTTCCCAGATATGTGGTAAAGGGAAGGGGGGGGGGTTAAATACTTTACATCGTCAAATGGGTCTTGGTGGGTAAAATGATACATCATCTATATAATATATCAGTACTATATATAAAAACTCTAAATTAAACATTTTTAAAACAATTAGTCTATGTAACAGATGCTTTGGTAAACGTATCTTAACTTCTGACTAGGCCGTGGCCATTTTTTAACAAATGGAACCCTAGGGTGCGACTTCTGTTAGTGAACAATTAGAACGTTAGTTTACAAAACAAAACAAAAAAAAACAGGAATAAATAATCACAAATGCTTCGCGTGGAATGTGGAAATCTTTAAATATGTACTGCACAAGGCAATTATTTAAAAAAACAATAAGACAAGGCAATCATTTAATAAAGTGTAAAGTATATAAACAAACAATAAAATAGAGTTTGTTTTTGTATAGAATTTGTTTTTTACATCATGGTGGTAGCCATTGGAATAAGTCATGGCTTGTCACAGATGGTCAGACTAGCCTATTTTACAGTTGATATTTATTTATCAAAATCTCTGATAGTCATAAAAAAACAAGTGAATATATATATATATATATATATATATATATATATATATATATATATACCAAAAACAGAAATTAGTGTATAGTAAATAATCAAAAAAATTGCATTAAAACAGGTATAGACATAGAACATGGAATGCTAAACTATATATTAATTACAAAATCAAGGCGGGATTTCTAATGCATGTTAATCATTTTTACAACTTGGCGACAACTCCTTATCTGATTTTTTAATGTTCACTATTGGTCAGAATGTCTAAAGTATTTTGATATGTGCTTTAAAAAGCAATGAGAAATTTTAGACTCGTATTTGGCGATGCTATTTAATTTACAACCTCGTTCGTTAAGTGGAAATTCGTGTTCGTCACTATTTGTTAGCTTACATCTCCAAAACTAAAGGGTTTTCAGTATTTGCCTAAAATTTGTACCCCACTGAATTATGAAAATGAATCGAAAATGTATTGTTTTAAACTTAGTGTCACGCATAATTTTGGTATTTATTACCTTCCCACTACAAAAAGTCCTTAGCTTTAGCACCCTAAAACATAATTTTCATAAGATAAACTGTTGGAAATGTTCGCCTTATTTCTCTGACAACAGCTACTGTCACATTTTTTGTTTTTGTTTTTCAAACCCGTGACTGAAGACGTAAGAAAGTAGGCCGTTCGATAGATTTATAGATTTTACTGAAATCTGCATAGGAGTTAAGAAAAAAAAAAGTACTTAAACTCGGCCTTTACTTGACGCTGCATACTATGCTACAGTTAGTCTCTATTTTATGCTGCACGCTATTCTACGGTTAGCCTTAATCAAGGATCACTCTTGACGTGTAGAAAACGTTTAGATAAACTATGAATCATTTTAGCGATAATATAAGCCTAAATTATTTTATCTCTACGCGGATTTTGTCGAAGTGTTGCTCTTTATGTATCCTACGCCATGGGCATGAGGACCCATGTGTCTGTCAAAAATAAAATCCCACACGACTTTGATCCACGAGGTGTGGTAAGGCAGGTTGTCGTAATACTCCGGGGCGATCCGCTTCAGTTCAGCTAGACGGGTGTATGGAATGTAAGGGAAGTCGTGATGCTCGTTGTGGTACCCGACATTGTAGAGGATAAAGTTCAATGGCCCATAATAGGAATGGGTGGCCTGGCCTTTGGTGAACATGTAATGCTCGGAAATAAAATGGCCTGCGAGGGGGTGTAGCCCAAGGGCCAAGAGAGTACCAGCGACCATGTACACAACGGGCTTGATGCCAAACAGTTGAAAAATTAGCAGGTCGTAGGAGAACTGGACTAGCGTATTGATCATCTCCCAGCCGGTTAAAGGTTTGGGGCTTTTGTAAAAAGGACGGATGGAATGGAGAATAGGATGCAATAGGAGCCAAATCACCTTTGTGAGTGGACGTTTGAAAAGCCAGGACTCCAATCTGGTTGGGATGTCCACATCCTGGTACTCTTCTCCCAGATACCGGTGGTGGTCGGCGTGGTATTTTTTGTAGGTGATGGCCATCGGGACACCGAGGGGGAGGTTGCACATTAAGCTAAGAACCCGGTTCATCCATGCATATTTTCCGTGCCCGAAAGCCAGGTTGTGTCCGATTTCATGAATGGCTGAGCCCAGTGAATGGTTAAACACACCGCCTATACAGTAGGCCATAAAGATAATAAATGGCCAGGAGCTGTCTTTTATTAGCCAGCAAAGGATAAACTGTGAAATAACAGACAGCGTGGTCGGCACGACAATCCACATGTCGGGTCCCATCAGTTCTTTGATTTCCGGGTGTTTGTCGAGAATCTCCTTCCTTCTGCCAGTGTGGGGCTCCCCTGTGTACATCCATTCATCGTCATCCATGCTTATTTTTGTTTTGAGGGTAATAAAACTACCGAATAATTTAAAAGGCTCCTTAGGTATTTTTAAAACCCGATGGGGTTCTTTTTTCTCTGAGTGGCAATCGCCGTTCATTGTTTTTTCATGGAAGCCGTTAGTGGCAGTTTTAATAGAATGGTTGCTGTACCCATTCATCCCATTAGAGTGTCCGTTTAATTTAGTAGACATCTTTGCTTAATTCTGAAAAAAAAATAGATAAAACGAAAAATTATTAAAGTTCTTACGGTATATTTTAGGAATGTTACAAATGTATAAAAAGTTATTTTAAAAACTAAACAGTTTTACTTTGTTTATAACATTGATTAGGGTAATTGTGTTTGAAACAGTTGATAACAAACAGAATAAAGCGGTCTAATACACCTCACATGTTCTCGATTCTAATACCGTATTCATTTCTACTCTAAACTATTCAGATCAGGGGCGGAACTACAGTGCCGCCAGACGCCGCAATGCGGGGGGGGGGGGGGCCAGACCAATTGGGGGCCCAAAAATCCTGGCTAAATTATTTAAAAAAAAAAATAGGTGGAGGTCGAGTTATCTTTCTTCTACAGTTACAAACAAACACGATAGTCGGCAAACGTCTTTGAGAAAAAATGCACTGACTATAGCTCGAGAGACCGCCAGACATATAGACAACTTCAAAGACGAAGCATCTGAAATTTGACTGTGCCGGTACGCTTTGAAATCGGGCTGGGGAAATGTTGCGGCGAGGCGACTATCCTGGTCTTCTAGACCAGGGGTCTCCAAATACGGCCCGCGGGCCGGAAGCGGCCCGCGATGTCCTCTTATCCGGCCCGCGGAGATCTTTTTGTCCACAGAAAAACCGTTTTTTGCTGATGGCTTAGGAACTTTGCCCAGAAAATCAAAGACATGCCTGGAAGAAACTGGCCCTCGAACTGAAATTTTATAGTTAATGCGGCCCTCGGACAGAAAAGTTTGGAGACCCATGTTCTAGACGATCGGAAAAAGTCGGCACTATTGATGTAGATGTTTATCGGCGCTTTCTTGTCCCCTTCCCTTCCCAACTCTCTCCCCCCCCTCCCCCCCACCCCCACCCCTCACTAGGAATAAGTCTCGCTACTACACTCGATGACTAAATCTAATTAGGTGTCGCACCAATGTTTCTTCCAGGGTAGACTGTTTTCGGGGGAGGGGAGGGGGGGAGCTCTGCCGGAAGAAACAATGTGTCACACCCATCACCCGTGCAGTAATGTAACCGGTAGTTCCAAGAGCCCCGTGACTCCCCTGACACCTGGGCCGTCGCCGAGGGATTTACAGCATGCCTTGGCGTGTCTAGTTGGTAGTGTGGACAAACCCGCGCCCTAAGATCCAAGAAATGAACTGCCGACATTGTTAACATTTAATTCAACTTCTGGAAAACAGGGCACACGGTTAGTAACGTTTTGATGAAAGCCTCAGTTTAGTGTGTTGGACTATATTTAGAAAGGGGCCAGCTCGTGTGTTGGAAAACCTCTGATTTATTCGTGTACCAGATGGAATTTTTTTTAAATTGAGAATGAACCTTGTTATATATATATATATATATATATATATATATATATATATATATATATATATATATATATATATATATATATATATATATATATATATATATATACATATATGGGGGGGGGGGCCCAAAAAAATTATTTGCGGGACGGCCCATTTTTTCTAGTTCCGCCACTGATTCAGATCTGAAACAAATACGGACAAAAAACTGCTAAGCTTGAGAAGCCCTTCTAGATTTAATTACGGCATTCAAATCGAGCCCTTTCATCTATCCTTTAATCCTGGGCTTGTTAAAAGGATTAAAGGCTGACACCATTATTTAATGCACGTTTAAGAATAGCACTTTGTCCCATTCAGAAGACAAAAAGATTTGACAGAGGAAGCGAAGCTGTCTGAAGTATGGAGTCTAATACATCCTGCGACTTAGCCCGTCGTCATTTATGTTAAAAACTTGCAAATCTTTGTTATTGCAGTGTTAATGTTTTAGCTATATGGTCACCACATCACCGAAAAATACAACCCCTCAACTTTACAGATATCTTTTGTTGTGCAATGTAAAAACTTCCCTCGACTAGAAATTCACGCTTTTGTTTCGATGTTGTTAAACATGATATCGTTTCTGTGACACTGTACCACTGGATGGTTATTGATATTTGCATGTAATTTCCCCAATATTTTATAACTTCCATGGTTTTCTATTTAATTTTCCTGCAACTCGTTTCGGAAACGAATATTAATGGAAAGAAAACGGAATCATTAAGCCTTTTATGTTGTTTTAATTTACAATTTATACCACCTCTAGCTAAAAATGTCACACTGACATGGCAGAAAGACGTATCTTCAAAAACTTGCGGTGTCACTCTAGGCAGCTCAGTGAAGGGATTGGATTACACTCATTGAATATATAGGCCTACTTGAAATAACAAATGAACTTGACGGGAATGCTGGGAGTTCCATTGATCAAATATAAGTCGTGTTTCGACAACTTGTTTTTGATACTTGTGTTGTCTAAACACAAATTTTTTTCTGTGTGGATGCAGTTTCTTTAAGGCATCCAAAAAAAAATCCACCGCCTTCCTCCCCCCCCCCCCATCACGGACGAAAACAATTTTTTAGATTTATACTATAACGCCCCAACCCCTCCCCCCCCCCCCCCGAAATTTTAAGTACTCCCCCCCCCCCCTTGAAGTTTCAAGTGCACCCCGCGGAAAAAAAATGTCTGAATGAAAGCCTGTACAGATTATCAAATGATGTTGTCAGTGTTGTGATTGGATAACTCGATCACTGAAAGAGGCAAACCGACAACTGCATTTCTTTCACAAGAAAGAGAACCGCCGAATCATCAAACCACGGACGCTCATTCTGAAATGGCGATCGTCTGCCGGAAACACGCCCATGAAATTTTTTGAGTTCCCACTGCATGGAACTTGTTGTCTCCCTTTAAACCAAACAAAAGAACAAGACAAAGCGATGGCAGCCTGACGATTATGTCATTACCAGTATCGATTGCCATTCTTTGCCTAAGACTCGATACCTTTTTTTTTTTGCTTTTTAAGCTGATAAAATATCGATAATGCAATTCTTTTAAAATGGTAACTGGTCAGATAAAGGAGCATTACCAAAAAAAAACAACTTCTACACACGTATTATCAAGTATTCCGCGAAGTTCAAATATCAAAATAATACTTTTGTACTGGCTTAGGGTGTATGGTTTGTATTGATCTTTTTTATGCATGCCGAGTCACTGCGTTACCTGTTTAGAGTGTTTGAAAGCCGGAGCTTTAACCCCCAGGTGAACAATGGCATTTTCACCCAGCGATTCAAAGCTTTGCATCTGTCGGCCTAAAACTTTAATCACAGCTTTCAGTTTTAGGCTCCCATACATTAGTTATATATAAGTATATATATATATATATATATATATATATATATATATATATATATATATATATATATATATATATATATATATATATATATATATATATATATATATATATATATATATGTGTGTGTGTGTGTGTGTGTTTGTGTGTGAATGTGTGTATATATATATATATAAATATAAATACATATACTAATTGTTATATGGCTCCCATGCATCTATTATATAACTAGCTGATATGTGGGTCCTTGACATTTGTTATATACACTGGCTGATATATTATTATGGGTACCAGACATTTTGTTATATACACTGGTTGATATATGGCTCCCATACATTCTGTTATATTAACTGGCTGATATATGGGTCCCAGACATTTGTTACAGTTATACACACTAGCTGATATATGGCTCCCATGCATCTGTTATGCACACTAGCTAGTTTATGCTTCTCAAGCTGTCAAGAGCAATGTTTACGGCAATCTTATCACTATGTAAAGATCGGGTTTTACAGATAAACAAACATCTAGAATATATCAATGGCTGAAGAAACAATTGGATTCTGTCCTTGAGATAAAAATACATCATTCAGAATCTTTGAGCCTAAGATTTCAAATTGTAATCAGCTTAAAAGAAGTCCTCTTGTATTAATTAAAACAATGATCTTATCGGGATTTTTAATTTAAATCTTGAACACCTGTCAAAACTCAAAGTACTTGTATTCAATTAAAAATATTAGTACTTGTATTCAATTAAAAATATTAGTACTTGTATTCAATTAAAAATATTAGTACTTGTGTTACATTAAAAAAATATTAGTACTTGTATTGAATTAAAAATAGTAGTACTTGTATTGAATTAAAAATATTAGTACTTATGTTACATTAAAAATATTAGTACTTGTATTGAATTAAAAATAGTAGTACTTGTATTGAATTAAAAATATTAGTACTTGTATTGAATTAAAAACATTAAAATCATCGGCTTATACGTTGTGATACTGCGTAACTCAAGAAATAGCTCAAAAATGTAAGCAACATATTTACATGAATGAAATTCTATCTTATTTTTTTGTCAACTGAGTCTTAAATCACAGACCACTTGCCAAACAAGTATAACTAAGAAGTATACGGCCAGATTTTTTTAAATAGTTAATTTGGAACAGAAAGTAATGTAAAAGTGTCGCTTTAATAAAGCCATGCATAAAGTCCAAATAATTAAATCAAATTTGGAAAAACAAGTTCCGGGGTTTAATCGCGAAGCACTATTACTGTCAGTAGTTTAGTGTTCAACATTGGTACCGTGGCAGTGGTTTAGCGTTCAACATTGGTACCGTGCCAGTGGTTTAGCGTTCAACATTTGTACCGTGCCAGTGGTTTAACGTTCAACATTGGTACCGTGCCAGTGGTTTAACGTTCAACATTGGTACCGTGACAGTGGTTTAACTTTCAACATTTGTACGGTGACTGTGGTTTAGTGTTCAACATAGGTATAATGCCAGTGGTTTAGCGTTCAACATTTGTACCGTGCCAGTGGTTTAACGTTCAACATTGGTACCGTGACAGTGGTTTAGTGTTCAACATTGGTATAATGCCAGTGGTTTAGCGTTCAACATTTGTACCGTGCCAGTGGTTTAACGTTCAACATTGGTATTGTGCCAGTGGTTTAACGTTTAACGCTGGTACCGTTCCAGTGGTTTAACGTTAAACGCTGGTACCGTGCCAGTGGTTTTATTGTTGGAGACTGGTACTGTGCCAGCTGGTAGTTTAGCGGTCAACGTTGGTACTATTCACCGTTATCAGCGAGAGACCTGAATGTTACAGTTTTAAGGGCTTGGTCTCAATGTCAACACAAAAAATACTACTTGAAAGTGTCACGTGACCCGTCCCAGCGGAGGTGAGATCTTGGTCCAGTTTTAATTGGTCTTTCGTCATTTTTTTTTTTTTAAGTCGTTATTTTTAGTCCAGGAGTTTTTGTTTCTACTAGCTTTAGAAAAAAAGTACTAGTTGGAATTTTTTTTTAAACTTTAGAAAAAAAAAAAAAAACAAGCAGACCGCCTTATTCGACAAGAGGTTTTGGGGGATGACTTTGAATAGACCAATAGTGGTAGGGTTTGGCGAATCCAAACATTCAACAATTTATTCATTGTTTAAGTAGATTTTTAATTAGAAGCAGAGGCATTGCGAGGGGGAGGGGGCGGGGGGGGGGGGTTGCGGACCGCACCGGGTGAAACCATTTAGGGGGGTGACACAAAGGCAAAAAATAGCAAAATATATAGAGTAAAACTTGAGGGGGGGGGTGCAAATCGAAAGTTTGAGGGGGGTGCAAATCGAAAGTTTGAGGGGGGGGGGGGTGCAAATCGAAAATTTGAAAGTTTGTCCCCGGGAAGGGTCGCTACGCCTCTGGGGGTGACACCATTAAGTGCTGCACCGGGTGACACCCGACCTCGCTACGCCACTGATTAGAAGTCCCCCAAAACTAGTACCGTCAATAGTTATGGGAACTCAGATGATGTGTCTCGTAGTGTAGGTTACATAACATCTACCAATATAGGCTTTAAAGTATTGTTTAAAGTTAAAATCAAAATTAAATTTTTTAGCCCAGTTTGCAAGGAAACAAGATATTACCAACATTACACTTAAGTAGATACAGGTGTACGGAATGAATATAGGTGGAGTGGTGTCGAATAAAACCAAGGTCGCTCAGACATGTGGCTGACTGTCGAATAAGAGCAAACGATGTTTGCTTAGTGCTAGGAGGGTGGATTACAAAAGTGGTTTAAAAATTCTTGCGTAAGAGGAACTAAAAAAAAAGACTGTCAAAGAAAAAGTAAACACGTCTGAGCTATGAGACGGTATATGGACACTCCCGAATATCTAAATTGTCTATAGACATGTCTCCCGTGTATCTTTTTATCTATAGACTCGTCCCCCGTGCATCCAGAAGGTCTGTGTGTATATAAAAGACGTTGGGAAAACTCCCTAATGTATATTTATGCCCCACTCAGACCATTTTTTAGATTCTAATTATGTAATAAAATCGCGCAAATGGCGAGGTCCTACGATTTATTAATCTTGAACCGTATAAAGTTTGAGCAGTTTACAACATGACATTTTTATCGCCAGCGTTTGTTTTGCATTCTTAGTTCTAACTTGCTCGTTATATTGAATTTAGTTACAGATCCAGTTTGTTTTTCCCCCCTTCTTCTAGCGTAGGCAAAAGACATAGTTTTTACTCTAGCTAATAAAATAACAGATACAATACAGTGCCTATGCTAAACATAATGTTATATTACGTAACAAATTGGTATTAAACGTTACATAACAGTATTTACATAATATGAAAAAAATCATTGCTTACACAGGCTATTGTTTTTATACTCCATTTCACCTATATCAAGACGGTCTTATAATGAGCTCCTTTGTACCCTTTCATTAATTTCTTTAAATAGGCCTACGATATTAAAATTAACAATATTTTTCTATAAGAGACCCCACACGAACTGTTTCAATCATCTTACACGCACATCAGCTTGGGGAGGTTGTGGGAGTGGGTTTGCCGTATTATCTTATCATGACAAGCAAATGTCAAAGTATTTGCTTGGTCTGTTTCTATGGCGATGGTTTCTTTTTGCACAGATCTGATTGATTTCACCGTTCGCCGACTGGCCAAACGCTGCTACTTGGGTGGCTGGCGGTTAGATATTTGAGGTGTAAAAGATGGTTTGTTGACATTTTAAATATCCATTCGCCTTTTTTTCCGCATGGCGCCGGTAAATGTAAAAGTTCTAAATTTTGAGCTCTTATTGAGAAAATGTTTCGATTATTGTAAAGAGTAAACATGACGGGCCTGGTGAGAAATAAAGAGCTCTTTAGAGTTTGAGGCGCCGGTTCGTCATGCATTAAGTTCAAGGAAATTGAGAACGGCTATTTTTTTCTCCTCACAATCTTGACATCAAACGACAGCCAATGTTGAAGCATTTACAATTGGAAGTGTACTTTCTGATTACAAAATACTCTTATAAAACCATAAGATAAGAGTAAGCCAGGAAAAATCGACGGAAACCATTCACGTATTACATAACAGTGGCAGTGTTTTCTCCCGGGGGGGGGGGGGGGGGGCGCACTTGATATTTTCGGGGGGCGGACTAAATTTCCCGGGGGGGGGGGGGGGGGCGGACAGGGATAAAAGTATTTGTTTTCTATATAAATTCCAGTTCGTTCTGAGGGGGGGGGTAGACTTTCTTCGAGGTTGGAATAAACTCCGTGGCCATCTAAATAAGAACCTACGTAAAATGCTTTAGAAACAACAGTGCCACTCTCGCATTATGCCTAGAGTTTGGTGGCAGCACATGATGATCGCAAGTAAAAGCCTAACTTAAGGCAACTGCTTCGATTATTCTCAGGTTCTCGCTGGTGGTATCGAACTCTCAGAACCGCCGAGCCATGCATTTGCCGGCACCGTTATTACCGGTGCTTTGTTGGATACGCCAAAGTGGTTGCTGGTCGATATGTAGGTCGGGGCGCTCACAATGTGTATATGTTGATCCAGTTGCTTTTTAAGTTGGATTTCTTGGATAAACTGCGGCGAGTTCTCTGGTTACATAGGGGGTGTGTTTAAATATAACCGATGAAAGCCGAAACAGACTGTATATAATGACAGGACAAGCATTGTGGGATACAAAAGAACAATGATGTACGAATAGCCTAATGTTACCTGAAGGTTCGAAATATATTGTGAAAAAGGCCGCCGACAAAGCCCAAATACCAAATAACAGTCACGTTCTTGTAAGCCGCTGATGGGGCTTAATTAGCAAATAACACGTTTGTGTGTACTACTGACTGGCTTGTTTAGATTGATTTGTCAAGCAGCTAATTTAATTTTAATAATAACATTCATTCACTGGTTAACATATAATGAGAAATAGAGGATAATAGCAAAGAAGACTCGATACTTCCAACTGTCCATAAGGGGTCGTCCATAAATGACGTCACACTCGTAGGGGGAAGGGGGGTCCGTAATTTTGTGACGGTGTGTGATGAGGGGGAGGGGGGTGTTCAGATGGTGTGACGTCACTTGTTTTGCATTATAAAAAGCAATGTTAGAAAACGAGTTTTAGCCGTTATTTCGCGTTTTAGAATACGGTTTTAATAGTTGTAATAGGAATTGATCAAAATATCGATGTTTTAGAAAAATCCAACAGCAATTTCGAGGGGGGGTTGTAGGCTGAGGTGTGACGTCATTTTAGGGGGGTCTGACTTTTTGTGACGACGTGTGACGGAGGGGAGGGGGGAGGTAAAAATCGTTTTAAAAAGCGTGACGTCATTTATGGATGACCCCTAGCCGCCCCGCCCCACCTCCTCTCACTAATTTATTTTTGTCTCTCGGTCCTAGCTATGTTACTATGTACTGACTCCTCACAATCGCCTAATCAATGTGATGATGATTCGAGTTTTTAAAAAAACCTAACATTGTGCCAGAAGGAAATCAGCTGCTGGTTGTATGTCAATAGCTTTAAGGAAAAAAAACACCAGTATTTTTTTACAGTAGATTATAAACACACACACACACACACACACAAGTACCAGATGTTATAAGCAAACACCAAGATAAACGCACACTAAATTATCAGATAAACAAAAATACGACAATTTAGTTGCTGTTTTACCATACGAATATTTTTTTTTCCAATAAACAAACGTCCACAGCCTTTGAAAACATGCTAGAACTTTTTCAATGCAATCTACGTTAAGTTAGAAATGGATGAAGTTTTTAAACTCTTGTTCGATCTATATCTATTTGCTGACACCAAAATGCATTTAATCAGCTTGACAGTCCTAAAGTTAACTTGGAAAAAGCAAACAAAATAATTTAAAAGGTAAAATAATTTAATAATATTAAATAAATTATACTTTCAAAATAAAAGTGACCAAATGTACAACGAACGAAACACGTACAGGTTATCCCAACACTTTATATCGCAGACACGCTAGGTAGGCGACATTGTTTGCTCGAGACTGTGTAGCAGACTTCACCTACACGCACTCAGTAGCCCGTGGATACTCATGAATATTTCATCAGCGTTAGACCAACTTTCAACACGGACGCCGGCTTTAAGTCACAAATAACAGCTCGTTCGATTTATAAACACTAACGATGTCGCGAATTTCTCATGTTAGTATATTTAGTATATAATAAACCACTCTGTTGTGTGTTATAATGTATTGTAAAGCCTACACATCTGATGTGTTTGTTATGTTAGTGTGTTTTGCAACAAGTAGTTCTCTGATGTGTTTGTTATGTATACAACAAGAAGTAATAATGTGTTATTTTTTGTTTGTGTTTGTTTATTTGTTTGTTCTGTGTTAAAACTAAAAACCAAAACAACACAATAGTTTATGCTGTACATACCTTAATCCTAGAACTATAGATGTAAAAAAAAATTGTTAAAAGTTCTGTCTTTGGGGCACTTGAAATGTAAAAATCCTGGTAGTTGAGGCGATATTCACCTGGCTCAAAACACGCCGACAGGTTTCCACTAAAATTACAATCCAACAACCCGCGCTTGCTTGATCGGACGGTGTGACGCGTGGGTCTGTGCGCGTCGTCAAAGTGAGGGGGGAAATACCACTCGCGTCCTATCGTACGAGGGGTAGGTCCGCAGGTTTTATTTAACAGATGAACAGTCACCGTCACCCGGCCGTGACTTGTTTCGCGGCGGTTATAAATAACCTGGTTATTTTTAGACGCGAGTTCGGTTGTGCTTGTTGATAGTTGTTTGGAAACGTGGAACTATAGCAACTGCGTGTGTGTTAGTTCAACCGGATTTGACCAAGCTTCGATTATTGAATCTGGCAAAAAGACAACCTCTTTTAATGTGTCATAAATAGAACTACTTTTAATTTAATTACTAAAAATGTAAACTGGAAACTTTTATGTAAAATAGATTGTGGCGGCTACTGATATTGCTTTACTCACTAATCCACACGGTTACTATGATTTTAAAAAGTGCCACCTCGTGCCTCGCAACAACCGACCCCTCTCTAAATGCTTTATCAATATTCTCCATCCCTTCCTCAACAAGTTTATAAAATAAAGTAAATATAACCCTTCTAAAGATGTAAGACATACATACTTTCAAGAAAAATTAAAACGTCTCAAGTATGTCCCTTCTTTAGAGAGCATAGACTTTAATTACCTGATTACTACAAGGGTTACGTCTAAAAAGAGCCAATCAGAAGAGAATTTTAGTGAGCCAGTGGATGCCCATGATTGATTTGAATGCCCGGCGTAATCAACTTTCTATCCGCATCTGTTAAAAAAATAATCATATGATTTTTAAAAGTTCCGTTTATGTCGAATGAACAAACCTATACGTGTTTATATATCAAATGACAATTGTTGAAAATGCGCAGATGATTCAGTGTAAGTCTAGTTTATATGGACTAGAGGAACATAACTGCATAAAAACTATTTTTCCCTAAACTTCGCTGAAGTTCGCTCCCTTTTTCATTACAAAACCATTTGTCTACAAACCCACTCGTTTGTTGTCTCCCCTTACCTTTTCTCTCAATCAATCCGCACTTTAAGATTTATATTTCAAAAGATCAATATATATCAAAAGATAATTTTTAAAAGGCGAGTAAAGAAAGAAAAAAATGACAAAGGTGATGAAATAAAGAAAAGCGGTTGAAAAAGTAACTTTTAACATTATTTATAGTTTGTCGAATCATGCGCTCATCTGATAAGGGGGAGGAGGGGGAAAATGTGGTGGCCAGAAAGTGAGATTGAAAAGCATATGCAAACAGTGTTTCTTCCAGACTTTTTTCTCCGGGGGGGGGGGGGGGGGGCACTTGATAATTGGGGGGGGGGCGGAAAAAAATTTCCAGGGGGGGGGGGTTGGCGCGGACACTGGTAAAAGTATGTTTTCTATATAAATTCCATTTCGTTCGGGGGGGGGGGGGGGGGCTCCGACCCCTTGAAGAGATGTCTGGAAGAAACTCTGTATGCAAATAGGCGCTCATTAGTCCATATGAATCCCACATACAAGCAGCTCCTGTTCAGCTGTTTTTGTTTTGTGTTTTTCTACAAGAAAATTGTTGCTGCTACTTTCAGACTTCAACTGTATCCCAAGCTCGCATATGTAGGACGTCCCGGAGTCAACTCAGCTCTGAGAGAAAGTAAGGACGGCCGAGCACAGTGCTGACCACACATGTTGAGGTCACATGTGAACTCCACCACCTGCCTAATGGACTGTAATGTCTGAAAGGGTACTTCAGTTGTTTGTTGTTTTCTTTTTTCATTTTCCAGCTTGCCAATCTTCACCACTGTACCTCAGGGTCCACACTCTAATGAGGGACAGGGCAATGTGTATGGTGTATTTTAATTCTTTACATTTTTCCATTCAGACCCGAGCTAAGCCATTTACAACATCCTTCCACACTTTTCTGTACAGTAATTGGCTATTTTTTCCATTTCTTTTCAACTGTCTCCATTAAAAATGATACATCTGATGACATAGTACTGACCATATATTATTAAGGTGTATTAAACTTTAAAGGTGACTTTAAAGCTATGAACTTTTTTAAAATTAATATCTCAGCAACATGGATGCTTCATAATGTGCAAGCTCAAGTTAAAGATTTTCAATAGTGGACTATGGTTCAGAAAGGTTAGTGTAATATTTCGCAATATGCAAGATTAAGGAGAAAGCTTTAAAAAAATGGACCATAGTTTAGTCACATGGAAATATTTACATAGAATTTCGACATAACTTTAGCTATTTGTCACAGTCACATGAGAGTAGCATTAGTAAATTATTAATATTAGTAGTCTGTGGATTACACCCCATTGTACTTAGGTCCAGTTCAGCTTGTTTTTTCAAACACACAAATGCAGCAAAGTTCAAAAAGTACAACAAATTACTAATGTTGCAGCAAAATGTCCTAGAGAGCAATATTTTAAGGAAAGAGACAAAGATTTATCATTTTTTTTAAATACCATGAGACACTTTTTTAAATCTCTGATGTGGATGGAAAAATCCCTCCTTGCATGATGCACATTACCTGTGTCTTATTATCTCGTGTCCATCCATTTCTCACACCCTCCATCCATATGTGTATATTTATAACTATATATTTATATGTATACCTAATCTTTACCCATTCATACACAAGACAACTGGCGCATATAGGGTTCACATTTGTTTCAATTACCTCGCCGACATACAAGGGGATAGTGTGGTCAGCTTTATGTCCAGCAGTATTTGTTTCCCTTACATAAGATACCCATTAGAGATGGGTGGACTCAAGGATGCTGTACAGACTCCAGCTCGGGATCCAAACTCTGGATTTTAATGTTAGCATACATAAGCCTACCACTTAACCATATATATATATATATATATATATATATATATATATATATATATATATATATATATATATATATATATATATATATATATATATATATATATATATATATATATATACATAGAAGCGCAAGAGAACACAAAATTTCTGTCTCAATTTTAATTCAAAAAAAGTTTCATACAAAAAATGTAGCAACGATACAGAACATACCAAACTAGTGTTTCTTAAAATCTAGCATTCTTAAAATCTAACACAATCTTCTGCACACTTGCTAGGAAAATGCTCTAAAAATATTTATATTACTGCAAAATGGAAGTCACGTTCCACTGAGGTGAAGACATTGACTGACCTTTAAGCAGCTTTCTTAATTTAGTTACATTAATCTGCATTAATACTAATCAACATTTAAGAAAATAATCGTCTGAATCATTGAGGCTATTCACAGATACTTTTTTTAAATTGAAAAACAGACTGTGCATACTCTCAAGATCAATATAGGGCAAAAATTTGTAAATACTATTTACATTTTTGACTGGAAAAAAAGCACAGTTTTTCTTTCATTTTTTGAGTAAAAAAAAATGATTTTAACTGCTTTAATTTAGTGCTTATGCAATATTGAGAGCTAACCAAAAAATACAATTTTAAAATGTTTTTAAATTATTATCTGCTTAACAAAACATCACTGAATACATTGGGGTTTGTTTTAAATGTCTGGCATTCACAGAATTTGTGGAATCATAACAGCAGTCATGACATTAACCTCTCAGAGTGCTTTCCAGTTCTCCTGATTCTTTTAATTCCTGTTAACATTTGAAATAAAGTTTTAAAACAATTGATACATTTCATCAACAAATTAATACATTAGTATTAGTATAAAACAATTATTGTTTGGTCAGAAGTCTAACATAGAAAGGAGGAGGATTTTGAATTTGTGCTAGTAAAAAATGTGTGACTACTATGTGATAGAAGTGGGATGAGACATAGATGCCTAATATGACGAGCACAGATGAAAGTCACAAGGAAGTCTCTGTTTTGACACAAGAGTCTCACAAACCAGAACTCAGAACAGGAGCTTGGAATGTTCATACCATGTATGAAATTAGAAAAACAGCTTAGTAACAAAAGAAATGTAAAAATACAGGGTCAACATTATGGGCATCATTGAAATTAGATGGACAGACTTAGGAGCAGCTGTAGTCTACTCTCTTACATCTGATGATCAATATCAAGGAGTTGATATTATTATGGAGAATAAGGCAAGAAAGGGTAATCTTGAGTGGGAACAAGTTGATTGCCGTATTAACAGAGTAAACTTGTCTCCAGATATAACAAGACTACCTTAATACAGTGCTTATGCGCCTAGGGGGCAGGCAATAGATTAAAACAAGGATAAGTTCTATTTTATATAACAGAACCGGACTTAAAATACTCTGCGATATGACATCCTTATTAACCTACTATCAGTGCCAGGAAAAAAATTCTGTAGTCTTGCTGCAGGATGTGAAAAGGAGATGAAAGAGCAAGCTGGCTTCAGGGGTAATAGGCCATGCAATGACCCAATATTTGTTACATAATAGTGGAATATGAAACTCCCATCAATTTATTAATTGCATAGATTTTGAAAAAAAAAAGCTTTTGATAGTATCCACCATCTATCATGGTATACATTAGAGCTTTTCCTGGCTTTCCAGGAAAAGTTATCAACATAATATAGGACAATTATGCAAAAACCCAATGCTGTACACATCATGGAAATCGGAAAAGTGAATGGTTCATGGTCAAACATGGCTGTTTCATTTCACCTGTCCTTTTTTAGTGGTAATAAAAAAGGAGAAACCAAGAGTTGAAGACCATTGGGAAAATTGAAAAGAGAGGGTGGAAGAGGCGTGGCCCAAATACTGTACATCATTAGAAGACAATAGGGGATCGGCGTGGTCGAGTCGGTAAAGTTCATGGTTGCTAAACCGAAAAGTCTCGAGTTCGAACCCTGGGGCAGATGAGGCTCGTTAGTTGGGGACAGCCACTCTTCTAGGAGAGATAACTCCAAAATCAAACAACTGCTGCCTTGTAGTTTGTTCTTGGTTGGACAAAGGCTATGGAAGCAAATCCAAAAAGAAAAGCAGGCTGAAATTGGAGTTAATGGCCTCAATGGCGCATAACCAGTTGACACGTAATCCTTAATTGTGATGGAAGCATGGTTGAGTCGGCAAAGCTCATGGTTGATAAATTCGAAAAAAGTCTCAAGTTTAAACCCTCTGGCAGATAAGGCTCGATCCTTCCCAACACTAAAAATTAAGAACGAAGAAGAAGACAATACACATAGCTATGCAAAAATTAAAAGATATTTGTTTAAGGCTGAAGTTTTCATAAAATGAATCACAAACCTTTATAATGTCAAGGCCACCTATTAACTCCCCTTTTACATACAATTGTGGGTATGTGGGCCAGTTGGAGAAGGTTTTTAAACCTTGTCTAACCTCTTCATCTGTTAAAATATCAAAAGTGGTGTATGGAACCCTGAAAGAGCGAAGAAAATAGTTTTAAACTCTTTGTTGAATACTTAATTACTGTATTTATAATACGTTAAAAAATTAAATAAGCTTACCCAACTTCATCAAGAATGGAGACGGTTGTTTTACTGAAACCACAACGTGGCGCTGCTGGATTTCCTTTCATAAACAAAACGACAGGGGATTGGTTAACCAGCTTTTTCAATCTAATGTAATTGAAATAAAAAAATGTTCAAAGATTTAATGAAAATCATAACAGATAAAATACACAAATATTTCATAAACTACTTTAAATCTATATGGAAAGGGTAATCTAATTGAGAAAAAAATAATTAAAAACTTTCATACATAAAATGCTAATCAATGTAAAAGATTTATGATATAAAATGATTTCAAAGACAGGCTCTAACTAGAAAATAATCATTGCATCAACATATTTTTAAGCAAATATTGTGAAAGTATTTTTTGGGATAAGTATAGAGAAAGCTATTTCATAGGCCATCTGTAATTTGTAAAATTTTTCTCTAAGTATTAATTGTTGGCATAAAATCTAAAGGCAGCAAAGAAGCATATAAACCTTTTCAAATATGAGACTTAGTTTAAGTTGTCTGTTGTGAACATTTAATAGAAAGTTTTTCAATATATATCTTGTAAAAAACGTATCAATGAGATATACTGGCACAGAAAGTTGTACTTATTGAGCAATTTTGTTGGATGTGAAAATGTGTATTGTTTAAAAACGTATCACATGTGCACAATAGCACTATATTGTTTAATTTGAAAAACAATTTTCAACAATCAGTTGATCAAAGTGAAAATGTGTATTGTTTAAAAACGTATCACATGTGCACAAAAGCACTATATTGTTTAATTTGAAAAACAATTTTCAACAATCAGTTGATCAAAGAATAAACCATCATTTATTGTGTTTTTTCTTTGTAAAAGTTTGGTAACTATATGCATTTTTATTACTACACATGCATACCTTGAGTTTAGATCTTCCACTTTAGGAACTAAGTCTTTCAGTTCCCCAGACTCTACCATCTCTTTAACAATATCTAACCCTCCAATAAGTTCCCCTTTGATATACAGCTGTGGATATGTAGGCCAGTTTGAAAATGTCTTGAGCCCTAAGATACAAACATTTGACTTAAAAAATGACTATAATAGGAAAATAAAAAGGTTTCTAATATTTAAAACTTTGTTTTTAAAGTTTATTTAAAAATATGCAGACAAAAAATAGCTTACCTTGACGCACATCATCATCTTCCAAAATATCAAAGGATGAAAATTTAATTCCTTGCTCATTCAAAATTTGTGTTATTTGTCGGCTGAATCCTATATTGTTTTAAAAAAGTATGAAAATTACTCATTATATTCAAAATTGTTTAAATATACCATTTTCAACCATTTTAAAAATAGAAAACAATTATTTTATTTTAATCAGACATATCTTATGAATAAAAAGATCTGGATAAATCTATATATCAAATATCCAAAAAATACAAATAGAGCTGTGGTTTAATCCAAACAAGCAACTAGTATTAATATGCTAACAGCTAACACAATTCTTAAAATTCATCATAATGGTCTCAGTAATTAAAAATAAAATTGTACAAACCGCATTTTGGAGCTGCAGGTGATCCTTTCATAAACAGCATTACAGATGAAGAATTAATTAGCTTTTTTAGTCTATCATTCAAATCCTAAGAAAGAAATTTATTTTAACAGAAAAAAAGTTAAAGTAGATAACCATATATAATTGTTAAAAATTAAAACCTAAGGGATTATCTAACCTGTTGTAGGGTTAATACCACTAGCCTATGAAACTTATACTGCTACAGAAACGTCAACAACATTAAACCAACAAAAAATTGATGTTTTATTAAATGGAAATGATCAATTTAAACATACTGCTATCGTTGGACTTTGAGTTTGCACTGCAGTATCTCCCGAAAATAATTTTGAATAATATTACTTATCAGACCCATGCACAAATTTGAGTTCAATATTAACTTAATCCTTTGTCATAATGCATGGAAAATTCAAGCTAAAATATTACATAAACTGGATCAGTATTTACCTGCTTAGCTGAAGGCTGGTTGAGATCTCCAACAGTTGTGAAAGAATGTTTAGTAACCTTTGCTGTTAGCTCTGCTGCATTGGCACCATCCAGTCGGTCAACTTGCTTTCCAGCCTATAATTTTATTAACACATTGATGAACCATCAGCTTGTTTTACAAAATAGAATAAGTCAGCTTTTTTTCCTTCTTTATTCTTAATTGTAATGTTGGAAGGGATTTCCTCAACTGCACTTAAGAATTATGTGTGTCAACTTGTTATAGGCCATACAGACAGTTGACTCCAATTTCAGCCTGCTTTTCTTTCTGTATTTGCTTCCATAGCATTTGTCCATCCAAGAACAAACTAAAACTACAGGCAAAAGTTGTTTGATTTTGGAGTTCTCTCCTAGATGGGTTACTGTACCCTGTTATTGAGGCTCATCTGCCCAGAAGTTTTAACTCGGGACTATTCAGTTTAGCAACCATGTGCTTTACCAACCTGACCACACTGAGCTCCAAATAACTCAGCTGTTAGGTACATATAAAAGCCACCTCCCACCCACTTGTTTTCAACCTTCATCAGATACAAATGCAACATGTAAGTCCTTAAAGCCTAATATCCTTGACTGACCCCTATGTCTAGCCTTTCCAACCAGATACTTCACTTACATACATACATAAGCTAAATAAACTATTGACAATTAGTAACAAACAACTAATAATCTTTAAAAATCTAGATGATTTCATTACCTTCAAGAAAATAAATGTAGGTGCTGCTACTATTTCATATTTGTAGGAAACCTCAGCTAAACTCTCAGCATCAACCTGCAATTCATAATGTTAGTTTGCTATTATTAATAATTATCAATTATTCCAATACTTAAGATACATTCTTCTTTTTTTTTTTTTAAATCTAGTATCTAAAGTTAACTTATGCTTAAACTGATTAAGACTGATCAATGGCATACCGTAACAAAAGTAACATGTGAAAATTGAGGGTCCTTGGAAAGTTCATTGATCACTTCCCCCATCTGTTGACACTGCTCTGCCCATGATGCAGCAAAGTGAACAACAAGAAGATGACTAAAAAAAATATATCAATCTTCAGTGAAAAAACTTTTTTTCAAAGAAAGCTTAGTTTTCAATTATATACTAAACAAATATCATTATTGAGAAATTGCTCAATTCAAACTATCACTTAAAGAAAATAAAACATGTAATCACCTGATGTTTGCACAAAGTAAATACAAAATAAATTAGCCTTTACTAGTAACAAAAATGTTACATTGCCCATGGACATTTCCCCAACGTTTAATCACAAACTGCTAAATGAGTTTGCCTGGGCAGTTATGCTAAGATAGCCAACCCCCCCCCCCCCCCCCCCCTTAAATTTTAAATTCATGTCAACATTGCACTTGCATTGAGACAACACACCTATGTTTAAAGGAATAAAATGACAGAGAGACTGAATGGCCCATTATAAATTATACAAAATATATTGTGTGTGTGTGTGTGTGTGTGTGTATATATATATATATATATATATATATATATATATATATATATATATATAGTGTGTGTGTGTGTAGGCCTATATAAATATCAATATTTATATCATAGGAGTGTAGATGCAAGTTTTACTGAAATTCACCTAATGAGCTTCCATTAAAGATGAACAAATAGAAATTTCAGATGCTGTATAAGTTTAGCAGAAATCATTGCATTTTACCACCCCACCCAGCCTACCAACCATGTGGTGCATAATATAAAATATGAGATAAAAATGTCACATAATCGATAGTTTTCACACCCTTCTCCCATTTTACCACCTTACTCCACGCCAGTTAGTGTTTTCCCCACTATTATTTTGTTAATGAGGACTAATTATTAGGACTAATTTATTAGGTCTATCAAAATAAACTTATAAGGCTTAATGCCTAGGCCTATTAAATAATAATATGATTTTGATTATGATAGACAGGCCTAGGTCTAATTATTCTACATGTCTCTACATACCTTTGAGCATCGACTACAACTTTATTAAATCTTGTTTCATCTTTTATTAACTCTACAGAGTTAGAAGACAGGTTATTTGTCTCACTCATTTCAACCTACAACAGCAAACACCTTTGTACAGCAGGCTACAATGTAACAATAAGCATAAGAATAATAAATAATTAGTAGGCCTATTACTTAAATAAATAAGACAACAAGTTAAGTCGTCAAATGTACAACAGCAACTGTCACTATAAGAGTATAACACTCTCAAGCACAAATGAGTTCAGTTAGGCAAGTTTTAGTTTAGGAGTTTAGGGGTCATCCATTTATGACGTCCACAAAAATTGGGGTGTTGGGAAATTGCGAGACGCGAAAAGCGAAATAACGTTGCGGTAACATGCAAGAAGAAAATGCGAGACATACATGCGGTATCACGGGTAAACAGTGAGACACAGATTGTGGAGAAAATGTGTTTCGTGTTTTTTTGGTTGTTAATTTTTTTTTTAAGTTATAAACTAAAGAAGCTGATATATCACAAACGTTGTGTGTTGTTCTTTTTTTTTTTAATCTAGATCTAGTTTTGATTTTTTTATAAACAGGTCCTATAAAGATCTCTATATAAAAAATCTTAACATCCTACGACCGCCTGCTCTCATTTTCTTGTCAGCGAAAAAAAAAAACGTCTCTATAGACCTCTTCTCCATCGCATTTTTAAAAAATTACTAACGTGTTTAGGGTCAAAAGTGTAACATTTGTATTAAAAACAATACAGCTGTTTCTTTAATAGTAAAAATAAATTATACAGGAATTGTGTAATCTCATTACTTAATTAGTTAATTTAATTATAGCTAAAGAAAATAAAGGGAGATTATTTATTTAGTTTATTAGTTTAAATTTATTACGGCACAACACAAAACACTCAGGGTGTGTGGTATGTGGCCTGACCTATTAAATACATTTTTTTTAGTTTATATTTAACTCAATGCAACACATCCGCCGGTTGGTTGAGGCTACACCTGTGGCTCGTTCTGCTACATAATAAAGCAAAATTACTTTGCAACAATGGCGGCAGGCGGCCACGGTGTTCCACACAAAAGAAATAAGTTGATATATCATCGGCGGTATTTTGGGCGGTTTTAAACAAGGTGGTATTTTAAGTCGCCACAAAAGAAGTTGACAAATTATCAGAATGTCAAGCGACAGTGTAAACTAAACGTCTTTGATGAAGTTTGCATCAAATATCACTGTAAATCTGTCACGTTAAAATTTTCACAGATAGCTTCGCATCCTACCAACACCCTGGGTAAGTATCGGGTGGTGGTAAAATGTGAAGCAAAAATGTCACGTGACCGACGGTTTTCACTCCCTTCTCGCAGTTTACCACCTTGCCATTTCGCTTTTCGCGTCACGCAATTTCCCAGCGCCCCAAAAATTGTGGAATTCGGGCCCCTCCGACCCATGTCGATATGCATCTACTTACGACAAACGCCCCCCACCCGTATGTGGACGTCCACGAAAATTTAGTAAACCTCTAAAAACTAACTACTAAAGTGGTAACTACCGATTTACTTTAGTTATTTTAGTTAGGCCTACTAACTTTTACTAGTAGATCTAAGTTCTAGTACTAACTAATCCTATTTTTTAGGCAATAGGCCCTAATTAATTTATTAGTGACTATTAGTATTACTATTGGGCTATTGGGCATTGGCCTACACTAGTACTAAGGGTTACTTTATACTTTATAGAACTTTATTTATTTTTAATGATACTATACTTTTATATTTTATAGTGACTTTATAATTTTATATAAACTAGATCTAACTACTACCGAATCTAGAGTAGATTTAAATCAGTCTAGATCTAGAAAATTATAAGACAAAATAAGAAGTAGGTCCTAAGTATTAACTTAAGGGTAATCTATCGTTTTAGCATAATCAATTCCACCGTCACTAGTAATGTAGGGATAAGGTAACTAATAAATATGGCTTAAATATGAATAAATATTAGCATATTCTACTAAAATACTAAAGATAATTGAATATTAAACCACATTTAAGGGTTCGTTGATGATCGTTTTTATTATTTTTTAAACTGAAAGTATGATTGCAGATTTTGTAACTTGTTATACTTAATACTTACCCTTTATCAATTTTAAAAGCATAGCATGCTGATTGTAAACATATCTAGTCATGAAACACAGAAATATAAAGTTGCAATTGCGATGTGCCACACCCGGGTCACACCCCTCAAGAAAACATGTGTTTATTAAGCTGTTTTTCTCACTTTACAACAGTAATTAAAATTAATTTTCAAATTTGTATCACTTATTGGGTAAGATTAAGCACATGTTTACTAAAAAATAAAAAAGCAAATCTATATCTATATATATAATTCTCTTCTTCGAGCCGTTAGAAAACAAGCTGCAAACGCTCTCCCTACCTCCCCACCCCTACATGGTTTTAGTGAGCTGTGTTCACTCTAAATGTTTACAAGCAGAGCCAACGATTTTAAACGTAGGGGGGGGGGGGAGGAGGGGGGAGGGAAGGAAGAGAGGGGGGGGGGTTATGGTCCTTAACGAGCTACTTATAGAAATATTTTCAGTGTCAGCGTTGGTACTGTCGAATTCACAAATTATGAATTATTGAAAATTAGAAACAACTAAATAGCGGCGTATGTTATGCCGCGGGCCGGCTCGTATATATATAATTCTCTTCTGGAAGACGCTACAAAACAAGCTGTAAACGCGCTCCCTACCACCCCACCCCTACATGGTCTTAGTGAGCTGTGTTCACTCTAAATATTTACAAGCAGAGCTGGGTTTAGTGACGACTATTAGGGGCAGATAATTTAGTTTGAAACGATTTTAAACATAGGGAGGGAGGGGGGGGGGAGGGGGGAGGGGGGAGGAGAAGGGGGGGGTTATGGTCTTTAACGAGCTACTTATAGTGTTTTAAAGAAATATTTTCAGTGGCAGCGTTGGTACTGTTGAATTCACAAATTATGAATTACTGAAAAGTAGAAAAAACAACTAAATAGCGGCGTATGTTATGCCGCAGGCCGGCTCGTTCTGTTTTAATGACGGTCACGGGTCAAGTTTTTTTTCCTTCTGTCCAAGTTCAGTGGAGGGTGCCACGGGCTGACCTGACTTTGGAATTTTTTTCAGTAATAATGACTTTGCACAGAAAGTTAAAATATGTTAAATTGGCTTAGTTTACTAGTGTGCTAGCTATTATTGATACATTTTTAATAAAAAAATCATTCTGTAATTCTCATCAAAAAGCCTACCCTAATCCTAGTCCTAACCCTAATCCTACCCCTAACCCTCATTCTAGCCCTAACCCTAGCCATAGGTCACTGCGGATGCTCAGAGCTATCTTTTGCCGACTAAGTGGAGACGTTGGGGAGAAAAATCTTCTTCCGAGTAGTCACTTCGTATAAATAAACTCATTTAAATATATATATTCATCAGTTACCTCTCCCGCACATTACTACTGCAGCCGAATTGATTACGCTAAAACGATAGATTACCTAAATTAAGTATTAAGTTAGTGAAATAGTGGGTAAAACTCCATTTTAGCGTATTTTATTCTCCATTGCTTGTTTACCTCCAGTTTTTATTTTATTATAATAACCGAAACACACCAAAACATTAGGAAAACACAATTTATTTATTTGTATTGTATTTTTGTTTTAACAAATGAATAAAGATGAATAAAAAAAAAAAAGAGAATGACTGTGTTTTAGATTTTGATAATTTACTTTTGTCAAAACTTGGGAAAAATCCAAATTTAGAATATTGAATGTGTTATGTTCGTGTGTCAGTTAGAATTTTCATGGCAATGGGTGAAGTACGTAAACGTAACTCACAATTGCAAGGCGGTTAAGTTTGTATTGTTACAAGTATCTCCCAGGCATGATACTATAAATCAGGGGTCTCCAATTTGAGAACAAACTTGGGCCTCGAGTGACCTGTCTGCCACCGAAAGTGTTTCATTCAGACTTTTTTCTCCGGGGAGGGGGTGGGGGACACTTGTATATATTTCAATATAAATTATATTTCGTGTGGGGTGTGGGGGGGGAGGGCGGTAGACATTCTTCGGGGTGGGGGGCATCGCCAACCCAAACAGATGCCTGGAAGAAACTCTGGCCCCCGAACTGATATTTGATAGTTAATGCGGCCCTCGGGCTGAAAAGTTTGGAGACCCCTGCTATAAATAAACATTTATGAACTTACAACTGAGGCCAACACAATTTCAAACAGCTATTGCCCGAGCTTTGACACAATCTGATAATTTATTAATTAGGCCTAAAGTCAATGTGAACTCACGGTGAACCCACGACCGTGTGTAGCAGTGTAAGGATTTTTTCTCCCGCTGACGATCAACCGGTATTTATATTTAATTGGAACAGTTCTAACGCTTGGTAATCCCTTAGTTTAGCGTCGGTTATTATTCCGGAATCGTATAGCAGTAAAAAACAGTAAAACAATAACAAAGTCTGTCACACACTTCCGGAATTCACCGGAAGTACCGTAAACCATACTTTTTTGGCGTCTTCTTTTATTTTTAAACAGAATGTTTAAAATTTGGATAGATTTATTTTTGTAATCATTTTTACATTTTGTAATCATTTTTACTATTTTCGTAATCTAGATTTTTTTACTTGGCCTAGCAGCTAGATATCTAGCTAGATCTAGATTTAATTAATTAATGGTCGCAAATCCGCTGCAAGCCAAAAACATTAAATTATTACATTTGATACATTATTTATATTTATATATGTTTTTATTTTTAGATCTACTAATTTAAATCTACTATTATATTTATTCTTGTTTCCTTTTGTCGATTAAACTTAAAAAATTAAAACATTAATTTACTACAATCGACTTTCAATTTATTTATATTTCAATGGTCAAGTAAACCATGGTTTACCGTAACTCTAATTACCGAAACTCAACAAACATTACCCGATAATTTCCGACGCTAAACTAAGGGATTACCTAACGCTTTTTTATGTTGTTTTTTTTTTACCTTTTCTAATTAAAAATCACATACATAAAAAAAAAAAGTAGATCTACTCTAGAACTCTAGTCTAGACTCTAGTGTTTTCCTAACGTTTTTGTGTGTTTCGGTTGTGTTTATAATAAAATACGCTCAACTGGAGGTGAATGTGAAGCGGGGGAATAAAATACGCTAAAATGGAGTTTTACCGAAGTAGTGGATAGATCTCTAAGTACTGACTAGTAGATCTAGATATAGATCTAGATCTAGATTCTAGATCTGTAAATCAGTTAACAGTAGCACTATCACAGTAGTAGCACTTTTACTTCAGTATCAGGTTTTAGCTCCCTTCCTGGTCATACCTCTTACCGTCCTACAAAAATAAATGAGAGACACATTACACTATCGATCTTTTAGTAACCTAACAATTTTAAAATAAGAAAAGTAATTAGTAATGCTCAAATTCAGGATGGACCTATATCTAGAATCAGCAAACCTGGATGCTTATTAACAACCCAAACGTCTTTGGGAGGGGGGAGGGGGAATAACGGCATGCTTTTTATTTGAATGGGTATATACTTTGATCAACTGTTATCACTGCTTAATCAAAATTAACTTTAAAAGAAAGAGTGACGTCACCTTCCACCGTTTTTTAATGTATGGTGATAGGGAGGGGTCGAGGTAAAAATCGAATGATAAACAATAATAATAAAGCGAGACGTCATTGAAGGACGACTCTCTATTACAAAAGTAAACAACTTAGCCCTGCTCCCAATGTGACACATTTCTGTAATGTATCCCGTACAAAGTGTGAGTATAAATGCCCCCCACCCTTTCCTCCTTCTACGTATGTGACGTCATTTATGGACGACCCCTAGGACTGGCCTAAATGTCGTGTTTTGTTTTGATTTCAAATCACTATGCATTCATACAATGATTGTTGATATTCTTTTTTTCTCTTAGGGGTCATCCATAATTGATCTCACGCTTTGTTGACGATTTGATTTTGGCCTCCCCCCTCTCCTCCGCCACACAGCCTCACAAAAATTCCAGACTACACCCCTACAATGACATCACACCTAGACCTACACCCCCCCCTTCAAAAATGGAGTTGTATTTTTCTTTAAGCATCGATATTTTTTCCAAAATCTTGTCTGAACTGTCAACATAGAGTATTTTAATCAATTCCTATTACAAGTTATTAAAATAAAAATTTTAAACGCGAAATAAGGGCTAAATTTCGTTTTCTAACACTGACTATCTTTGCTCCTTATAATGCAAAAGTGTGACGTCAAACCATCTGAACACCCCCCCCCCTCCCCTCATCACACACCGTCACTAGTGTGGCGTCATTTATGGACGACCCCTTAGTAGGCCTAGGCTCTTAAGTAAATTTTACCTTAAAAAATAAGTAAATCTTAACCTAAAAAAAAACCCACCATATATTCCTAGCCTTTTTTTTAAAAAGATTTACACACAAAACTGCTGTGACGCTTCTTAAATAAGGCAAAATCTCTCCCCCCCCCCTCTCCTCCACACTTTCCCATGACTGTGAGCTCCTTTATTGACGACCACCATTAGTTGGTTTGGTTTGTTTTTCGAATTTAAATAAGGCAAAATCTCTCCCCCCCCCCCCCCCCTCTCCTCCACACTTTCCCATGACTGAGCTCCTTTATTGACGACCACCATTAGTTGGTTTGGTGTTTTTTTCGAATACTTTTTTACTTATGACAGTATTTATACTCTATGCTAAATATACTGTAGGCCTATGCATTAAAAAAACAAGTAATTAAAAAAAGTCTAGTGACAATTTTAGTGCAATTTCCTTGTGTTATCTAAAAATAGCTCTGTCGTAGCGTAAATCAAGAGCAGGGCTAGTAAAACCATTGGTTAGTTATTAAAACGTTTTTTATTAAAAAAAAATTCAGTATTTTACATGTTTTATTTACAATAGAGTAACATGACTAAAAACCATTGCGCGCCCAGCTACCGAACGTGACGTCGCAGCCATTGAACGTGATCGCGCAGCTATTGAACGTGATGACGCATGTGGTGTGGTTGCATAAAATGCCTACTAATTCGGTCCAAATTTTAATTAATTCAAAAAAATTTTTGTGACCGAACGAAATGATATTTTTGAAAACTTTCTTCGGCAATATTGTTCTAAATTATGGCCGGAATCGATTGGTACATGTTTCAAGTCGCTAAGTGGTCTGGTTGCTGAGATATGGGCCAAAAACTGCATTTTTTCGAGGTTTTTTGGCTTTTCCGGGAAATTCATGAAAGAAACCCGGAATTTTTATGGCCTATGCTCATCCTCGTAACTTGCTTAACATAATCGCTTTTGGAACTAGTCATCGATATTGCTTCGTTGAGGAGGGACTGAGATACGACTTAAAGCTGCGGACACACATTCATACATTCATACATCCATCCATCCATCCATTCATCCATCCAGAAATGACGGGTTAATAAACGCAATTCTCCAGAATGGAAATTGCGCTAAAAAGTTTATTCAGAGTGGAGAATATGACCAATGAGGGCTTATTTAGGGGTCACATACTAATATATTCCCAAGTCAATATGTTCCTGTTTAAGTTTTATACATAGAAAAGAAAATACCAATTTGGCGTTTAAATTATTTTAGTTAAATATATCTATATATCTATGCACATATATTTACAATGATGATAATAATACATTATTATAATTACTTTGTATAAATCTACTTATAGTAAACATACTGTAACATAAAATAACAATAACTATCCCATAAAAGGATTTTGCTTTGTTTACTTTCTTTTGGCTTGGCAACAGGTAAACACAAAAAAAACAGTCGCTTCCCTTAGTATATTTTCTGCACAGCCTTGATTATCTGAAATTAAGCCGGTTTGCCAAAAATTAGATTTCAAAGAAGACCATCCTATTTAAAGTAATAATTCTTATGTGAATTATTAAAGATATCTACGACATAATCAGATGTAATAATACTATCACTGTTACTGTTTTTGAATGGCCCACTAAGATCCATAACAGTTCCTTTTTAAAAATAGTCCCAAAACTACTAGATCTAACTTAACTATTAACTAAATCTAGAAAAAAGTAGAATCTTTCTCTTTTTAATTTTAACTAGAGAATCTAGCTAGATCTATCTTATTCTCATCTCTACTAATCTAGATGTACAGTTTAGTAGGCCAACGGGAATTTTGTGATGAGGGGGGGGGGGGGTTCATCACACTTTTGCATGATAAAAAAGGGTGTGGGGAAATTGCGAAATGGCGAGGCGGGAAAATGCGAGAAGGGCGCGAAAACGGTCGGTCACGTGACTTTTTTGTCTCGCATTTTACCACAAGCCGATACTTACGCTGGGTGGTGTTGAAATGCGAAGATTTCTGCGAAAAATTTACCGCACCTGATTTTCAGTGGTATTTGGTCCAGACTTCAAAGACGTTTCGTTTACATTGTTAAAACTTCCGATTTTTCCGTCGCTAGACATACTGATGATTTGTCAACTCCCCCCATCTTTTGTGTCGACTTAGAATACCACCTTGTTCGAAACCGACGGAAATACCGCCGACGATAGATCAACTTCTGTCTTTTGTGTGGAACGCCGAGGCCGCCTGATTTACCGTCTTTGGAGATCGCCGTGCCCGGATCCGCTGCCGCCGCAAACATATTTTCTATTGTTGCATAGAAATTGTGTATTATAGCCGATTTTATTTCTAGCTTTTTTTACCATATAAATCTAAGCACAAGGAAATGCCTACATCATTTGGATACAACAAAATAAAATGACGTCACCGATATTATCAGTTGGTCGTGCTATGTCGAAAGCTATGGGCCTACTTCAAATATTTTTAAAACCAAGTTGAACTTGTCTGAATTTTTTTGGTTTTGGTGGTGGTGTTATTTGGGGTCTTCCATAAATTAAGTCACACTCGTAGGGGGGGGGGGGGGTGGTCTGTAATTTTATGACGGTGTGTGATGAGGGGGGGGAGTTAGATGTGAAGTCACACTATAAAAAAGCAATGTTAGAAAAAGAATTTTAGACGTTTTTTCGCGTTTTAGTTTTAGAAAACTGTTTTAATACATTGTAATAGGAATTGATTAAAATACTCTATTTTGACCGAAATTAGACAAGATTTTGGGAAAATATCGATGTTTTAAAAAAACTCAACTGCTGGTGACAACAAAGAGCAAGACATTGCCAAAATTACAGAAATGATAAAAAATACAAATTATAAAAAACGGAAAACAGATGTTGAGCGTGCGGATGATGATGATGAGAACATGGGTGCCAGTGTTGTTTGTGGGATGAACGAGGAGGTCAACTGTGATGAGAATGTGAAATGTTGTGAATGTGGATTGGAAGAAGTAGCAAAAGAAAAATGTACAAATGGGAGTCTAATATACTAGGTTGGGTGTACTATGTGTGAAATATGGTGTCACGAGGTGTGTTTGAGGACTGTTTCAGAAGATTTTGTTTGTAAATTTTGTTTGTAATTAAAATTACTTAATAAAAAATAAATTGCACTTTTTAGAAATGTTTATACTTTTACACTTTTTGCAAGTACAACAATCCATGAATAGGCCTACATGTTACAGAATATACCAATTCACAATGACCCCGCTCACGTTTGTATAAACATGAGCGGGCTAGATTTTTAAAATTAATGCCGACTGAGACGGGATTTTCCTCTCGCTAACAAGAGCGGGCGATGACAGTAGCACAGCAACGATGTTAGGATTTTTAAATAGATAGATCTAGATATAGATCTATCTATCTTCTTAGTATCTAGATAAAAAATAACAACATACAACACTCGTGTTAAAGGGTATGGCTAAATGCTTGTTTATTTTAAAACAAACAAAAAATAATTTAAACAAATAAAGATGAAAAAAAAAGGACAAAATTTTTTCGCAAAAAATGTCTCGCTATTTACCCTTAATTCCGCAGGTATGTCTCGCATTACCTTCTCGCATTTTCCCGCCTCGCCATTTCGCTTTTCGCGTCTCGCAATTTCCCCACACCCCGATAAAAAAAGCAATGTTAGAAAACGAATTTTAGATGTTATTTCGAGTTTTAGAAAACTGTTTTAATAAATTGTAATAGGAATTGATTAGAATACTCTATTTTGACAGAGTTCAGACAAGATTTTAGAAAAATATCGATGTTTTAAAAAAAATTCAACTGCAATTTTGAGGAGGGTTGTAGGCTGAGGTGTGACGTCATTTTAGGGTGGGGTGTCTGGCTTTTTGTGACAACGTGTGACGGAGGGGGGGAGGTAAAAATCGTCAAAAAAGCGTTACTTCATTTATGGATGACCCCTTATAGAATTGAATAGATCCTAGGGTAAAACTCCATTTTAGCATAATTTATTTGCTGCTTCACTTTCACCTTCGGTTGAGCGTAATTTATTATAAACACAACTGAAACACACAAAAACGTTAGGAAATCACTCGGCCTATTTTATGAATTTTTGGTTTAGTTTTTTAAATTATATTTGTCAAAACTTAAGAAAAATCCAAAATTTGGAATATTGAAAATGAATGTGTACTATTTTTTTCTAGATCTAGATTTAACTTTTTTTTTCTTGAAAATGTGTTCGTGTCAGTTAAGATTTTCATGGCAATGGGTAAAGTAGAAATTCATAATTGCAAGCCATGATACTATAAATTAACTTACATGAACTCACATTATCACAATGACCCTAAGCTATGACGTATCATGTATGCTGATAATTAAAGTCCATGTGAACTCACGGTAAACCCTTGACCATGCAGGGATAGCAGTAAGCTTAGAGCATATGTCAAAGCATAAACATTTCAGAATTTTTATACCAGAATATACCAGTGAGTGTCTGATAATAGAATCTTCTTTTAAAAAGGGGTGTTAGGTTACTTGTAGTTAACTAAATACACACATGGCTGGCTAATTTCAATCAATGCTAACCCTGTCCCCAACCCTAGTCCTACCATACGCCTAACCTTAATTTCTAACAATAAAATTAGTTGAGATTACTATACTACTAACAACCAAACATGGAAGAGTCTAGACTCTATTATCGGACATCAGTATCTAAATAATCCAAAAACAGTACTTGGGGTCACTGGGAGTTCATAAAGAGATTAAAGCATACGTCCTTAAATTGATAGTATGTCACTCATTCTTCCATTAAGCCTTAATGGCTTAACCAAGCAGTAAGAAAACTTTACTTGGGATCACTGAGTCAACATAAGCTTTGGTTTATAATGCCTACTGTACTACCACTCATAGTGTTTTTTAAACTGGACTCTAGAAATGTAACCTACCTTACTTTTATATCTTTTATAGAACCGCAAAATTTTACAATAAACCGATTGTTTCGGGTGAAAATATCATTTAATATGCAGGCCTAACTAAAAACTATTCAAAGAAAATTTCGGACAGATATAAAATTTAATAAATTACATTTAAATGAACAGAATAAGAGAAAAAATAATTACATTTTACTTAAGCTTAAAGTAACACATTTAAATATTAAATATTTTAGGCCCTAATTCGGGTTGTTTTGAACTACGTGATATTTAAAGTCAATATAATCGATTAATTAAATGAAATGTGATTGAGGCTAGCTGCTACATTGATAATACAACAACTTAAACTTAAAGTGTTTAAAAATCAAAGTCCGCATCAAAGTTGATTTATTGTAAATCATAGGCACATTGGAATTCGGGTGCAGATATCAGCGCTATTTACCCCCACTATTTACAACTATTATACCTTCTAATCGGTTGGGATCAAATGTGAGACAAAATGTCACATGACAGACTGTTTTGCACCCTTCTCGTCAATTTACCACCTCGCCGTTTCACGTCTCACAAATTATGGATACTTGGTTTTCTCTAAATATTGTAACATTTTTATATCAAAGATCGAATAACTTTAAACTTATGTTGTCTGATAATCTTCTGTATACAACTTGTTCTTTTTTAACAGATGACTGTACCACCTGGTAAAACTCCCATAAGTTATTTGCAAGAATATGCAACAAAACATGCTATAACCCCACAGTATGATCTAATTGCTAATGAAGGTGCTGTTCATGAACCAACATTCATAATGAGAGTTACAGTAGGGGAGAATGCTGTGGCCACTGGAAAAGGTTAAAAATCAGTTTTTTTAGATTATTGAAAATTCCAAAACACTTAAAATCCAATTATATTAGAGTATCTAGAGTTGGTATTAACATGAAATAATGTAAAATATATATTTTCTTTAGTGTAATCTTTATTACTGTAGGTTCCAGTAAAAAAAAGGCTAAACATGCTGCTGCACAGAATGCTTTGAACATACTCCTAGGTGTAACACCAAATGTCCAGGTTGAGGTAAAGGAAGAAGTAGAAGTGTAAGTTCACATTATTTTTAAGTATTTCAAAATTGTTAATGAAGCCTTTAGATACAGATGTAATTTGCTGTCCTAAAAAATGTAATGCCCCTGAACCTTTTGACAAACCAGCTACAGCTAATTTCTCAAAACTCAATGCTAAAGTGAAAAAAATTTACATTAAAATAAACTTTTATCTACAACCAACATACATTTTTTATTGTACAAGTTTCAACATATTTAATAAAATATAAATGAGGCTTTTATTGTTATTATCTTTATATGTAGTGGTTTATATGCATCCAAAAAATAGGTTTCAATGGGAAACTGGGTCATTAAATGTATTAATTAAAAATTAATATTGACATAATATTCATAAGGTTGCTGATAATAAATATATAGTCAACATGATCTGCTGGAAAGTTTTCTTTCTATTAATTTATATTTAAAAGTTAACTTATTTTTTGTAAGTAATTTTCAAAGAACAAGATTGAGTTAGATAAATTAAAACTGATGGTACAGCTAATAGTTTTTTTTCTGTTAATTTATCTTATTAATAGTTGATTGTTACTTATTTTAAAATGCATATAAGTATTAATGCATAATGGATATTTACTTTGCTTTAATCAAAGTGTAGATGAAGAGGTTGGAAACCCAATAGGAGAACTTCAGGAGTTTACACAAAAAAAACTTCTTAAACCTCCAATTTATGAATTTATAACAGAACAAGGTCCTCCTCATGCAAAAGAATTTATTTGCAATATCAAACTTGGAAAATTTACTGACAAAGGTATTCTTTCAATATGACTACCTAAGTTACAGTTAATATCAAGTCATTGTTCCAGCAGGAGAAATTTAGAATCTTAATTTTAATTCAAACAAAATAAAAAAAAAACTATAAATCTATTTCTTAGGAACAGGGCGTTCCAAAAAAACTGCCAAACGCACAGCTGCAGCCAATATGTTGGCTCAGTTAAAAGCTATCTCACAAGACAAAGAAGCAGAAAAAGCACTTGAAGATTCAGATGAAGATGAAGAGATACCTTTGGTATGTCTTTTATACTTTTTATTTTTACTTTCTCGTATACGAAGTATACAGAAATTATTGTAATCGTGCAAAAAAAACAAATTGAAGATTGTTACAAATCTCGACATTTTACATCTCCCTGATTAGGAAAAACATAGTTTTGCAATCTTGTTCGTATGTCTCTGTGCATGTGTGTGTCTGTGAACACGATAACTTGAGTACCGTTACAGTTAGGTTGATGAAATTTCATATTTAAGTATTATATCAAATTTGTAGTTCAGTATCAACTTTTCAGCGATTTCCAATAGCCGGAAGTGGAACTTTTTCTACTTTCAATTTTTCAAAAGCCTATAACTTGAGTACTATTTCAGATAGATAAAGAGAAATTTCACATGTAAGTAAAAGATCTAATTCTCTGCGTTCTGTCAAATTTTGAGTAATTTCCGTTGAAGGAAGTAGTAATTTATGCTATTTCTGATTTCTCAAAACACACATGTGAATTTATAAACTACTAATAATATTCCGCACTATTATACACATTTTGCTTGGGGTTCACTTGGTGCTCAATTCTTTTTTCTACGAGATTCTATTTTAAAAAGTTTAAGTAATTAAAAATCATGTCTATATCCCGAGTTGCCATCCCCCGTTATATATTATTATGAATATTTAAGAAAGTTTAGGGGAAACCACTTCCGGTTTATTTGTTGTGTCTATCATGCTCATTTCTGTCCGATATAGCTTTGAAGATATAAAAAAACATTATATTATGGTACAGAAAATAGCTTCGTTGCATTATTTGTGTACAGTGCATAGAAAAAAATCATTTATACACTAATCCAAAGAATAGTTTTTGGACACCCCATCTCTATATATTGGACAGCTTCTCTTTTATGTTTTTTGAAAATCAAATTTAGAATAGGCCTACTTATTAAAACTTATGATTCTTGATTTATATGATATTAAATTATAGATTTAATAAATTTCTTTCAACCACAAGAATGATCACAGTTCTTTGGCATTATTTTGTCTCTGTTTTTAAATATTTTTTTACATTGCAAATTTAGTATTAAAAAAAATAAGGTGTAAATTTTTTGTTCAGGGCTTTGAAAAATCTACTTTTACTGGATTGAAGCAATCTAAAGGCAAGGCTAAGACTGTTAATCCTCAGTCTGCACTGGAAATTCAGCGCTTCTATGATAAAGTCATGGTAGCTGGGGGAAAGCAAGCCAGAGGACAAGGGCAGTCATTGACACCGCCTACAAATTATTGCCAGATGCTTCAGGAGATTGCTGAAGTCCAAAGATTTGAAGTGCAATATTTTGACATAAAAGATGACAGTTCTATGGGTAGGAGAACTTTAAGAACTTAACACTATGTCCAGTTACTTAGTAAATCTTAGTGTGTGGAAAATTTGCAAAAATAAGCTCATTAATTCAACAATTAAAAACCCTCTGGAGCATTAAAGTTGTAGTGTGAGGTCTATCTCCAGGTCTATTACAGCTCATTATTCAGTCTGTATCATTTGAAAATTGTGTAAAACTAAAGAAATTTAAATCTTTGTTCTAGGTATGAATCAGTGTCTGGTCCAGTTGTCTACTTCACCAGTTGCAGTATGTCAGGGTACAGGGCCAATTATGGATGAGGCCCATGCTAATGCTGCTCACAATGCCCTTCAGTACCTACGCATCATGATTAAGTAACCTTAGTGCCCAGGAAATGTCATAGCCTTACACTGACCAAGTAGATGCAATATTGACTATCCAACAGAGTATAAGATACAGAACAAATGTTTATTAACTTTAACGGCTGAAATATAATTTTTTATTAAAAATCAAACGTTAGGAAATTAATTGTTTAATTTGTTATATTTTAAAAAACATTTTGTTTTATTTTAAGTTTTTTACTTGAAATATAACAAAACTTTTTTGCACTAATTAAGATTCTTTAGCATTGAAGCCAATTTTTTTTTTAATTGATCAACCGTTTCATCATTTTAGTAATGAATTGGTTTTTTAAGTTTGGTCTTTAGTTAAAATATGGAATGGAAATATAAGTGGTCATTGTGATGTGTTAAGGTTTAACTAGAAAACTGTCAAATACTCTGATGTTCACTAGTTGGTTTTTAGTGTGAGGCTATGTGATATCCTGGGAATGTGCCAGGCTTTGTGAAAGAATGAGGAGTGACTATGTGTTGTTTTGTGTCAAGTTTTTTTTCAAAGATCTTTCTCAGTGAGCATTTATGTTATTGATATTAATTTGTATATGTATGAGGAGTAAATCAAATTTTTGTTTTGCTTTCTTTTAAGAAATGTGAAATGTTGTCATATTATATATTACCTACTACTTTATTTGTCCATATATTATCACCATCAATTCACATTTCACTACTTTTATAATGATTTGACAATACTGTAAACACTTCCATTACAGAAGTGTATTTTTTCCAGTGCTGAGTGTGATATGTCTGGATAATTCTTTCATGTTTTGAATTTCATTATGTTCCAGTCTAAGTCCCCAGTAGTTAATAGTTCCTGTAAGAAACTAATAGTAAATGTGTGTCAGATAAAAATGTTCAGTATTTATTTTGGTAAAACTTAGACATGAACATACTGAAATAACTGCATAGAGGGGATAAAACAGCTATGGCTGTTATCATTTTTAAGAAAAATGTCATTTTAGTGACACGCAAATTAATATTATAACTTTTTTTATACTGTATGCCTTTTTTATCACATTGTACCATCATGGGAGAAGAAACCTTACAACTATTACCTTTTTATTAGCAGTAAAGTTCCTTTTGCTGTGACATTTGCATGCTTTTTTTTTTTGTTTTTTTTTTCATGTCCAAGTCAATCTTCACCCAACATTCAAAAGTAGATTGTGGAAACATTACAATAATTACAATGGCTTGTAAGGGAACATTCTCAATTTTACAAAAATTCATTTACGTTGTTTACTTCAATGAATAAGGAAGAAACAATGCTAGCTGTGAGGTTAGCCTCAGTTGTTGCAAAATATGATGAGTATGTATTACTTGTATTTATGTGTTGTTTATTCTGAAATTACTGTATTTGCAAATGGTTATGTGTTTTTTTTTCTGGTAATGTAAATAGTGCATGTTTCCTTGTAAGCCACTCCTTGACTGCCAAGTTTCTGCATAACGAAAGAATAAAATCTGGTACTTCCACATGGAAAAGAAATGTTTTTGTTTAATATCATTCTTGGAATGTCATGGATATAGAAAAATATCTCATTGAAGCAATTTTCTTCTTGAATCTTCCTTGTTACAAAATATTAAAGGCAATATCTGGTAATGGTATAAGTTCTATGTAATCAAATTTTGAAAAGCATTATTCAAATTAAGTGTATATTATTACAATTTTTTTTTACTATTATCTAGAGTAATGAAGGTCTCATTTAGAAAATTGTTAAAATCTAAAGTTTGATGCTAAGCTATACTATACATCATAAATACTAGTTACTAACAAGACAATGGTTGATAAGGATGGTATTTAACTAAAGAATTGTCAATTCTGTTGTGGTGTGATCAATTCAGCATCATGAATGGCTTCTTACACAGGATATTTGAGATGATTTCAGTACATTTTAATAATGCCTTGCAAATTGATATTGAAACGGCATGTAAACAATCCTTAAATCTAAAATAGACTTAGATATTCCATAAATTACAAATCATGCAATTTAAACCACTTTTCCACAATAGTCACAAAAGGCCAAAAATTCATGTTCTAATCTTTACAAAATGAAATATATAAGAAGGTAAAATAAGAAATAGAAGTAAACTTGTAGAAACTGTCTGCAAAGAAAAAGTAGTGATATATAAAAAATGTATATATTTTGTTTGTTCATCCGATCATTACACTTTGGAAGGTTGTTAAATACATTCCAGAGGTTTGAGCCGTATATATTTTCTTTGAATATCAACTCCCAGGGCCCTTACTGACATACCTCCAAAATCTTTCAAAACAGAAGGGAAATAGGGTTCTCTGGAAAGAGGTAGTTCCTTCACGCGGCATACCCAGAGGCGTAGCGGGGGGGGGGGGGGGGGGCGGGGAGACATATGTCCCAGGGCGCCGACCTAAGGGGGGGGGGGCGCCAAATTGAAAGTTTGAGGGGGGCGCAAATCGAAAGTTTGTCCCCCGGGCGCCGGGAAGGGTCGCTACGCCTCTGGGCATACCACAGCTAAACGCATCGGACCAAACTATGTGAGGCGATGATGTGTTAGCATCACTGGGCGTGTGACTTTCCAGAAAAGGTCATCGGCCAGCGCTGATGATCCTAGATGAACGATCAAAGTGTTCGTCTGTTGATAGAAGGGACGTAACCAGGGTTAGATATTTTATGAAAATATTAATTGAGTTATTCTCCTTGGTCCGTTTTGTATTAATACACTCTTGCACAAAGGATTCTGATTGTATAAACGGTGCTCTGACAGTTGTGTGGATTGGGTGCCATAATTTTTTTACAGCGGCTAGGTTCGCTGATCGGGGGTCTTACACAGGGGTACTACTTCAATCAACGATAGGCTCCCCTTAGTGCACCATAGCGCCGACGTGAGGGATAGGGTGGGTTACTACATTCGATGACCAAACTGAAATAGGACGGTGAGCGACACCCCTCATGTCGACCTTTTTTCCTGTCTGCTTTTTGTAGATGTCCGTCTTTCGTCCGGATCCAACATTTACGGCAGGGTGGCCAGGAGAAATTTAATCCGGTATTGACTATGAGAGAGCTGAAAGGTGATAAAAATTTCAACACCGAAAGACTTATTTTCTTTGCTGAAGTTCCGTGGTACGAACAGTTACGTCTCTGGCAGAGTTTCTTCCCGAACGAAATGAAATTTATATAATTTATATAGAAAATATATACTTTTAACAGTGTCCGCCCCCCCCCCCCCCGAAGAAAGTCTACCGCCCCCCCCCCCCCCCCCCGAAAATTTCAAGTGCCTGCCCCCCCCCCCCCCCCCCGGAGAAAAAAGTCTGGAAGAAACACTGGTCTCTGGCGGGGTACAGATTGCACCTGTTGACAACAAATGGTTAAGAAATCCAATTTTATACAGTAAGTATAATCTGTGCATTTTGATTTATAACTAGTTAGAGTTAAATACATTTTAAAGCTCCATACTATAAGTTACCGCACCCGACCTAGTGACGTTACTGGATAAAAATATAATTTCTCGAGATATCTGCAAAATAATCGACATAAAGCCAGCAGACTATGGTCATATATGTGTTAATCTAATGCAGTGGCGTAGCAAGGTCGGGTGTCACCCGGTGCGGCACTTAATGGTGTCACCCCCCCCCCCCCCCCCCCAGAGGCGTAGCGACCCTTCCCGGGGACAAACTTTCAATTTTCGATTTGCAACCCCCCTCAAACTTTCGATTTGCAACCCCCCACATCTCAAACTTTCGATTTGCAGCCCATCCCCCTCAAACTTTCGATTTGCAACCCCCCCCCCCTCCCTTCAAAATTTCGATTTGCACCTCTTAAAAGACTATTTAACACTCGAATTAAGTGAAATTATCATTTTTCTCTATATATTTTGCTATTTTTTGCCTTGGTGTCACCCCCCTAAATGGTGTCACCCGGTGCGGTCCGCCCCCCCCCCCCTCGCTACGCCTCTGATCTAATGAAATCCTTTCATACAGTTAACACATTCAAAACCGTGACGTAAAAAATGTGACTTGTTAACCTACCCAGCGTGACACGTGATACTTTGAAAATTCTAATTTGACTAACTTTAAAGCTGGATAAGAACAAATCGTGTGCTTCATTTTACCATTAAAACTTAAAGATGGAAAGATCTAGCAATATTTCGAATTGTAATTAAGTGATCAAAATGTGGCTGGTCCTGTGACTTTTAGTCCAATCTTCCCCTACACCCCAGACGTCGCCCCGCCTCTGGTGCAGTGACTGAGGCTATCAACCAAACCTGCTCCAAAAAGTTTCCATTTTCGGTTTGGTGTCACCCATCCTCTACTATTTTATTATTCTTACTAGATAAAACATTGTTTGACGGTAATTTTTTAAAAATTTCATCGTGGTGTCATCCCGAAATGGAGTCACATTTTGAACACCTACCATGAACATTTTCATAATACGTCACTGTAGGCCCATATTTGTGTAGTAAGTGTAGTATATAAAATTTAGGACAAAAAAAAACTTATTGCGGGGGGGGGGGGGGCATTATTTTTAGTTCCCCCAGACGCCACTGTCACGAAGTTGGTCTTTGGTCTAGATCTAGATATTTAAAAAACAAATTTAAAAAGCGTTTTAATAACACGCTTTTTATGTAGGCCTAATTATAAAATAAAAATAAATAAATAAATGGTTTTCTTTGATGCAAAAATTAACCACTATTTAAATAACATCAGGCATGGGTGGTGGAAAATGAGCTTTTATTAATTGTATATTTTATTTTATATATTTTAAACAGACTATGCTTGATTTTCTCTAAAGAAATGAACTGTTCACCGTCTACACAGCATACCTAACAATAAAAGATGACTTTTTTTTTGTTTTAGCATTAAGATTTCTATCAGAAAAGCTGAATCACATAATATAATTTTCGATTCTATTATCTGAAGTCATGCTAGCTGAGTGGTAATACGTTTGTTCACGAACCCGTAGGTGCCAGGTTCGGTTCATGCTCAGTGGAGCAACATTTGACGGTCGCTGATTTAACATTGGAAGGGGAAGCAATTGTTCATATCATCTCGATACTTAGGTTGTTTACCTTTCTTGTCCAGATTAACGATTATCATCCTAAAACGTAACAAAAATAACACATTTTTAAAAATCCTCCAATTACCAATAAAATAAACGTGAATATTATTAAATTAACAGTCAACCTCTTATAACCCTTAGCATTAAATTAAAATACAATCTGATCTGTTCCATCTTTGGAAAGCCACACCCACCTGTTGAAGTTAAACATAGTAGACTCCCCTACACATTCCCATAATGCAAAATAACAAGTCCCAATATAATGTAGGCTAATGTTCAGGCTTATCCTACGGTTGAACGTGAACGCGAGACCATGTTGTAAATCGATATTTGTGTGTGTTGACATGTAAAGTTGCGGGAAAAAGTTTGAGTTGAGATAAATTTCAAAATGTCTCTTCAAGTGACTGTTATTGGAGCGGAGAATGTACCCAATCCAGAGACTATTGGAAAATGTGATCCATACGCTGTTATCGAATTCCAAGGTGAAACTCTTAATAAAATTTTAATTTAAAAAAAAAATGAATATTATTGAATATATACTTATATAGAAATATAATAATAGTGTAAAACTTAACTTCTAAATTTATAGGCTATCTCTCTAATACTCTTCTAATTACTATACTATCTATTCTATATCCTCTATAAAAAAAATAATTCTTTATTAGGCCTAAAGTCTAAAGCATTTCTTCTAGTCTAGATTCTAGATCTAGATCTATCTATTGTATTCTATAGATCTAGATCTAGTTTTCTATATTATTACTACAGCTACAGGGCATTATAAAAGGCCTACTACAGAAATATATTATATTTTTATATCTTGAAGAAAAAGTATTCAAATTAGACCCAGGCAGTGCCGGCGCCAGGTTATTTAGTGCCCTAGGCAAAACTTATTAAAAGCGCACCCCCTGCAATTTTTTTCGCGCCCCCGTATTATCAGAGGTGTAGCGACCCTTCCTGGCACCCGGGGACAAACTTTCGATTTGCACCCCCCTGAAACTTTCGATTTGCACCCCCCGCCTTATAGGTAGCGCTGGCCCTGGACCCAGGCCTATAATAATATATATTATATATTATTACTATTATTAAATTCCCCCACAATTTAACTCAATAACTTTAAAAAGATAATATCACTTTCTTTCCTAACTGATATAAAGTTTAGACTTTAAGCCCATCTGAATTTGTAAGTCTACACATTTAAATGAAAACCAGACTGATATATTCATATTCAATTTTTTTTTTCCTAATTGTTTAGAGTTTAGTTCAAACGTTAAGTAGACTATTTAATTAGAAGTATTAATTATAATTTATGGTGATAGAAAAGTATTACAGATTTTACTTAATTGTAGGCCCCTAATATATAGGCCCCTAATATCTGTTCCGCATAATTTAAATTCCAGTTGATAATGAAAAGATAATTATAAATTATAAATGAACTGCTTCACTGGAATAGTAAGTTTTGTGTGTTTGTGTATTGTATATGGTATATCTATGTAAATAGATCTATGTGTATTACTAGTACTATTAGGGCTACATATGCATAGTATTAATTAACAGCCAAAATAGTTTACACTATATACAATATTTCCTACATTCAAATAGGTCACAAAAAGAAAACAGCTGTTATAAAAGGGGATTTAAATCCAAAGTGGAATGAGGTAAGTCAGTGAATTACAGTGAACTGAATTTAAAAATAAATTTTTATATTTATGTGTGCTATATCTTATATTTAGAATTTTCTTATCCCTTTAAAACTAAGTATAAGGTTTGACATAAAGTGATTTAGCAGCAAAAGCTGATTATTTTAAACTTTCATTTTTTATTCATCTATTGGCAAAACTAGTTGTACCAGGAAGTTCAAATAGATTCCAAAAAAAAATATTCCTCTTCCCCCTTTCCCCATGATTATTGGTTACATTCCTTCTATCTCCAATTCTTGCTTTGCGGATCTTATTTAAAACTGTAATTGGATTAAATTAAATTTGGTGCTAGTTTGTAACCAACATGTTGTTTATTTAATTTGGCTCTAATCACACTATTAATAAATGGATTTTAAATGTACTGATTGTTATTTTCACATCCTAACAACATGATCTGAAATTAAAATAAACTCTTCTTGCTGAGAACACATTTCCTTACTGGCAGTGATGTCACCAACATATGACCTATCCTTATCCTTTCCTTTTGGTAAATTTTAACTGCTGTTTTTGCTTTATTGCCACCCCCACTTCAGACTTTCCAACACTTCTTTAATATTTAATATCATTCCTATTGTTTGTCCCTCCCATTTTGAATGGATTACTCTGGGTTTTTGGTCACTCTCTTTGATTCAAGCCTACATGTTAAAAGGTTTGCAGTATGATAGAAATACTAGGCTGGTATTTATTCTATGATAAATTGGATTAGTTATACTGGAGCCCAACTGTCACCACAGCTGTAAAGGAAGTGTTTCAGAACAAAACAGTAACTGTTAACAGCACACCAATGGAGAACACACAACACGCCCACTTGCTTCAGGCACACCTCTTTTTTAAACCATTTATGCTGACATCGCTTTAAAAAAAAAATCTATTGGAGAATTTCTGTTATTGAATGTTCACCTTGTATTGACTAAACATATCTACTTAAAAGCTAGTTTAGTATACATCTATATAACATAGTATAGATCTACATATAGTCATTGCTCTATTATAGTTGGGCAACATTTTACAGAAAAATTAAAATTGTAGGCTCAATTTTGTTTTACTACTTACTAGTCTAAATTCTGAAACTCATAAGCTTTAAACATTGTGAAGAAGTGACAGCGTAATAAAGATACAAGTCACAAAGACGAGGAAGCTTTTAACTTTTGAAAGAGACTATGTAAACGGATGTTCATACCAGAATTTCGCGTAGGAGTTAAAAATAAACATCGACGGCGTGAAAAGTTTTGCTACAATATGGCATTTGTTAGATTTAAAGCACGGGACAGACGTACCGACCCCTTTAGCTGCACTAATGTACCGACCGGTTTAGCTGCTAGGGTCAGGTAATATATATGTATAGTTATATGGTTTGTAAGTAGAGCAGAAAGCTTGTATTACGTCATCGATGCGCATTTAAATAAGAAAGAAAATAGTTAAGAAGCTTACTCAGTAAATCGGCTCGTTTACTCGCCATACTTCGATTTTAGGTTTGGTTTAGATGTAGTTAGGGGGGGGGGGGTGTCCATCAATGACATCACAGTCCTAGGGAGAGGGTTTCGTTATTTGCGACGAGGGGGGGGGGGGTTCAGGTAATGTGATGTTACACTTTTTGCATTTTTAAAAGTAATACTAGAAATTAAATTTAAGCCGTCGTTTCAAGTTTTTTTTTTTTTTGCATAAATTGTTAAAGATAGTCTTTCATTTACTCAATGTTGACGGAGCCCTGTCAATATTTTTAGAAAGAAATCGATGTTTAAAAAAATGAAACTGCAAATTTATATACATTTTAAAATTATTTCTTTTCTTTTTTTTGGGGGGGGGGGGGGGAGTGTGTAGGCTGAGGTGTAATGTAATATAAGGGGAGGGGGTCCGGCTTTTTGTAACGGTGAGGAGGTGGGGGTAAGCCAATGTTAGGTTAGGATTAGTCCAAGGATTACGGTAAGGACACTTTCTGGAGGCTGATTCTACACATTGCCGTTTGGAGTAGCACAAATTACGATTTATTTCTTTGACTTCGTTTTTTGTCTTCCCATTTTAGGCATTATATAAACTGTCGGTTCTTACTTTGTCTGGAACATGTATAGTGTTTTCTCGAGAAGGCGGGGGGGAAGGGGGGGGGGAGGGGAATTACCACGAGGGAGGGAAATATCCGTGAGGTAATGCTCTAGACCAGTTAATCATAATGTTGGAATACCGTGGGGTAATGCTCTAGACCAGTTAATCATAATGTTGGAATACTGTGGGGTAATGCCCTAGACTGGTTAGTCATAATGTTGGCAAACACGCCCCCACTCTATCTTAACATAGGCGTACATAAAGCGACAGACGAGTAAATCGACAGGGCACTGTGCACCTAAGTTGCTTGGTGGTTTTAATAATAAGGCTGGATAAAGCTGACACAGATGATCGGGCATTATAAATTTTTTTTCTGTTTCTCATCAAAACATGAGTCTGTTGACCAGCTGTTAAGGTCATGATACTTTTTGAGTGAGTGCACATACTAGTCTGGGTCATCCCCACGGACGTTCGTCTGTTTACCTATATCTTATTTTCCTAACAATAGTAACAGGGTGGTCATTAGGATGTATAGAGTCTGAATCACCATTACATCCCTGATGTATCGATTGATAGGATCATGTCAGGGGGAAGGAGATGTAGAGAGGTCCACATTCTCGACCGTTTTAACAGGAGGGGGGTCTATAGACTAGATCCCATTGACAAACTTCACAATTGTTTAGAGAATTTTCTTGATTTAATAACTGCCAAGATATGTCAAGTATTTGTATATACAATTAGATTTTATAATATAATGCATGCTATGGTAGCTGTTGAAATGCCTGAGAAGCCCGTGTTTACCGGGGTAATTAGTACCATTGTGTTATAAACAGCGAACCACAGGTGTGATTTAATTGTTCACAACGGTGGAATAGGGAAAGATGCATATGTAGCTGTGTTGTCGTTGTGTTGACCTCCATGACAGTGACGCGATCTATGAACTAAATTATTCTTATGTGCATGCTACTGTACTCATTATTACGCATAATTACTCTTAATTTTGTATTGGTGGGCTGACTGACTAATTATGTTTATTACGGCGCATGTTATTTGGTATAATTAATGATAATTAATCACATTTAATAATTGATAATAATTGTAATTACAATAATTACTGTTTTCGTTAAGATCGCACCCAACGCTTTAGGGAAACCACATTATTATTGGTAAAACCTGTCACCAAACTTGTGGCAGAAACTGGACCTAAATACGGGGTAGATTCACTTTGTGAACCCCAGTGACCCTTATTATGTGCTGAGTTGGAGGGGTGCGGTGGCGGCTGAAGGTAGTGAAAAGTGTTGAATGTGCAGCCAAGTAAAGAATGCTGAAATGGCGTGTCTCGCCAATCACTCCAGGCTAAAAATACAACCGTTATTCGTTGCGACATTTTCTGTAGATGGTCGACTTGATGTGTGCTAAGATGACAGATTAAAAGATGCGTAACCCACCTAGGGCGGTGTGTTGTCTTCTTCTTCCGTTTGTTTATAGTTGTGATGAATGTGAATATAGTATTTGCCTTGTCAAAACAGATTTACACATACACTCTTGCTAAATCATTCAAAACATCTCGAGTATTTGGGCATAATTCATTAGTATTGAAGTGAGAGTAAAGTACTTGATCATTCAGGTGGGGAAGTGGTGAAGTATGATGGAAAACAGACGGATCAGTTTTAATATTGCATATCTATTACTGTTAGTATTCTTGCTAAAACATGAAGATGTATGGAATGTTAATCGTAAACACTGAATGTTCAGAAATTTCACTTAGTCGCTACAGCGATGATTCCTAGACTAGATATTTTATCGCCACCCTAATCCCAACTCCCTACTTGTGCTTGAAGCAAGAGTGTGCCCAAATAACTTCTTTGGTGTAACGAATGTTTCAAGATTTACTTTATATCTATGCTAAGTCTAATGCAGTTTTCCCGCTCAATGTCGTTACTATAAAATGTATAAAATCAAAAGTATAAAAACTTCTAAAGGAATAGAAACTTACTGAAGATAAACATCTTTTCTTTAGCTATCATCGATTCTTTTGCCACATGTATCATCAACATATACCGAGTATATTTAGATTTTTTTTCGCCAATCATCCTACTGTATGTTGAGAATTGAGAATTCTTTATTTGGTATAACATTTCCAGAGATCTTTAATAAGTTCAGAACTCGACTGGTACAAATATCTACCTCTGGTACAAAACTCGACATTTGGTACAAAACTCGACCACTCGTACAAATCTCTACCTCTGGTACAAATCTCTACCTAGGGTACAAATCTCTACCACTCTTACAAATCTCTACCTCTGGTACAAAACTCTACCTCTGGTACAAATCTCTACCACTCGTACAAATCTCTACCTCTGGTACAAATCTCTACCTCTGGTACAAATCTCTACTTCTGGTACAAATCTCTATCTCTGGTACAAATCTCAACCACTCGTACAAATCTCTACCTCTGGTACAAATCTCTACCACTCGTACAAATCTCTACCTCTGGTACAAATCTCTACCACTCGTACAAATCTCTACCTCTGGTACAAATCTCTACCTCGGATGTTGCTGCTCACCTTTTTAGTTCATCGACTTCTCAACCACTTAAGGTTTGAACATATCAAAAATAGATTATAATATAAAACATCAAAAGAGGGGCTAATCAAAACAATGTAAACATCATTTTAAATTTTATATTCCAAAACAAATCGTAACTGTTATGATGTAACAGTTTACATAAAGCTGTAAATTTTTGATTTTCAAATAGTGTGCATTTCTTCAATCATTATTATACAGCTCCTGCGGTACTAGTACAAGCCTCATCTGAGAGGCGCACCTCCCAATGTGGACACCGCTGCCGTATTGTTTTTTTATTATGGTGTCACCCCCTCAGATTCTGTCACCCGGCACGGTCTTCACCCTTCATCCCCACCTTGTGACGGCTGTTTACGTGAGGCAAGCGCTATTTAAAGCTGATTGTTTTTAAGATGTCTACGTTTAACAGAAAACTATATTAGCATAAACACTGAGACACGCCTGCGCTGTGTAACACACTACAGGCGATGCCCTAGTTACATTCCATACGCCACAGACTTTGCTTACACGAATGCATATGTTGATTTTTAATTTGATTTTTTGGTGTATTTGGTTGATCCAACAGGGATAAAGTATTGTACGCTACATATACCGCACCCGAATACCAGGGATTTTGTGTTCCTTCCAGGAATCTCTTCGGTGGAGGGGACGGGACACACACACGTCTACCTCCCCCCCCCCCTTCTACAGAAAATTTAGTCCGTCGCCCCCCCTCCCCGATAATTTCAAGTCTCTCTGTTCTCCCATCCCCCCCCCCCCCCCCAGACAAAAATGTTTGGAAGAAACACTGCGGGGATTCAACTCTTAATTCCTTAAATTTCTCAACGCTACAGTTGTGCTACCTAACAGCAGTAACAAGCTTATCCTTTAAGCAGATGTGTTTACTTGTGGCCGTTAGCTCTACACAAATCAAACACCAATTTCAAGTAGTCAACCGAGGAAATACTTTTCTCAGCAAACAGTATCAGGAAATATGATAAAAACATAGATAAATTCTGTGTCGACGTAGTCGCGCTAAAGTTGATCTAGCGACATGCCCAAGTTAATATTGGTGTAGATATTTGTCTAAGTTAACTTTATTAAGAACTTTGAAGAATTTTTTGCTTGTAACTTTTATTCACACTACCCTGACCTATAGTTCCCATTTTAAGACATGATACAAAACAAATTATGAACTATGAACTAGAAGAAGCCTATTGTATCTAAACAACAGACTTGTCATTATTTTATCACACCATCAAGTCTTTGCAAAATAACACCAAATAATGTGCTCGTTCTGCTAGCTATATTTCTGTGCATATCTTTACTTTGTAAATCTGATTTTTTTTTAGTAATTCAAGTTATTATGCGTTATAGAAGGCAAAGTCTCTAAAGAAAACACATAAATTGTGTCTTGAGCAAGGACACTAAATATCATCTTGGTGGATTACTTGCAAGTCAGGAACATCTGTAGAGGGTTATAAAATCAATAGAGTTATCTCAAAACACAATAGTTGATCGGATTAAACTATCTCAAGATGTATACATATCAAGTGACCCGATTCGGAAACATAGCCTGGTAAAACACGAGCCAAATAAATAGTTTATAGTCGTTTGTTTGTTGTGTTAATAAATCATTAAATGTCATTATAGTGTTTGTAAGTCAAGCAAATAAGCCTACTACTACTAGCCAAATGGAACAGTTACATTTTAGGCGCGTGTGTGATTACCTTGATGTGTTTTACTGTAGCCTGACCCACGAACCACTCCGGTACATCATTCATTAGTCAGCTGATAGATCAGATTGCGCTGGTCAATAATAAAATTGTTAACACCATAATACTTGTGTGCACGACGCGAAAATGACCAGGAATATTTACTGGCTACCGTTGTGAAGTTATTTCACAATGCTAATTAATTGTGTATGGTTCACTGAGTAGCTTCACGCGTTGAGACTGCAACAACGTCATAATCGGATTGATAGTAGTTAGTACCATTATGCATATAATACCCAAAAGACCACCCATGCCATTAACAGTATTTATAGAATGGAGCGAGCCAAGCTAAAAACATAAGTGACTAACTTTTCGGTGTAATAACAGATCGAACTAGGCCCAGTATTGAGTATAGTCTACGAAAACATTTGGTCTCGAATGTGAGCAGTCTCATGGGTGGGTGGGGGGGGGGACGACTGATAAGAACAAGCCTGAGTCGATCCGCTCTACACTTCTCTATCACTGTTTCTTTCAGACTTTTTTCTCGGGGGGAAGGGGGGAAATTCAGGTAAAAGTGTATATTCTCTATATAAATTCCATTTCGAGAGATGCCTGGAAAAAACTGTTCTCTATCCTGTCAGTAATGCAGATGTATGCTGTAGTGCGAGATCAAATCCACGTAAAGATACACGATTATCTTGTTTTTAATTGGGACGGCGATTTATTCAAGAACTAGTCAGATCTAGACTAAATTTATGGAATATTCAAGAAGAAAGTGATAACTATTTTCAAAGTGAAAAAGCCACCAGCAGTTGGGGTTTTTCTATGGAAAGTATAAAAGTATTAGAAGTCTTTGTTATAATGGCAGTTGTCTCCCAGCTTTTTTAGGAGGGGGGGGGGCTGTCCACACCGATAACTTGTAACAGCTACTGAATTCCAGTACAACTAAGCGTTGAATTGAAGTGCGTTGCTTTTTTATTAGACTGCTGTATAGATGTGGGATCACCCATTTATGACGTCCACAAATAGAATTGTATACACCTCCCGCGTCCACATGCAACACTTTGGACAACCCCCACCCCAACATTAAACTGTCACTAATACTAATAGACCTCTCAAAACTTGCTTCTAATTACGTACACTATAAAATAATCGTATTTAGCATTATAAAAAGTCGTAATGCAAAATAAGATTTATGACCCCCATTTCAATGTTTTAAACACTCGCTTAACATAGGGGTACTGATAGATAGATAGATAGATAGATAGATAGATAGATAGATAGATAGATAGATAGATAGATAGATAGATAGATAGATAGATAGATAGATAGATAGATAGATAGATAGATAGATAGATAGATAGATAGATAGATAGATAGATAGATAGATAGATAGATAGTTAGATAGATAGATAGATAGATAGATAGATAGATAGATAGATAGATAGATAGATAGATAGATAGATAGATAGATAGGTAGGTAGGTAGGTAGGTAGGTAGGTAGGTAGGTAGGTAGGTAGACTGACTGACTGACTGACTGACTGACTGACTGACAGACAGACAGACAGACAGACAGATTGATAGATAGATAGATAGATAGATAGATAGATAGATAGATAGATAGATAGATAGATAGATGGGTATCGGTAGTAATAACTGTAAACACTTCAAAGCTATTTCTAGGGGGGGTGCATGACACCAACTCCACAATTTGTAGGTGTATTAAAATAATGTGTGCACAAAATGACACCATTTGGCAAAATCGAAGGAATGTGTCATCAATTGCAATTATTTATATATAGCCTGTTATTTCTTCCTTTGATGGGAGGGGGGGGGGTGACACCTTGAAGTGCCGTCCCGGGTGACACCCGACCTAGCGACACCACTGAGGAAGTAAAGGTGGCTGGGCCTAGAACTGACCACACCATCCCCTCGTATTACGTGGTCAAGAAATATTAGAACTTAATTTCATCTACTTCATGGGTCGCTAGGTCTGTATGGGGAACTTCACTACTTAAAGTGATTCCAAACCAATGGTAAAAAGTGCTATTAGTGTAGTATACACGTTTTGAAAAAAGGAGTATTAAGACTATCGAGACCAGATCTATTAATTAAGAAAGGAAACGCATATAATGATGTAACAAACTTATTTATGAGAGAACTAAAAACTATACATATTACTTAGGTAAACAAACATTTTTTAAAGAGTATATATGATTGTAAATCCATCTGTTATGTAGGCCTATTATTATCATTCATGTGAACACTGTTGAGCATCGGGTCACAACCGCACCTCTCCATCGTACTCTTTTTTGGGCGGCTCCTTTACGTAAGGTCCATGACATACCGGCTGCTTCACTAACTGATCTTTTCCAGCTTTGTTTTGGCCCACCTTCTTTCCCCTTTCCTTGCGGACCTCAGTCTAATGCATCGCTGGTGATGTTTGTTGGTTAGGTGTGTCTAATCCATATCCCTTTGTACTTTTATATTTATTTGCCATAGGGTTTGCCCATTTGTTTTGTTTTTTTCCAAGGTTAGCGCTTGTGATTTTTTTTCAGGCAATCTGATGTTTAATCGTATGTGTGACACAAGCATCCAATTAATACAAGTTTAAGTTTATTGTTATTTGTTCGTGTTTGTAGGAAGTGTTTCTTCCAGACTTTTGCTCGGGGGGGGGGGGGGGCGGACACTGTTAAAAGTATATATTTTCTATATAAATTTAATTTCGTTCGGGGGGGGGGGGGTAGACTTTTTTCGGGGGGAAGGGGAAATGCAGAGCCCCCCCCCCCCCCCCCCGAAGAGATGCCTGGAAGAAACTCTGTATGCCTATAGTAACTAGGCCTAAATAATGCCATATGCACACTCAGTGTCGTTACTAAGGTCTGGTGTCATCCCTTTCTTTAATTGGGGGTATTTGTATTTTCTGTTTGGTTTCCCCGCTACCCCTAATATGTTATTATTTTACACGAATTAAACATTGTTTTAACCGTAAGTCGATTTATTGTCACCTCAAACGTTGTCACCGGGTGCGGACCGCACCCCTCTCCTCCCCATACCCCGCCCTGTGACGCTACTGATACCACTTGTATTTACTGCATAACCAGTCAGCTGTACTCAGACAACGCTAGACCGCACGTGAAGCCTTTCATTTCCGTTTCATATGAGATGTCTTTAGGACAATAAGTTTATCATTGACTTATTATATTACCACATCAGTGTGTCACATGACTAAGATTGAGGTTCATCAACGACATGAAGGAAACAAGTTGCTATATTAGCGCACCATTCGCTAGGGCAACGAGGCGTGAATGCCTGCAGTGTTGGGACAGAATGAGTCATGTGACAGGTGACGATGTGTAGACTGTGTGCTCTAATCTGTCTTACCGCTGGCCTTGTCACATTTTTTGTTTACATCCTTTGGGAGGTCACGTGAAGAGAGCTTAAGTCTATATTTTGTCTGCCTCAATGTCTCTACATACATTTTTGTCTGCCCCAGAGTACAAACATTGCTAAAGTAAATGATCAAAAATAAATAGTATGTGCCTTAACTAAACTTGGCTGCACCTGATGAAAAAGAAAATAGGAATGACGAAAAATAAAATCCCAATCATACTAGAATGATGGCTATTTTATTTGTGCTTCCGTTGATAATAGGGCTTTTTTTAATAGCATATTTTCGACGGCTCTAAATGTTATTGTTATGCCTATTCTCGGGAAAAAGAGGGTGGAGGGGGTATGGAAAAAACTTTGTCCCTTCTTTTAACCATTTGTACAGGCTAATTGTCTCTGTTCTGAAAACATGGTGACAGTCTAAATCACACCCATAGCTCGTGTCTCTCTTTTATATCTCAAAATTTGGGCAACATTTCAACAGTTTTTAAATAGCAGCTCGTTGTTTCTGTTTGCAGACTTTTGAATTTGAACTGGTTGGTAATGGAGTCACAGCAGTTGATGAGCTGTTTATCACAGTGTTTGACTGGGAGAGATTGGGGAGAAACAGGTGAGCCGTTATTTTTCTGTATACAGGAAACTAAAAACAGTGCTTTCATTTTAAACCGTAGCAATGAGCAATCGTGGCTTACGCATGCAAAGGGAAGTAACAATGAGAAAACACTACAAAGTTAAATACAAGCATTTAACTCCCTTTTTTAAAAATAATAATTATTATTATTATATTGACACAAATTAAAGACATGTGTCCTTCACATTTAATGTTTATAGCATATCGTTAAATATTTAGTAGGTTTTCAATAAAATAACAATGATTTTAAAATTATTAAAATAAACCCATTTGATTAAATAGTTTTCAATGCCTTGGGCTAAATTTACCAAAATTCATTTTACTATAAGAAGACTGGCATTTGATACTGTTTGGTGTTTTGATCTATTTGCTAGAGCAAATAAGTGCACAATGAATACCTCTTCTTTTTTTTAAATTACAAGTGATTGGAAATTTAAAAAAAAAACATTTTAAAACCCAGCATTATTGTGAACAGAAATTCTAGGCAGAAAAAAAATTCAGTCTGGTATACAAACAGATCTGGTGAGAAGCTATATATTATTAAAAGATCTGCCCACAGCTTAAAAAGCCTGTATAATTTATATATCATAATATGTATAAACTAGTTTAAAACTAATTTTATGTCTCCTAGGCAACTTGGAACGGCAAAACTACAGTTACGAGAATTCGTCAAAGGGGGAACTAGAGAACTTACTGTTCAACTTATTGATTCAAATAAAAGACCTGTGCCTGTAAGTATAATGGGTTTATTCAAGATATTTTTTAAAAATTGTTTACCCTCTAAAATCTGTTTAAAAGTCATTGCCTTTAAAATAACAGTTTAAACTATTAAAACTATTGGTTAAAATGTAATAAATTTTTTTTAGATAGCTGCCATTATTTCATTTTTACAATAACAATTTAACTTATTTGAAACAAGTTGTGGATTGTAGTAATATTTGGAAATGAAATGGTCTAATAGTAAAGTGCATGCTTGCTAACCCAGAAGTTTGGCAGATGGCTTGAGACTGTAGGTAGTCTGATGACTTTCAGGTGTTGCAGTGAGCTGGGGCAGGAAGCAAATTGCCTGTTGGAAACCCTCAGCTGTAATTGCTTGTAATATGGGGGGAGAAAAAAATGCTTGATTCTTATTCCTGTTTCAGTCTGCCTGCATTTTAAGCATTTTAATAACCTTTGACCAGAGAAAGTAGTAATAACTAACTCATCATTATGAATTTTAGTTTGTTAACTTGCAGTGCATAGATTCACATCATCCATAACCATCTAATTACCTTGCAGGTGAACATAAGTAAAATAAAATAGAGAAGGTACATATATTTAAACTAAAAGTTGCTGAAGTAAAATAAAAAGTAAACAGCACAACACTAATATTATTGTAAATTAGAAATGTGTCATATATTCTGCAAAGAAACCAGTACAGTCATGTCTTGTTACAGGCAGCCAGTATAAAACTTAAAATCACCTGCAATCAACCTGAATCAGCTAAGCTTGCCGCAGCCCAAGCCAAAACAGATGAAGCTGGAGGTATCATTTTATTTTTTTATTTCATTCTTAAAATATTAAAACTATTTATATTTTTTGTTCAGACTTCATCTTAATAAATCTTAATACTAGCATAAACAACATAAAGAAGGTGATATGCCTAAGTAAGTACCCTTTAGAACATTGGTTTCCAAAGTTTTTAAGTGACAGCGTGGTCTAATAGAGCTATCAACTGTTAACCTGAAAGACTCAAGTACTGATCCCATTCTGCTCTGACAGGAGTTGGGCATAGTGAACACACTATTCCTCCATATACCAAGGTCACTAAAACATGAACTTTACTTCACCTGGCCCTTGGACCATAAGGTTCTAAAGGTTACTCTACTTTTTTCCAAACTTTATGGAACCAGATTTCAATTAATAAATATCTGTTGTTGTTTCCATTTCCAATTGACCTTCCCTTAAGTTTCACAATTTAAAAACGATTGGTGAACCACTATATAAATTAAATCTGTAAGATTCAGGTGACCATGCATGTGCATTATGTGTCAGTTGCAATAATAAAAATAAACACACTCAACTATTAGCTAATTTACCCACATAAACTCTTCCTGGATATCCAGTTGGTTGTATATTATTTCTACTGTATGTGCTACTGGTATTTAATTGTATTGTAGAATAAAGGTTTCAAGCAGCAGAGTTGTGCATGTAATGAAACATGAGATACTGTAATATTGTAAGCTGAATGCATTTTGCATTATCATTGGCTTGTTTCTTATGCTGTAACATCAGGATTACCAAGTCATGCACACATAGGGGCTTTGTGACAGGTGTTATGCTTTAGAAGAATGACTCTTGTTAGCTATTTATTTAATTGAACAAAATGAATGCATTATACACTCTCTAGCCTGAAATAAATTTAATTTAAGTCCTAGCACACACATTTACCACCAAAAAGACATGTTGGACAATGAATTTATTATTACCAAACAAAATTTATTTTCATTTCAACTTTAATGGAAACACAAGTTTTTTTAAGCCACCACTGTGCACTATTTGAATATAAGGCTGATTTATTATTGTATATGGAGGGAAAACTAGTGGTGTCATCAATATAAAATTTCTAATTTTAAGCACTTATCGTAGTTATAAGGACTTCATTTTTAACATCTTATGCTATTTATCTTATACAACCCTCGTCTGTATCAGTTGTTTTCATTGGACAATTAGATAGCTGGTAGATTGCAAACTGCTGCACTAGATGTTAGCTTGTGCTTAAATCTGTATTTGTGGTGGCCGAGGCACAAAGGAAAAAGATGATGATGAAGTTTGTATTTTGTAATGTTATTTATAATCAAAGCATACAGTTTTTAATCCGCCAACCTTAACATGTCTCAGCAACCACTAAGAGTAACGGGCTATAAAGGTAATATGCTAAGGCAGAAGCTTTATGTCTTATAAAATATTTTTAATTTAACATGCTCTAAGACATTGTATTAGGCTTATATTAACCATAATATATGTGACAAAGTTTACTGGTTCTGTTTTTAAAAATGAAAATAATTAACAAAAAACAAGTTTAATTAGATTTACATGTATGTTAAGGGTTAGGGGTGAGGTGTAATTTGGTGACCTCATCTTATGTTTATTTAATCCTTTATTGACAAACCCTAATCCTCACATGTTTTCTATTTTGTTAAATTATTTGTATTTGAGACTCAAGTTTCACACTCTTTAACAATACAATCCATATAATTCATTTGACATGAATGACTTAAATTTTCTCTATAATTGCTGTGATGTTCTGGCTTGTAATCTCTAAAAAAACAAAATGCACCATTTAAAAAATTGCATGGCAGCATAGGCCAACAAGCTTTTTAAATGTTAAAAGCTCCCACATCTAAATGCTATACAACATTAAAATTGTCACCAGTTCGTATGGAAGGGTCTCTTTTTCAAGGTGAGACATTTCTGCATCAGATTCGCTAGATCACTTGAGATGATACTTCAAGGAACAATGTGAAATCTTCCAAAGCTCTCTTAACAGGCTTTTGGTTTCTCTTTGTATTTTTGTTTCTTCATTATTAAATCCTAAGTGTTTCCCTTCTTTGCCCACCTTCTAAGTAAGTACTTACAAGAGTTAGTGATTGACATAACTAATTTTAGTCTGATCAAAATGTATTTTTGTGCCCATATTGTGTTCTGGATAGATGAGGCATATACATAGTCCCACTATTCTAGCCTAAATAACAGAAATTTAAAATTCAAAATGGTGTATTAAACCGCAACATTCAGTCAAGTTAAATACTATTTGACTTAATGTTTGGTATTACCTTCAAATTTACTAGTATACGCTAGTATTTTTTGTTAGAAATAACAGATAAATAAAACTCTAAATGTATCTTCGGTGTATAATGTAATGTAGAATTTTGACTAGCAGGAAAATTCATTGTTCTTGCAGCAAAGATTGTTGACCTGAATGATGCAGGAGATGAGCAAGTGGTTGAAGAAAATGTGCTTGATGCAGCAGGGCTACCAATAGAAACAGTGGATCCCATCACTGGATTGAAGGCTTATATCAAAAGGAAAAGAGTCGTACATGTGCCAAGGAAATTGCGTTCTCAAGTCTCAACTAAACCTCAAGATATCCAGGTAAGATTTCAATTTCTTTACAATGCTAATTTTTTTTCACCTCTCCATCAGCAATGGATTTTAAAAAGAAAGAATCTTTTATTGAAGAATTTTAATCTTTACCAAAGAGCTCATGTTAAGACTTACCCTTGGAGTCTATATTAAAAAGTAAATAGCAGCATGCAGACACAAGAGCACCCACAGGAGTTTTCAAGTGCTGTAAGTGTGCTGAGACAACACTTGGTAATGTAAATATTTGACAGCGTACAAGGGATCTTTAACATTTCTTAAAAGCTTGCCTCTATTTTATTGTTAACATCATTGAAGGTCAAGTCTTTAAAAAAATGCAACACAAAATTGTTTTCTTACAAAGTACTAGACATATAGCTCTAACACCTAGTTCTCCCACTATTTCCACATCAAAATCACTATTTCCTACTAAATAACTCCACACTTAACTTTAGTAGACTACCTATTCGTTACATGGTTACATATTATAAGTATACTTGGCATATGACAAGACTGACTATATGAAATCATATAGAGTGGATTAATCCTGGTAAATTGTACGTTGAAGAATAGAGGAGCGTGAAAATAACAAATTCTATGAGAAGTGTTGACAAATTTCATGCCTGTAAGAGAAAGAAACATTGAGGGTACTTTAATCTTCCAACAAAATAAAATCAGGCAGCAACAAGCTCAAGAATCAAGGCTAATGGTGGAGATTATGAAAATGACTGGAAAAACTTATCATAGCTCTCAGTCAAGATATGATGCAGCTTGTCCATTAAACAACAATACAATCTATCCTAGAAATCTCTTGGAAATATTACTACTGTTATCATAATTTGACCCACTTATCAAAAAGCATCTTGATACAATTATTGAGAAATGCAGAAATAGACATGCAACAGAGGCGTAGCGACCCTTCCCGGCGCCCGGGGACAAACTTTCAATTTGGCGCCCCCTCGGGAGCAAATTTTTAATTTGCACCCCCCCTCAAACTGCCAAAATACAGCGAAAATGACGTTTTAATTTGTTTTTACAACCCATTTTGGCGCCCCCTAAGGTCGGCGCCTGGGGACATATGTACCCCCCATCGCTACGCCTCTGACATGCAACTAATACAATTAATAATAAAGAAAAAGGTTTAGTTAAACATTAAATCTGCTGGTATATTTTCATTAACTAGGACTAGATTTGGAAAAACAACTAATTCATTCTGTCAAAAGAAATAAACAATTCTTTGCCCATAAAAATCCTGATGGAATGTTTGTTTAGTAAGTTACAAGTTTCCTCAAAATGTCTGTGAACAATGGTACAGATAAAAATTGTATAAAATATAAAAGATAATATTGCTTCTTATCTTAAAAGCACATCTTAAAACTAAGAATCTTAAACATCTTTTCTTTGGTTGAGATATATATGGTTCATACACATGAACCACCACTAGATCAAGAAATATCAGAGAATCATTAGGTAAACCACAGGTACAAAGACTTATTAGGGATATATCAAAATGACTAATACATGACATGGGACAGAGATAACATTGTGCATTTTAAAATCACACTAATTGTTTTTGTTGGAATATAATTTTTTTAATTAACTAGAACATATTATCCTAATTCCGCCACTGTTTAGGATATAACATACTGTTAAAACAGGAACAAGGAAACCACAACAATGACTGTTTAAATCCTTGTTTGTTTGGGTGGAATGGCCAGGGTGACATGATAAATAGCCATTACAACGCCCTTCCTCTCCCGCCTCAACTGTCTCAATGGGAAGCTGTAAAATTGCAACTGGAAAATAATTTGCTGCATTACTCAAACCTAGCAGCCCCACCAACGGCACTCAAAATTATAATTGGAAAAATGTTATTATTACAAAAAAAATATCATTTAACTCAAATTGAGAACCAATAACAAAGGAAACCCAAAGAGCATCCCAGCAGCAGGGGCGACAACCCGTCTGTCACTCGCACCCGGTGGTTGTTGGTCTTTGTAACCAGTCATTTCAGTAACCCGCCCACCACTTGATGTATCATTAATTACACATTTGGATCAAAGCTGGTGAACTTTAGACTAATAGAAATGGCGGTATGCTAATTGCAGAGTGTAAATGATACCTTCTGTGTTAAATTAACCGTTGCTGTTTTATTTACTTTACTTTGCTCACTACGTGTTACTTGGCAACTTTTTACACGTAGCCTTTTTCTCTCCCCCGAAGAGATGCTTGGAAAAAACTCTGCCTACATGCCGTCTTAAAAAAAATAACCTCCTCTCTCATCCTGTTTTATTGTTTGCGCTCAGTTTATTTAATAATTCTTTGAACTGTGTGTTTTATATTTTGTTCTTCGAGCATGTTTAGTGCTGATGAATTCATATTGTGGGGTCGTCAGCAAAAAAAATAAAAACACGTTTTACCCCCTGCTCAAAATGACGTCAAAATTCAGTCTAACCCCTTCCATCTTTCTGATTTTAAGAAAAAAAGAGTTTCTGTCAAACATTTTCAATTGAACTGGGTCTGGATATGATGTGCTTGAAAAGGCACAAAGTAATTTTTTAAAAATATTATTTATCGTCACAAAACCACCCCACTCACCCTTATTTTTATAAGTGTCAGAGGCGTAGCGAGGGGGGGGGAGGGGGTGCGGACCGCACCGGGTGACACTATTCAGGGGGGTGATCCCGATGACGATGTCCGTCATCTTTTATTTTTAAACTGCTTCACAATATTAATGTATCTAATATGTTGTATTATTGTTGGCTATTAGTGCTTAAAGCACACGGTAAAGTGTCGGGGGAACTAGTTTGCCTGTTGCCTCTCTCTAGATGCGCGGTGTGTATTGCCTGATCATTGCTGGCTTGGGGAACCTTCTCAAACAGATCGTTGCTCATTGGCCTACCAACTGTACATATATAATATATCACGTGTGTCGCCACACTCCACAGCTGGAGCTTAATCTAGCAACTAAAGTATACAAAGCTGTGCTTCCACAACATGAAATTAACTTAACATCGACTTTCTGTGTACTGAGGGTGTATAGTTTAAGCATGTTCTCGTGAAATAATTGGATGCTCTCATGCGCGTGGTTTTATTTTAATGTGTAGTGGTGTTGCTGTGATGTTAGAGGTGTAACGCTGGTCAGCACATGGGCCACCACTTGACCACTCCGTGATACAAACGTTGACCGCGTTTTTTCTTTTGTACGGTCAAGGGGTGTTTTGCAAAAGCCAGTGATTTTAAGCAGGATTAGTTTGCGTTATGCTGTAACGAACGGATCAAGTGTAGCTCATACTGTGATAATCGATTGATCCCTTTGTCAATACACGAAAAAAAAAAACATTTTTTTTACCACAGCTCGGCTGTTTATAAGTTTTGGCTTGTAATCGTTCACCTGGATTCAGTTCAGTTTTATTAGAGTTAGATGTCCTTTAAGTAACTCCGCTGTATCGTGATGTATCTCTTCAAACGGATGTGACATACTGTTTTATTTTCATGTTACCTTAGACGTTATTTTTTTTTCTAAAAAATTCTCTCTTTCTCTGTTAAATAGATGTGAATGAGCACATTATATTCGGGTGTTTGTTCGTTTTAATGAGGAGTTCGTTATACGCATTACGATTTCTGTTAAACTTACATTCGAAAATGCGCAAATAATGTAGAAAATTAAGACAATGATGTGCTATGCATGCGAAATATCGAAGGGACTGATGTTGTTATGCTTACATTGAGAGGCGTATTAACTTTGGCTGATGATCTTATTGAATTTTGCAGATAACTTGAAATGATCAAATAATTTAAAATGTACTTTGGGCATCCAATTGACCAGTGAGCTCCCTGACATTACGGCATTTCATGATAAGGCCTAAAACGTTATGATATTGTGTTTCTGTAAGGTGGGAGCGTTTGAACTTAAACTACTTAAACAAATCTTTTGTTAACCGAATATTCATCAGATCATACAGAAATACGCATACACCCGAATTTGTTTTTAAATATGTGATTCCAAAACAATTTGTTTTTAAATTGTGAGTTTTAGTACTGGAAAATTGGGTCATTATAGAAAGAGGGGAGTTTTTAAAAATGTTACATGATATGAGTTGTGAAGGTATGTGGAAATATGGGGGTGGGGGTAGCACATTACCCCTTATCAATTACCCCCATTTAATTTAACCCCCAGCCCATAAACGAGTGTAGGACATTAACCCCCTGTAGATCGACCCCACTCCTAGCATTAAATCTGACCGTTAAATCGTTAAGTTTTGGATAAGTAATTTTTTTGGATTGAATACGCTTTTTCAACTCTTTGCTGCAGGTTGGTTATAGGCCCTATTGGCATTCTATAGAATGTCGTGTTCTTTTTTTTTTTTTTTACAAACCCAGCATGTATAATAGGTAGACTTGAGGGGGGGGGGGTAATTGTCAGGGATGGGTATTGATCGTGAGGTATTTGTCCCGGACCTTTGGAAATGCACTATAAAACAGTTCAGTTGCGTGTTTACATTTAATAACACGAGTTTTATATAGATTACATACTTATTTTGCAAATTATGCTTTTAAAAATAAGCCTGCCCACTTTTAAAATTTCAATAAAATCACCGAAATCATTACACTATATGTGACCTCATACTTCCTATTTTCGGTTGAAGTAACTGTACGAAATATCAATACACTTTTTTTCTACGTTAACGCTTGCTTTTATAGACTTCGAAAAATCAACTTCAGCTTAGCCAAGGAAAAATCTCGACCAAATGTTACAGTGTTTTCAATAAATAAAAAATGAACAATTTGTATTACGGTCAGCTTGAATCAATAGTGTGCATATACTTGAATATAGTTTCAGAAAGTATAATTTCATTCACGTTCATTCACGAGTACTATTTTAGAAGGTTTAACTTAGTCCTCCATTACTTGAGTATAATTTCATATAATTTTAACCCATTCTGATCTAGTATTGATTTAGATTGTATAATTTCTTCCACCCTTACCCGAGTATAGTTTTAGAAGGTATCATTTCGTCCAGCCTGCAGCACGATCAGCATTAGTTGGTAAGGACGCTAGGTTTAATGAATTCATTTCAGGCTATCTGGTCATCTGACTGAAACATGATAGGCTGGGGTGAATAGCAATGTTTGTATAGGTGCTCTCGTTTTCTCATTAGTTCCCTCTTGTCACACGCGGTATTACACCACACATTTTTTGTAGTTTTTCCCCCACCGATAAGTTTTAAATGGTTTTTTCATCCTTCTTGAAGCCAGGTTTGCCTGGATTTCAACTGTTTGATGGCTTACCTATCCTCTTATTGGGTAATAAAGATTAAATATGGAATTTTATTTTCTACTCACGCACCTGGACTATCGGGCTTAAAGAGATTATGTAATCGATGTGATTAACTCCAACGGATTGGACGATTGGCTGGTTATGAGACCCACGCAACCTGACGTCATATTTTTGTAATATTAAAAAGGGATTGGGTTATAACATAGTCGTATACGAAATTGAAGAGTGTGTATGATACATCTGTTTTATTTGTTCCATGTCAATCTAGATGAAACGTCCTTTCATAATTACTATTTTTATGAACGGAAACTGTTCTTAGAATAGTTTAATTATTTTATGTTGCGTCGACGCATTGGTCGGAATAATTGCAACGGGCGTAAATCGATGGATCGCTTGGTTCTCTCGGCGTTTAACGACTACTGATATGCGCACCTGTGTTTCGTGTTGGTTGAAGATTGTGCTAAATCGAGTTTCAGTGTGTTGATGATTAAGTTGCTGTGTTTTCACTATTTCCTGGTCAGAATCTAAGTTCATGGATTAGTCGAGAGCATGTGTCGTTGTAACAGATACAACTTTGGCGGCAGTATTCGAATCTTTATGCCAACAAGTAGATCCTAATAAATATTAGAAAACAGTGCCGAATTGCTATTTAATATCCAGTTTATTTTAAAACTTTCAAACGAGTTCTTGATATGGTTTCATGTTACATAAGAGGATTTTTTTAGTTTAGTTCCATGGCTCCTTAAAATACTAGATGTTGAAAGTATGGTACAGATTTGTGACTTATATAAACATATCAGGCGTTGGGCCCACCATGAACTTATCCTAAATCTTGGGGTTGTAAACCCATAGAAACTATTTAGACAGCACGGAGATGTTGAAGTCGTTAAAGAAAAACAAAGAAGAAGATGGGGGTGAGTCGGCTAAAAATGAGGGTTCCGATGATAAACAAAACGCCAAGGCAAATGATGCCAACAATAACCAATCAGCTCGGGGTGTTGGCATCAAAGACGCCTTCAAATCAGGATGGGATAGGTTTGAAGCAGGAAAGGCCATTGATTTTCAAGTAAGTTGTTAGTTGTTCGAACTTTAACATGTTCTTATCAATTTGACATCACCAATTTAAATCAAGCTTTATATATATATATATATATATATATATATATATATATATATATATATATATATATATATATATATATATATGTATGTGTATATGTATACATATGAGCCGCTGAATGCTGTTTATTTAAAATAAGGGCATCTGAAAGTAAACTGTTACATAATTTTTATCAATTCTTAATACACACCGTATAAGCCCTCCGTGTATGTATCAATGACATGTTCTACAAACTACATTGTACAGACCCAACAATCATAGTTATTATAGTTATATGCTCCAGTAGTACACGTTTTCTGACATATTGGGTCTAATTGGGACAGATGTAGTTCACGAGTCTTTACTATCTCTTGTTAATGCCGCGTCCATAAATGACGACACGCATTATATGACAATTTTTACCCCTTTCCCCATTTATATCGTTAAAAAAACTATACACAGATCCCACTCATTTAAACTGAAGTCACAGTTCAGTTTTACTCTCCTCTCCCCCCCCCCCCCCCCCCCCTCATAGCTGTGTTTCGTTTTTTTTAATATGAGTTTTTCTAAAGCAAGCATGATAAGTAGGCTGGATTAGGACTTGGTATATTTATCAATATTAATTTTACAAAATTTAACAATCTACAAAAATTGTTTTTAAAATACAACGTAACTGCTCAAATTCCTTTTAAAATCTAAACAAATTGTCACTGAAGTCCTAAATGGATTACTTTATCTAGTTAGTCATTTATTGATAACGAGAATGTATGTAAGTCACAATATCCTATATCTAGGTGGCCATGCTTTTGTCGTATAATAACCTAGAACTGGTAGGAAGCTCATGGATCGAATATCCATGTAGCTTGTCCCTACTTTAATATATATATATATATATATATATATATATATATATATATATATATATATATATATATATATATATATATATATATCTACCATTTTGTCAAACACAAGCTGTTAGCAATGACGCCTAAGCTTTTGCATTAGTTAAAAAGTGGTTTCACGAATTCTAATCAAATTAATCGATAGCGTTTTACAAAAGGGATAAACTGTGTGGTTTTATTATCAATTGTATTGTTGCACAATACCATTCAATTGTAATTTTTATAAATGGACTGCTAAAGTCTTGACTAAATGATACACTTTTGAGATGCCTACTTTATACAGGTAACACCAACACCAAAGGCTGGTATATCCGATCAGTTGTTTACTGTTTTCGGTAGTATTTACTGTCTCATATTTGATTACTTTTAGGAGAGCCCCTCCCCCAAAGATTTCGACCAGGTCTGTTTTGTAGACATTTTCATACTACTATGGTCGTCCCCTCTGCCCTGATGTTAATTTTCACTCCACTCTAATGGTACAATGCGATTGACTCTATGTTGGAACGTTATTATAGCGCTTATGAGTTTGTAAGCTAATAATATCAAGGGGGTGGAGGGGGGGGGGGAATTGAGCTTTTACCGAGAGAAAGATGTCTGAAAGAAACCCTGTAAATAATTAGTTTTTTTTTCTTCTAAATGCACTTGGCACCTTTTCTCACCCGTTTGGAAAAAAAACTTGAGTTTCCTAAGCTGTTTGATATGATTTGGTCATGTCTCGTGGAGCCAATAATTCAACTTTTACAGTCCTACGACTGGAGTAAATATAGCGAGTGTCTGTCATCTTATTACATGAAGGCTACTGTTGTATCGATTGACAATTTCTGCGTCTCTAAACTGATAGGATGGATTAAGTTATAACATGCTATTAATAAATTGGCCTCATTAGTTTTTGTATTGTGTACTGATGTTACCTTACAGTATTAGTATAGGCCTAGCCGGCCTAGCCTAATGCCCACAACTATCGATGCCAACTTAGGCATTTAATGAATCGGTGTCTATAGACGATAGTCCTATGTCATGATAAAGTTGGCTACGATTATAAATGTTTGTTTTTTTCCTTAAGAATGTTATTCATTTTTCACGAGCGAACGGTTAATACCATCAATTTTATTTTACCCTGAGTCATCTAAGTTGTTATAGATTAAGTCAAATTACGTTATAAAGCACCGTTGTAATTACATGATACTAGGTCAGATATATTGCATACAATACATACGATTCGTATATGAACACTGTAGCAAGCAAACAATGGACGGTATCCGGACTTTATAACAGTAACTCTACGGGCATAAAAACACATTGACGCCTAGATGTAGGACTTGACAAACTTTTATTTTAATATAACTTAAGAAAAGATAAATAAATTAAACGTTATAAACGAGTCTTAAATTATAGTCTAAATTGTTCATCTGACAACCGAACGGTTTGCGGTCGAAAGTTCGACACCTCCCAATATCAGCAACTACCGACAAATAAATAATAAAACGAATCAGTCATACGAATGCGTCATTTCCGATACTTTTTCTTTCTTTCTTGATTTTCGACCACCCCCTACCCACCCTCTCTATCTCTCTCTCTCCGTCATTTCTCTAAAAAAAAACAGCCAACATTTGACCGGTAGACTGCATGGCTTTACTTGATGCTACTCTATCGCTCAGATCCATCAGCTCATTAATTGCGTGTCCACCGCCTAACAGTCACATAGTTGCATGAAACCAACGGGGATAATTTGTTTTGATCCGGCGCAAACCCGACACAGTGCTGACACCTGTTACCCTGTTACACAGTGGCTCCTAGCACTGTAGAGCAGTTAACGTTGTGATGCAGGCACTTCATGACGACACATTCAACAGCTGGTGCGATACTAGGGGAGAGTGAGGGGCTGGGGAAGGTGGGAGGATAACTTACGAAGCTAAAAATAATTAATTTACTGAAGCTTGAATTTTTTTTTCTGATGTACGAAAATAAAAAAAAATTTATAGCTTCTCATCTTCTGCATGACAAGAAATAAGTGTCCTGAATACACCATATTTTTATGGATAAATGACGTCACGCTTTTTAAAACGATTTTTACCTCCCCCCCTCCCCTCCGTCACACGTCGTCACAAAAAGTCAGACGCCCCCCCCCCCCCTCAAAATTGCTGTTGAATTTTTCTTAAAACATCGATATTTTTCCAAAATCTTGTCAGAATTCTGTCAACATAGAGTATTTTGATCAATTCCTACTACAATTTATTAAAACCGTTTTCTAAAACGCGAAATTCCTGCTAAAAGAAATTCCTGCTAAAACTCGTTTTCTAACATTGCTTTTTTATAATGGAAAAAAAATGACGTCACACCATCTACCCCCCTCCCCCTCATCACACACCGTCACAAAATTACGGACCTCCCCTCTCCTCTACGAATGTGACGTCATTTATGCACGACCCCAAAGTACATTATTTGGATGTAACAAAGCCTTGAATTGTAAGCCCTGTATATGTCATCCAGCTCTTTTATTTGATCTGGGATGTCTGATAGACCCAAAGCTTCCTGGTCCTGTTTCCTTAGATTGGAGTGATTAGCCAGCTTATGCTTCATAATGATGAGATCTCTCTTGAGTTTTTCAAGATTCTTCTTGGTTTTTTTTTTAATGATCTTTTTCCAAAGAAGACTCCACATGGGCCATTTCTGACCCAGTGAACATGAAGTGAATAACTGAAATGTACATGGTAACAGTAAACATGGCAAATGATCCAACTCTTCAGTTTAAAGACAAAGCTTTTGGTTTCTAGCCACCCTGTAGGCAAAAACAATAGTCATGACTTCTGGTGTGATTGGTGGCACTTTGACTAAAATGAGCACACTTATACATACTCATATATACCAAAAAAAAATTGAAAGTATTCCCCAGCCAACAGGGTTATAATAAATATGCTGTTGAAAACTATGGAAAGAGAAACAAATGAGGATTGTGTTATTGTTATGGAAGATAAGAAAGTTAAGCGTGGCTTTTGAAATTAGGCTAGTGATCAGTTGCGCTGGGCGAGGAAAAAGACTGCAAGTATGAAAGGTTGTTGTTGTGATTGGAAAAGCAGGATTAGTATTTTTCACTTGTTACATAAATACATGCTGCATGTGGTGGCCTAAATGCTTCACCAGCATGTATAGAAAAAGTCTTTGCTAATTGTTCTTATAGGAAAACAAATTACACTTATTTAGTCTAATAGCCTAGTAACCTTAATATGTTGGCCTACTATGCTTGAACTGACAAGCCTAATGGAAACATTGAATGTCAGTGCATGTTTTATTTGGGTCAATGTTCCATGTCGAAAATGTCATGGTTCTTTGGGCTTACTGTGCAATGTTTTACATAACATACATGAGGAAAAAACTGTAGAGGCATACTCATTGACACAACATTGGACTAAAGCTATAATAAACATTCAGTTTTCTTAATATTGTTCTTTCTACAAGCTTTTTCTTAGATCACAATGAATCTCTATCTATCTGTCTGTACGTGGGTGGCTTTGCGGTCAATTTTGAAACTCAATTTTTACCCATCACTAAACAAAATAACCTACCAATGACAATGCAATATTGTATGAATGTCTATTTTTTTTTAAATTTTAACTAAATAAGTGAAACAACATTACTTTTAAGATTAAAGTGTTCAGTAACAAAAGTGGGGATGATGTAATAAATGTGACTTAATCAGGCAGGTGACTGGGGTTAGCTGATGATCTCACACTACAAATGTTAATAAAGTGCTGATAATGGTCACTTAAGATCCCAAGTTACTACTGATCAGGTTTTAAAGCAAATATCTTTGCTTTACATATTTAATAAAAGAGCTATAAAAGTATTATTATGTTATCATTTTTTTTTCTAGATCAGAATAAAAGTTGTACAAGCCAGACAGCTAGCTGGATCCAACCTTCAACCTGTGGTCAGAGTGTCAGTCATGAACCAGATCAAACAGACCCGTATTAAGAAATCTACCACCAGCCCATGGTGGGATGAATCTTTCTTCTTCAACTTCCACCTGCCACCATCTGAATTAATTGATGAAATTATTGATTTTGCTGTATGTATTAATTATTTTTTAGTTTTGCCTTGTTCTATACCAGAAATTTAGTGTCTGTTTATGTTAATACTAGTATTAAAAACATGAAGTACTCTAACGTTAAATCAATAATAATTAGAATAAAGCTTTATCTTTTTAATGATTGCAATAGTAGGCAATGTGGCATTTTTTTTCACATTGGCCGCTAGTAACAAACATCTAAACGACTTTAACAAAATAGCATTTAAACACATTAATAGATCAACAACTGAGAGAGTAAATCAAGAATTATTTCAAAAAGTGCTGTTGTAAAATCATAGTGGTAACTCTAAAACAGTGGTACTTTACTCTAATTCTCTATTAGGTGCCCATTGAAATAAAGTGTGTATTCTTATAACATTATCTAGAAACATTAAAAGAAAAAGGATTTGCAGTTCACATGTACATGGTAAATGCACCAACTAATATATGCAGATTTCATTCAGTGCTTAGAGATTAATACCAGTCGAAACAAAAATGTAAGCCAGTTGGGCTACAGAACAATTAAGTAGTTGAGTGGTGTTTTAGCTTTTGTGGCATCTCAAAGCATGTTAGTGACCTACATTTTCTCCCTAAGTCAATCCAATCCTTGCAAGTGTTCATGATTCTGAGACAAAATGTCAATATCTGCATAATGAGCTGATTGGTTAAAATTACAATAAATGCTGAATATGTATACTATGTGTATAAAATTTACAAATACAGAGAATTAGGTTAGGTTAGATTAGCCTATTGCCCCTTCTGGGACATAGACTGTCGACAAGAGCATCTCTATCTCGGCTATTCTCTCTAACTGTCCCCAGGTGTATCCAATAATTTATTTCTTCTTGTAGGTCTTGTCTCCAGGTCTTCCTTGATCTGCCACTTTTTCTTTGGCCCTGTTGATTCTATGTGATGACCTGTCTTGTTCTGCTGGATACAAGCTTCCCAAGTGTGTGGCCAATCAATCTCTATTTTCTCTGGAGGATCTCTTTTCCAGCTAGCAGTTGATTTGTCCGTTGCCTTTGTACTTCATTTCTGATGGTGTTAGGCCTGATGATTCAAAGGATATTTGAGACATGAATTTGTAAATGTATTTTGTTTTTATTTTTGGCAGGTATTCTTCGTGTCTCCACCTCTTTGACTCATTTTTTATTCCAATACTAAAATCTCCCGAACCCAAACAATTTTTATTGCCTCACTTATCAACGATACTGCCACGATAAGTGAATTTTTCCATTGCTTCAATGGCTTCCTCTGCTGATATTATTTTGGTGCTGCTTGTTACATTGACTTCGAGAACTTTACTTAATTGCTCTGTATTAAAGCAAAGGATATATATCAGGGATAAATAATGGACCCAAACCTACAACTAAACTGACATTTGTCACATTTTCTCCATCCCATTCACACACTATGCAGCCAGACCCTCCCTAAAGTGTGAGCCATTTGTGCTACAGGACAATTAATTAGCTGAGTGGTGGTAGTAGTCTAAATATTGACTGCATTCTGCAACCCATGAATAGGTCATGTGAACTAGGAATGTCCATATATTCAAACAAACTTGAGTAAAAACATGCATGTGTGTGTGTACTCTAGCAATTTTAAATTTCTATTAATGGTTGAATTTTTTGCTATCTCTCACTTGTTAATTTTTTCCCTGTTATTTAGGTATATAATTCTAGGACATTAAGATCAGATGCACTTGTTGGATCTTTTAAAGTAAGTAGGTTAATTTGTTTAGTATGCTTATACAATTTCTACTAAGTGTGAACACATTGTTGACTCATTGCACAATGCTATATTTCTAACTTGAACCACCAACTTTCCACTTCACAACTAATACATTTACTATTACAATCAAACCATACCTAGTGTGATGTTGGACTGATCTATGATGAACCCAGCCATTCTCTTGTCAATAAATGGGTGTTGCTCAGTGACCCTGAAGATGCGACAGCAGGAGCTAAGGGATATCTTAAGATCAGTGCCTGTGTTATGGGACCTGGGGATGTTTCACCGGTTAGTTGGATTGGTCTTTCTGTCAATTTCATGAAACTACATTTGGAATTATAATTATTATAAAATGAAAAAATTTTTTATCTTGCTCTCACTTTCTCTCTCTCTCTCTCTCTCTCTCTCTCTCTCTCTCTCTCTCTCTCTCTCTCTCTCTCTCTCTCTCTCATTTTTTAAAAAGTTATTTATTTATTTATTTACATTGTCATTTCATAGAACATGGCAGCTAAGCAAAATGATGAAGATGAAGATATTGAGAGGTAAAAATTTTCTGAGCCTATAATCTACATGATAAATTTGTGTTTCTGCATATTTAGACTATATAGGAAATAGCTCATTATTAATGGTGCTAATAGCATGATAAAGTAAATAATTTAAAAAAAAAAAAATTTACAATGTTGAATTAACTTTAAACTTTTAATGCAGTTTTTCATCAAATATTTAGTATCAAAATGTTTAATTACCCTCTTTCAGCAATCTGCTTCGTCCAGCTGGTGTACAGCTACGACCAGCTACATTTCTCTTGCGTCTTTATCATGCTGAAGACATCCCTAGAAGTAAGTAGAACTTCACCTTGTAAAACTCATACCAAAGTATCTTTAAAACAACTACCTTACTTCTTATCCTTAAGGTCATTTTCTTTTGCTTCCTCATCATCTTAATGATCTTTAAAAATTTTATTTCAGTGGACTCTGCATTCCTGGAGGGAGTGAAAAAAGTATTGCGTATTGGAGAAGAACAGAAAGAGCTGGTTGATCCATTCTTTATTTTTGGTTTTGCTGGCAAGGAGGTTTGTAAGATTTTTTATGTGGATGGACATAATTGTTTAAAGAAAATAATTTCACCATGTAGTGATTAGGCCTATGTTATTTATTTTTGTTTGATTTTATCTTAGGTAAAGTCGAAAATAATGTATGCTAATGATCATCCAGAGTGGAACCAGGATCTCAAGTTAGGGCTACAGGTACTTATTATTTGTTACAACGTTGTTTTTTTTTTTTTACAAAAGGACTATTAGTCATAAAGAATGTAGAATAGAAGAATAATGTTTGGTCATTGGAGTTAATATTTAAAGCATAAAAGAAACATTAGAGATTTGAAATAGAAAAACAAAATTTAGAGCCATGTACATGTTTATATATCTTGAAATGTCATGTAAAATGGTATAAATTTATTATTTAGCGAAAAATATGATGAAAAAATATTGCAGTTATACAATTATCATTTTAACAACATAATACTGAAATACTAATATTGTAATATTCTCAGTTCCCATCTATGTGTGAAAGAATGAAGTTCCAGATAAGAGATTGGTAGGTGACATTTATTTTTTCTTATGTTTCATAAAGCTGGTTTTCTTTAATTGTTCATGTTGTAAACTAACATAAAAGCAAGTTTTTTTTTATAATAACCATCTTACACAGTGTAATGTAAGGTTTTGCAATGTATAGGCCTTTAAAGGAAGTTTTAACATTGCAGCTGAGTTGTTAGTGTTCCAGAATTTTACTCCTGGTCTGATGGAATTACTTTTTCATAAATCATCTCCTATTGGTAGTATTAATTTGGATGACAACTATCACATATTCCCTGCACAAGTTAATTGCATAAGTTTTGAAGAAAAAAAAACATACCCATTAACTTTGTTTTCATGTACCATTATTGGCACTCTACTTTTAACTGCTAGTGATCCTATCTCCAACACTCTAGTCATTTAACACACAAAATTACTAAAACATGCGATTAAAATAACCTAGTTGTGCAAATAATAGTATTTGCTTATGATACATTCTGCCCCTGATAAAAAATTTTCTTTACAAACTGTTTTGTTTCAGTGAAAAAAAAGGTGGCACTAGTGTTGTTATAATTTGTAAAAACCTTACTATTTGTAACCAGAAGTAGGGTTTTCATTGAGATTGTAAGTAACAAATTTAATCAAATGGTAAATGTCACCAATTAGGTCCATGATTCTACCTCAATAAAAACTGCTGTTTTCCCACACACTACTCTTTGATGTTAGAATAAAGATAAGCAAGGAACTAGGGTTCTATTTGGTTTATGTCCCTTGATTGACATTTAATCTCATGTTATTTGGGTTATGCCAGCATATCATGATTCATCGACTGCTTTATAGTCTGTTAATTGTAAATAATTAACTTAATTCAATTATTTTTTTCCAGTATTCTCATTCATAGCTGTATATCTGTGTGCCTGTCTAACAAAGAGTTTGTGCATTATTATATTTTCATCATTGAATAAGACAAACATATAACTTATAACTTCATCAATTGAGTTAGTCTTGATTAACACATATATTATTGAAAAAGACACATTTTAAAATAATATTGATGCATATAAAATGAAATTTTTTTTAAAAAACACTGAGGGGCATTTTCTTACAGAGGAATTTTCATTAAAGATTTCTATCATTTTTACAGTTGTCATGATAATCATGCTTATTCTTTTTTGTGTGAATATGTAATCTATTCATAGTTTCTATCATAGTCAAAGTTACTGACTATAAAAACAAAAGGAATATATTTAAAATATAAAATTCAAATATATTTATAAATTAGGTGATTTTTATCAGTTTTATCTTCTCTTTAGGGATAGATTCAACAAGAATGATACCAATTCAACAGCCTATTTACTTATAACCTCCATCTCTTCTTGTGGGGAAAATGGTTTGTCAGCACTAGCCTTATTTGTATAGTGCTTGTACAAAAGGCGTGTATTCCCCACTAATCATCCTATGGTACAGTAATGTACCCATGTAATCTGTTGATACTAAGGTTTTTGGTTCTTGCTGATCTCCCTTTGTTGGTTCTTCCACACAGCATTAGTGTGTCATTTTTGTACTAGTATTGCTGCAGCCTTGCATGGTATACAAATGTTAAAACAACATTAATAATGTCTGTAGAAAATATTGTATCACTTATTAGACAGATGAATCATAGAGTTTAAATTATGTCGGTGAATTTGCATGTCATTATTGTTGAGAAATCCCATGTGCTGATCTAGATGGATTGAAAGGATGTAGAAATACATGATAGCATGCAATATACAAATAAGTTTGTATTAAGGAGAAATGTGCAAGTAAAAAAAAAATGAAAAAAAAAATGTGAATCATAATGGAAAAAATGTAAAAGGACTTTTAAAATAAATGGTTTTAAAAGCATTTCCCTAACTTTTTCAGCATATTAAAACTTATTTTTATTACAATATGGTTTCAGTATCCAAATTACCCTCACTAAACATATTTGGTATTGCTTGATAGCTGAAAATTTCCTCTTTTGGAATATTGCATCTTTCCTTCACTATGATCTATACTTGAAAATATATGAGGTCATTCTTAATTTTTCCTTTCTTTTGTTATTTTACTTGAAATGTAACTTAAGATTTTAAAAAAGCTTCATGGGTTTGAAAATTGACAGATAATTCAAAATGGTAGATCATAAGATATTAATTATGGTTTCTTTGACAACCAAAATAATTTTTAAAACATTTTTAATGTGTGTTAATACTTTGGTCAACAGATGGTTAAAGATTTTAAAGAAACATAATATATTAAATTGAAAATTTGGAAAAAAATGGCATATTTCCCCTAAACTAGGATGTACAATGTTATGACAACACCCAGCATCCTGAGTATGCTACACAATAGGACTGCTATCTGTATAGTTTGTTCCAAGAGTGTCTAGGTTCTAATTGATAGATGCTTAACAATTTTTATATTGGAATGAAAAATTTCACAAAAAAATGAAACAAACATATTTTATAAACAATGAAAATTAAAAAAACTACAACCACATTTAGTGCAGGAAAAAATCAGTAGTATATAAATAACTATTAAATGTTTAAATCACTTGCGCTTTGATCTTAGTTCAAAGATTTCCATTATTCGTATTGTATTTTTGAATGTGCCTGCCATTTGACAGTTACCTCAAGAATAGCTAGATAAAACGAAAATATTTTGTGCTGCATTTGTCAAGCACAGAGTTTCACCAATGGCTGTGTTCACTATGTTATGTGTACACTGACTCATTCCCCCATCTCCATGTCTCGTTTGTTCTGTACGCAGGGATCGACTGAACCAGGACGATATTGTAGGAACTGTGTTCCTTCCCATCAGTCTGATATCGTCCAGTGGAGAACAGGGTGACTAACAAAGACAAAAATTTCTTCAACATTCTAATCATAATCTTATTTACTAATGTTTGATTTGGGTTCTAGTTTGACATGCTTTTGTGTTTAGTTTAAAACTTGGATTGGTCATTGGAATGGATGCATACAATTATGTCAAGGCATGCTTTAAAATGGTAATTTCTTTTACTGTTTTAATCAGGTTTGACGCATAATTTATAAAAGTCTATATTTGCTCTATACAAAAGCATTTTTTTCCTATGCATTCCAGTCCTATTACAGTTACTTTTTTTTTCTTTTTTTTATTGCTCATTTATATCATTAATTATTTTTAGCAGGGAACTAGTTGTAGATGCATAACTAAAAAGTGCTATACATGCAGCTTTGACATTCTTGTTGACTTTTACTGACACATTGACACTAAATCTGCAATATTTGACTGGTAGATGGTTTACTAGTCTTCAGTACTTCATATATCACATTAGATAATTTATGGTGCACTGTGTGGTATGGGTATTGATATATTGCTCAAATAACTTCAGTAGCTTACTTATTGTTTTAGGTTTGTTGATGTAAAGTAAAAGATTGGAAGCTTAAAATAAATTTGATAAAGAGATATACTTACATAGCATCTGACGGGTTGGCTGAAAGAAGCAGATTTTTTTTTATTTTATCGCTGATGTGAGCTAAAAATGTGTTCTTGTCCATCTTGTCTCCTGTGATGCCATAAAAATTGTTTTAAAACATTAAAATTAAAGGTTAATTTTTTTTTTTTAAACTCATATTCAAAAAACAATTTGATAATGCAGAAAAGTGTAATCTATGTAATCAACGTTACCATCATCTTTGCACTCTACTTGCTCTTGATAATATTTTGATTTGTGGCATTTGTTTTAAGGCACCATATTGTTTGGTGTTGGAATATAAAATATATCAAAAACAATATGTGTATGATTAATTATTATCATAAACTTCTTTGTGTTTCGGAACTATTTGATCAAATTTATTTCTCAAACATTATCTAGTTACTTAAAAACAAATGTATTGAATGTATACCAGTGACACCAAAAAATCCCCATGATCATGTTTAAAACATATTTTTGAAAATTATTGCAATCTTCACAATACTCTTATAGAGCCCAACTCGTTAGATGCAATTATGTAAAACAAAAAAAAAACTATGCTCCTACTTTTTTGTTTATATTAGAGATATTTTTTTGCACTATTAATAATTACATTTTTTAAAATGTCACATTAAGCTAAAGCTTTACTGCTAACAAGAAAATAACAGTTTCTAGCTAGTAAGCTTCTATGTAGGAAGACGCAGCAATTTTTACTTTAAATTGTTTTAATAAATCTCCTTTTATTTTTAAAAAGTTATTGTATTTTTTTGAGATTGTTACAATTTATTTTATTGGAATTTTTTCTATACATTCTTTTTATATTTTTATAACTTGGTTTAAATGTTACATGAGATCTTTACTCTTATTGTATATAGCATGCTATCTGTTATAGGCTAAAAAATTCATTTAAGTAAAAAAGTCTTATATATCAAGAATGGGAAGGTTATTTATTAAACTAACAGATAACTTCACTTAATTTCACTTCATGTATTTGATGATAATTTATTGTAAGAAACTGTGAAAAATATTACACGAAGTTTTTAAAAGACGAAAAAAAAATGTAAGTAATACATGTTTAAATGACATCAATAAAAATTAATAACTAGCTGAAAAACTGATAGCATGATAGCATTCAAACATGGAAAGCATACTTAATGGCTCTTTAATTCAGAAATTTAAAATCTGCAGGCTATTTACCAACATTTGGTCCTTGCTACATTAACTTCTATGGTTCCACAAGAGAGTATTCAGATCTACCTAATGACTATGAAGATCTCAACCTAGGAAAGGTAAAAACTAATAACTTTTATGGTTGTCCTTGTATGTACCAAATTGCTAATGTTGATGCACAGACTACTTAAAGATAGACACAATGATACAAAGACAAACACATTTGTTTCCAATTGATGCTGTTGATGTACTTGTTTGACTTTTTGTGGCTTTATGATAAAATATAAACACATCTCCACATCTAGGGCGAAGGTGTAGCTTACAGAGGCCGGGCACTAGTTGAGCTTGTAACAAATTTAGGTGAACTGCCAGATGTTCCAGTTGAAGACATCTCAGCTGATGACAGACTGAGAGTACAGGTACAGTTTCATAGTGTCATTGTGACAGAGTGAGAATACATGTACAGTGTCATGGTGTCATTATGACAGAGTGAGAATACATGTACAGTGTCATGGTGTCACTATGACAGAGTGAGAATACATGTACAGTGTCATGGTGTCACTATGACAGAGTGAGAATACATGTACAGTGTCATGGTGTCACTATGACAGAGTGAGAATACATGAGCAGTGTCATGATGTCACTATGACAGTGAGAATACATGGAGGGTGTCACTATGACAGTGAAAATACAGGTACCAGTTTCATGGTGTCAAATGTGAGAGTGCTTATACTGCTTCATAGAAACATCAGGCTGCAGATATAATTATAGCTAATTATGTTTCATTCAGTAAAAAGAGAGGTTTACTTCTTTATTTCAAATACCTAAATAATTACAACATAAAAACATTTGATCTATTTTTGTTCACTTGTACTTTTTTTTTATGGATGGAATTATTAATTTTTTTTATTTAAAAAATTTGCCAGAAATTCATGCGAAGGAGAAAATATCGTGTCCATGCAGCATTTCTTTCAGCTGGCATGATCAGCTCTGCCCATGTTGATGCTCCAGTTGAGTTTGAAATTAGCATTGGTAATACTTGATAACTTTTTCTCTAGCATTTTTTTAGTATCACATTAGTTTTCAATTGATGTTAATATTTATTTTTACTAAGTTAAGTTACATCGCCATTTTGTTTGTGTATTGTAGGTAATTATGGCAACAAGCTAGATGAGAACATCCCACCTTCAGCATCCACCACCCAACCCACAAATCCTGTCTTTGATGGATGCCATTACTATTTTCTTCCCTGGGGGAATACAAAACCTTGTGTTGTAGTGGACTGTTCCTGGGAGGACATTTCATTCAGATTAGAATCCTTGAACATACTGTTAAATACTATTGAAAGACTGGTAAGTAATTCATGAGGGAAACATTTTTTTTTTCACTGAGGATTGTTATTTTACTATCTGATGAATTTTCTTTTACATCACCTACAAATATGGTCTGTTTGGAACAAAATTACTAATCTAGTAATGTATACTTTTGTAAGCTTTACTTTACATATTGTAGGCCTTCTTAATTTATTGTATGATGTTTCTTTTCTTGTTTGTAGACCTCCAACTTGGAAAGAGTTCGGATTGGAATTAAAGCCAAACTCCCTATACCAGAGTTGGCTCAGCTTTTGATATCAATGTTGGACCAACTTATAGAGGATTGTGGGTAAGTCTAAATGATTTAAATGACAAGCTTTATCTTAATTGTGTATATATCTCAATGGGAAGAAGGATTACTCAACTTGATGATACATGATGTTGTTTTAAAAGCTTTTCTGTATTGTATTTTAACAGTAGTCAGTTTTCACCACCAAAAGATGGCCAACATGTGTGCAATGAACTGGACAAATTGACTGCAAATTTCCGTAAAGAGACACTCAAATCTGTAAAAAAATCTGCAAAGAGTCTTAGAGAGAATGCCACAGATTTGGATGAGGCTTTATCTGAAGTTGAAAATTTGCTACAGATTTTGAAGAACACTGCTGTAGAGGTACAACTATTTAATGTCACTACTCTAAAAGATATTTTTTAAATTTTTTTGTTCTTCTGCTACAAAAACTTTGTTTGCAGCACTTAATTAAGATGTAGTATTTAAATAATATTGTACATGTTAGTACTTCATGTTATTTTTTAAGTTGCTAGTTATATGTGCATGTGTAAAATAAATAGTGTTTGCTTATTCCAGCCACAGAACAGCATGCCTGATGTGATCATATGGATGATTAGTGGACAGAAGAGAATTGCCTACTACCGGATCCCAGCATATGACCTGCTCTACAATGACAATGAGAATCTGAGAGGAAAACACTGTGGTAAACTCATCACACTACCCTTGAAGGTAGAGAACACTATTTCATTCAAGTAAATGTATAGTGTGGGGTTTTGTAATGGCTGTAAAAAAAAACTACAGGACACCTGTTATCTCAGATCAAGTCTTTATTCATTTTTAGTCATTTTATCATCTTGTTCATACTATGCTTATATAAGAACTTATTAAATTTACATCGGAATTTACATTCAATTTGTGAATGAATCATAGAAATACAACATTTTTATAAATAAAACATAGCACTAAGCTCATGTTAAATTTCTATATGCCTGTACCCACTAGTAAAATTTGGGACATTGTGGATAGTGGTTGAGTTTGTAATTTTTAATAACTCTTATCAGGTAAAGGTAAGTCAGCAGATAACACAATCACATATAATACAAAATCAGAGAAATTGATGAACTCTACCTCATCAGCCCTTAGACCAGCAGGCCTGAAAGGGTATTTTCTACTTTAATTGTGTGAAACACAGTGGCACTTAGCTCATGTTTAATTTCTATTTGACAGTACCCACAAGTGAAAGACAAAGATAAGAAAACTGAATTACCAGCGGTCCTAAGGATCAAACTTTGGCTGGGGATGCAAGTACAAGAACAAGCTTGGCATAAGATGCAGAGTGAAGGAGAACTTGCTGTCTATGCTGAAACTGTAAGAACAATGGATGACTATAGTTGTATCATAAGAGTGGAGTGAATACATTGCTTGCAACATCTAGAATTTTTCAAAAAATAACATACACTCAGTAGATAGTTAAAACTTTAAACATAGACTATTAGTCCCACAGATAAATTTGGTGACAATAGGGCCAAGGTGGTCTACTTCAAAGGAAATGTAGGTGTGACACGATGTGTGTAATGGTAACTAAGGGCAATACAAAAACGGCCTGAACCGTGGAACTAGCCTAAGCTCACAACATCAATACTGCAAGGCTTTTTAGGGGGATATAGAATAAAGCATTTGCATCATTAATCTTTCTGGTTTGCTTGTGAAACTTGATTGAAAAAGTTGCTAAGATTTTGAGAAAGAAGCAGAATTTATATACTAGAAAGATTTGGGTTAATACTATGGTTCCCTACAGCCAGGAGTGTGTGTGTGTGCAAAATTCCTTAAAATCTAATTATTGTGGAAAATAACTGGAAAACAGTATTCTCACACGAAATATCAGTTTTCTTGCCTGATAAGCTTCAGCTAGCTAAGGATGGCCTGCCTTCTCATCTGCTTGCCTTTTTGGCCCGAGGAATGTTTCTGTAGTGGTGAGGAGAAAGCTGGCTAATTGAATAACTTTACCATCAACAAGACACTGTTGTTTAGATGGTTTTTATTTCAGTCTTTTACCTTCAGTAAAATGATAGATGCAAAGCTTGCATCTTTATACTTGGAAGTCCCATACTTTCTGTCACTAGGCATAGATCACAATGTTAATTACATAAAATTGTCACGGTTACTAGAAAAACACTAACATTCTTACAAAAGTGTCTGAAATGGAAGGTAGCTCTTCATTCTAATGAATCAGACAGAGTTATCATTTAGTTTATATAATGTTATGTTGCTGACAGAGGTTTCTGTTGTACATTTTCTCAGTTTATGAAATTCAGACAGATCACCCTTTCATAGTTATGCCTAAATGGTTTCATAGACTGAGAAATAGTTTCCAAAAAATATTTTGCATTTATCTGTATTTTAAAAAAAAACATTTATATTAAAAATCTATAGGATGTACTGCTTTATTTTATTTATAAAACCATTTCAACAGTATGAAAACCAGGTGAATATTCTTGGTGCCTGGACAAATAAAGGACCAACCATGTCTAGACCTAAATGGTCAGATAGTGAAGGAAAGGTACGTTAGCAATATGCTCAAATTTGGTACATTTTTTCTCAATTTTTTTCTTCATAGAAGCTGCATTTTGGTATTAGTATAATTATTTCAAACAACATTAAAAATAAATTATCTAACATTTGTGTTATTTGTTTAAAGATTGAGCTGAATAAAAATGAATTTACCCCTCCACCTGGCTGGAAATGGGAAGGGGACTGGTACATCAGCCCTGAGCTCAGGTATGTAAAATCTTTGATGAGCTATGACTAGGGTGTATTCTCAGGAAAAAGACTTTTTTTTTTAAGGTTTAGTTTAGTCAGTATCATATCACTAGAAGTATCAAACAAAATTCTTATTTGTTTATCAAAAGTTAGTATTTTGCTTAGCTTAAATAGAGCATTATTGAGATGCGTTATTAAAATTAATTTTAGTCTAATTTTACAATAACATCAATAGCATTTTTTAATTCAATCTATATGACTTAAATTAATGGTTGCATAAGAAAATATAGGTTAGAACAATGTACTTCAGAACACTATGAATTAAGTTTTAGTCAATTCTGGTTAGTAATATAACAAATGTAACAATATCTCAACGCCCATACTTTAAACCCAACATTAAATCAAATTAACTGAAATTAATAGTAATTCAAACCAAACCACCATGTTAAACTAATATTAACACAATGCCTCAAATTACTTTCTAATTAATAGTTATTATCTTATGCTAGTTTTATGCACAGATAGTAAAAGATAATTTAACTTAGTTTACCTATTAGTTTTCAATAGTCATAAAGACTCAATGAATATTAAAATAGAAATCATGTTTCATTTATTTAATTCTCATTTCAGTTATTGTTTAACATGATGTTATAAATGTTTTCATTTATTTCTTCAATATTGCAGTATGCTCTATGATAAAGATGCTGGCCACCACACATTTCTTGAGGATACTTATGAAAACCAGTCTAGAAATCTTCCTGGCGGGGCTTGGGCTGCTGCCTCAAGACCATGGACAGATGTGGTTGGTGCTTCAAAATACATTCAATAATAAAATTATAATGATGATGAAATTGTGTTATTTAGAATTAATATGTGAAGTATTCAAAAGAGCTATTGGCTATTATATTTGTACTTCTAATGTTACTTAAAATAGAAAGGTGATCCTGCACAAGAAAGAAATAAAATTCCATTACCCAGTGGCTGGAAGTGGGATGATGACTGGCAGGCAGATTTGAACAGAGCTGTTGATGAAGATGGTTGGTGTCATGTTTTTGTTACTTTTTTTAGGCATTTTCACTCATTAATAAGACAAAAATACTCAATATTAGGTCACCATTATAGTGTGTGTAAAATTAAAACTAGTGATTCAGGTTAATACTCTTTTTTGTATGAACATAATAGTGTACAGCTTTAAAGGAGCTAATATGTGTATTTTTTACTTTAAAGGATGGGAGTATTGTGTGGAGGCAACAGTAGGGGGTTATGGCCCTGTTGAAAAGACCTATCATTTATGCCGTAGGCGGCGCTGGGTCAGACACAGAACACTGGTCAAAGAAGTTGCTCATGCAAAACAGAAGCTGGCAAGTTTAGATAACTTTAGATAAAGTTTGATTAAGTTTAGTATTGCCAATAAAAAGTTTTAATTACAAAATATCATTCATTATCTAAATTGTGCATTCTTCACAAATTTAAATAAAGAGGATTTGTAAAAAGCAGATGATTAATTCAAATTTGGAAATTTTTAATTGAAAATTTAAAAAAAAACATAAAATTTTAATTATTAATAATGTAAGAGAAATTGTAACCTACACAACGTGAATCCATTGGTATTCAATATTTGGATATTAGGAAAAGAAACAGCAGGAAGGCTGGGAATATTCTGCATTGTTCAACATGAAGTTTCATGCTGAGGAGAGAACCATGGACCTTGTCAGGCGACGGCGTTGGCATCGCAAGATGGTCTCTACCAGCTCTGATGGAACATGTTTCTTCAATGTCCAACATGAGGTAATCCTGCCTGTTGCTTCCTGTCCCATCCATGTTCACACAGAATCATGATTTCTTTATAACTCTCCATTTGAATATTCCTTTCAGTTGTGTTTAGTAATGAAGCAGAATGCACCTCTTTGCCACTATCAAGAAACTCTTCAACTTTATGAGACATCTCATAATTGAGAAATGTATAGGTCTTGGCAAGTTAATAGTTCATGATAACTTTGCACTAGATACAAGTTTTAATCCCTAAGTTTCTCTTAAATTTCAGACTGTCTGCAGTAATATGGTCATTGTTCTGAGGCTATTAAATAGTTTCGACTATTAAAATCCGCACAAAAATTTCTTTAAGACTAACTTAACAACTCAAAACCAACTAGTGGTTCAAAATTAAATTGTGCAGAGCCACAAATTATAGATAACTACTATCTTATCCAAATAGGTTGCAAAAATGAAATACATTACTTTAAGAAAGAATTGGTTGCGATGTCTACCTGGTACTTCAACTTTGGTAATATTGTTATTTATTACTAGCTTCACCTTTTGATGTTCGTCTACATTTAAAAAGGATGTTCTTCAGGTTTACCTTCTTATATGTAATTTCCAGTTCACTTCTGGTGTAATTTCTTGTTCATGTTTACTAAAGATTTATGTTATGTAATTTTTTTAAATTTACATTTGTTTTTTCATATTTTAAAATGTTGTATGATAAATATTTTCAATTGATTTATCAACTTCTAAGTGTCATATACTTACCTTGTTTCCAGAGTAATTTTTAAAATGTTTTTTTTTAAAGCAAACCAACAATGTGTGTTCAAAAGTCGACAATTTTAAAATTTGTTTTAACAAAGTATGTAAGTTCCTTAAATGTCTTTCAGGGTACAGAACAAGAAAAAGAAATGGTTAATTTAGCAACAATGGCTGCACCAAGGATGTTCCTTGCCTTTAAAAGTTGGTCATTTTTTTTTCTTGGGTGATACATTTACAATTTTGTATTTCTGCACTTAACATCATAACCATTGATATCATGTGATAGAGTTACGTAGTGTTTCTCTTTACAGAACTAGTAATCTCAAGTCATGTAGCTACCATTTTATGTTGTTTCCCTAACATAAACAGTGAATGCAAGTGACTTAGTTACCCATTTGTATTGTTTCACACAGCCCCACACAAGTACCAGCTTCGAGCTTATGTATATCAAGCCAGAGATTTACTTGCTGCTGATGATTCCGGACTTTCAGGTTTGCATCAGCGGTTTAAATTGTTTTGTTTTTTTTTTTTAGCTGGAAAACTAACTTCATTTGCAAATATTCATGTGACCATTTTGTATTTTCTTTTATAAAAGATCCGTTTGCCAGAGTCTGTTTTATCACACAAAGTATGGTGACAGAAAAGCAAGCTAAGACATTGAGCCCAACCTGGGACCAGACATTGATATTTGGGGAGGTGGAGATTTATGGGGATCCTAAGGGACTAGAGATGGCACCACCAGAGATTTACATTGAACTGTTTGATCATGATACCTTTGTGAGTATATGTGCTGCTTTCTCAACCTCAGATCACACTTTCTAGCTATGGTTATTTTCTTTGTTGGATCATAATTCAGGCGCTAGTGTGAATTTATTTTCACTTTTTTTTATGTTTTGTTGCAGCATTTAGCTAAAATATGGCTAATATTGTTTAGTGTAGTAGGATAAAGAGAGCAGATGGAAAAATTCAAGCGTAGATATAGTGGTTACTGTCTAGAATAGAATACAACAAGAGGAAATAATAAATAACTGTTGTTCTACTTATAAAAATGTAAGGGATCGGTGTGGTCAAGTCGGTCAGGCTCATGGGTGCTAAACGGAAAAGACTAGAGTTTGAACCCTCTGACAGATGAGGCTCGATAGCTGGGGACAGCAACTCTTCTAGGAGAAACAAAAATCAAACAACTGCTTGTAGTTTGTTCTTGGTTGGAAAAGGCTCTGGAAGCAAATCCAAAAAGGAAAGCAGGCTGAAATCTGAGTCAACTGCCTTTATGGCACTTAACCAATAGACATACACTTAATTGTGTTGAAGGGAATCTCTTCCAACACTAAAATTAAGAACAAAGAAGAAGAAGAATCTGTAAGATTCTAAGGTCAATGCAATCCTATATTTAATGGATAAGTTTTCAAATTTGAATATTTTTGCATTCAACAGGGTAAACCAGAATTTTTGGGGAGAACAACTGCCTTGCCAATGGTAAAACTAGATCCATCTGATGCACGAACACCAGTGTTACAGTGGTATGAAATCAACAGACACAGTCAGAGTGGAGGAGAACTCTTGGCAGCATTTGAGCTTATCATGGTACATATCTGTTCAGTTTCTCTTTTATTCTTTTAATAATTGTTCACATTGTTCAGAAACTGTTTGACTTGTTATTTAGTAATCAAACATCAACATGCATTCAAATTTTCTGAATGGTTACAAAACTTGAACAGTAAAAGACTGCACATTTTTATTTTATTTATTAAATTATCATTTATTACTTATTTGATTACGTTCTAAACATGGTCTGATTTCAGGGCAGCTTATTAAGTACTTTTTTAATAAGTCTTTTGTAGCTATTTCAATCTTCTCTACAAATAGATTCCTGATGACATAGATGAGGTATTTTTCAGAAGATATATCTAGTTATGTTCACTCTTGCTAGTAACATGTTTGACTTGTATTACTAACACAGCACTAAATGAGTTTTGATGAGTTTTTGTTTTGTTTAATAGATGTGTACTACATTATCTCTCAGATAGCATATAGTTTTTTCTGAGTAAAACTTGTTTAAACCATTAGCATCTTATGATTCAAGTCCTTATCAATGTGATATAATTGTACCTATAGCATTTTTAAGTGAATTATAATAAAATACTAATACATTTTCTTTTATAGAAAAAACTTTCATAGCATTTTTTTGTTGGAATTTATTAGTTATTTTGCAGTAACCGTTAGGCTCTCTGCTATGAGTACTTCTTAATAAGTTTTTTGTAGCTATTTCAATCTACTCTCCAAATAGATTTCTGATGTTTCTTCTGATGTAGATAAGGTATTTTTCTATATATATTTCTAGTTACTTTCACTCTTATTAGTAACAATTTCCACCTATATTACTAACCCAGCGCTAAATAGCGCTTTAATGAGTTTGTGTTTTATTTTGTTTTGTAGATGTTTATGACAGTATTTCTCAGATAACAATATAGTCTTTTGTATGTAAAACATGTTAAAATCATAACATCTTGTAAATCATGGAGGAAAGATGTGGGACATATGATTTAAGTCATTATCAATGCGATATAATTGCACCTTTAGCATTTTTCAAGTGAAATAAAATAAAATACAAATAAATTTACTATTTTGTTGGGATTTTAAAGTTATTTTGCTGTGATTATTAAGCTCTCTGCTATGTGTACTTCTTAAATAAGTATGTTGTAGCTATTTCAATCTACTCTCCAAATAGATTTCTGATGTTTCTTCTGATGTAGGTATTTTTCAATAGACATTGCTAGTTACTTTCATTCTTACCAGTAACAATTTCTACTTATATTACTAACACAGCGCTAAATCGCGCTTTGATGAGTTTTGTTTTGTTTTGTAGACGTTTACCACAATATTTCTCAGATAGCATTATAGTTGTTTGTATGTGAAACATGGTAAAATCATCAGCGTCTTGTAAATCAAGAAAGAAAAATGTTGGATATATGATTTCAAGTCATTATCAATATGATATAGCTGCACCGCTGCACGTTTAGCATTTTTCAAGTGAATTTTTAAAAATACTAATAAATTTACTTTTAAAAAAAAATTATTTTGCAATGACTGTTAAGCTCTGTGCAAATGTATAAACTCATTTTTATGATTTAGTTTCACAAAATGTAATAATTGGGCTTTCTGTCAAGTGAACAATACTGTTTTTATTTTACATCTCTGTTAGTACCCAGCAGTAACAAAAGAGAGACCAGAGGTAACTGCTCAAATGGAAATGGTTCACTCTCACATTTTCATATTGCAAGAATTTTCATTGCACATTTCAATTCTTTGTAAAAATTATTAATATGTACTTATTATATTAGGTGTTGTTTTTTTTAATTCATTATAAAAGTATAAGACATTTATACTATAAAAAATTATGTATATTACTCCTCACTTCGTAAATCATGGTTTGTTGTCTTAATTTTTAAAAAAGGTAGCCAACCTGTATCTATCTTTCATTTACTCTGAAATTCTTGTTTTAGTCCTTTTTCAAACTGTTCATAAATCAACACTTCATTATTTACAAATTTCACAGAGAATTTTTAGTTGTCAATTAGTTTATTATATTCTTATTAAATTGAATTTACTCTGCATGCCACACTTATAATTTTCAAAATCTAAATCATTCATCAGATAAAAGGGAAGTTGTGAATTGCACTTAATTATCTTCTTGAAATCTTGTTTTTGTTTGTTGCCAAACTAACTAAATATGTGTTTATTGTAGAAATTCTTAAATTTAACTTGCAATTAAATCTGTCTTCTAATTATTATAAAAATTGTAAAATACTTCTTTCACAGGTGTTTAAACAGTTTCAATTTTGAGCCTCCTATAATTATAATCACGTTACAATTTTAAATGAATACATATGGAAATAACTTGTCTTATTTTGAATAAAATAGAGTGTTTTACTAATTATTTATGATCTGTATTGCTCATGAATAGATAACAGGAAAAGACTTGCCTTTTCTACCACCTAAACGAGGAAACATTTATATTGTACCCAATGGAATAAGACCAGTTATGCAACGAACAGGAATTGAGGTAGTTACGATCAGCTTACTTGTAGATTTTTATTTATTTGCTGGGTTTTGCTTTTTAAATCTTAAATGGTAAATTGTATCATTATCTGTTAGTTTAGTAGCTCTGAGTCACACTTCATATGGGTATTTTTTCATTAATTTATTTCATCTTTCTTCATTTACTAAGTGTATTTTTCAAACCAACCAGGTTTTATGCTGGGGTGTGAGAAACATGAAAAAATTTCAACTCTCTGCTGTCACTTCACCTAGTGCCAGATTTGAGTGTGGTGGATATGTCAAAGATTCTGTAGTCATCAAGGATACTAGACGCAATCCTAATTTTTCAGAAAATTTGTTATTTTTTGATGTGGTAATTGACTTAACCCAACATATTTTTTTTGTTTCTCTTAAATTTTGAGAATACAAATTTTAACAAGGAAAAAAATCAATAGATGCATAAAATATTTCGAATAATGTTTAACATTTTACAAAAAAAAATGTAATATTTAATTTTTAAGCATTTTATGAATTGATCATCTACAGTTTAAAACATTGAATTGGCTAGAATGTTAAAAATGAGAAATACCACCGTTACAAAAAATAGCAAACAGATGAATTTTTATTCTTGTTTAATCATCTTTTTGTTTTTTCAGATGTTACCCAGGGAAGAACTTTATATGCCACCAATGAGCATTAGAGTGAAAGACCACAGACAGTTTGGTCGCAAGCCAACTGTTGGTGTCCACATGCTCAAGTCTCTAGAAGATTTTCGATGTGACCCACTTGAACCAATGGTCCCTGTAGCTAATGGTGATAATTTTTATAAAAATATTAAAAGCTTATAATATTTTTTTTTTTAAGACATAAAAGATTTGCAGTGCATTTTAAAATTTTCATCTACTAAATTTTGTACTGGATTAGTTATTGTCTTACTTTTTAATTTGTCTAGAATTACCTCCAGCCACGAACGGGTCTAATGAACTCATACCAACAACAATCATACCACAAGACTTAGCCTTGACAACAGCACTTACAGGCGGCGGGTCACCTACCAGTGATACAGTCATTACAATGCCGGATGGTACAGAAATTTCAGAAAAGGTAATTCTTTTAAAAAAATAACTACTCCCATCAAGCCACATAAAAAATTCTACCCTAATGAAATTTTTATCCATGTTCACTGGTCTGTTTTTTTTTATTTAGGTATGAACATTTTTTCACAAAATTTTAGTAGCTGTTAAATGTTTGAATCATGCACACCCTGATCACAAGCCTTGCACTTATTCATTCTTTTTTATCAGATTCATCCTCTTTGTTGATGATTTCTTTTTAGACTATCTTACTAACACAAATTGTATCTATCTATCTATATATATAAATAAATAGATAGATTGATCGATTTCATAAATTAAATAAATAGACATTTTGACTGACTAACAGACACACAGAGACAGACAGATAGATGTATCTTCATTACTTAAAAGCTCATTTTTAACATGTCTACATGAATTTCATAGCAGCCACAGATGGTCTTTTCAAATTAAACAAGTACATTTTGTATTAATACCTAATAGTTAAAGCTACGAACATTACTTTTTGTTTAATAACGTTATTGTTTTTTATTGCTGCCAACCACCATTAGACTGGATTCTTAAAATTGTTATCTAGTTTCACAGATTTACACAGGGTAAATTTATCTGTGGATTCTTTGCATATTTGGTAAATCTAGCAAGGGTTGCAGTCTTTTATATTTTTCTTATTTTCAAGATACCTGCTTATGAAAAAACATTTATGCTTACAAGATGCTTGTTTTTATATGGTGATATTTTAGGCCATTGTTGCCTTTTATTATCTTCAATATAAGTGTTAGTTTAACTATATTTTAAAACTTAATTACATTGATAAGATAATATACATTTTCTGTGTCTTCTGACAACCTGATGTTTTGTAACTTGTTAATTTTCTTTTAGAATGTCTCTCCTTATGTATGATGTATTTATATCTATTAAGAATACAATATTGTTACGTGTAACCACCGTCATCCTAATATTTTAGTGATTTTATTGAATACCTTGTCTTTGTTTTTTTCAGCGTGTTTTATTAAATTTAAATGACCGTAGACAAAATTCCAGCCGTTGTATAATATTTTTTTCCTAAAGTTTTGTGTGACTATATGATGAGAATAGTTATCTTGCAGCATAATGAGTTGTCTACTGCTAAACGCATTTAAACACTGCTAAATATTATCCTTTACTGGAACTGGTTGTAATTGTTGATTAAAAAGTTGATTCAACTGATAACTACCTAGTCTGAGGGATTCTTCCTGTAGTGTTAAGGATTTTTTTACAGTGATAAGGCTCTTGCTGATTATTTTCTTTTTATACTCATTGCTTAATTTATTTGACTAGCCCCTAAGGAAGTCGCATGAATTAGTAGTTGTTGAAGAACCCTTTAGTCCACCACCAGTGATTCTGTCCAGTGATAGTCTCAACACCAATAACTCAGCTAAAATGCTGCCTAGTTTCAAAATACCAGGAAAGCTAAGCAAGAAAATACCAAAGTTACCAAAGGCAAGAGAGGTGAAAGAATATATTTTGAACACATTTATTTTCTTATTGCCCAAACCAATTAGACTGAGAAGAGAGAGAGCACTAGCTAGGAAACGATTTCGTGAATTACGGAGTATGGAGGTTTGTCTAGAGCACATTGCACCCTGTTGACTGTTGTAATTGAGAGCTCCTGTTTTGGATTCATTTTTCATATTGAAACTTTTTAAATGTTTTATTTTACATTGATTAGAACATTCCATCTTTTTTCCTTCCTCCCCCAGCTCTTGCATGTTATGGTGGCTATGGTTTTTCTTTTGCCTTTTGTTCAATTTTTTAAAAATTGTTATGTGATTTTAGAATCTTCTTATTAGCACTTTATAATATATTTACAACTATTCTAGCAATGAAATGTGTAATGATTTGTGACTATTATGAACACATATGCATTTTAAATTATGCACATTATGTACAAGAACTAAAATCAATAAGTAAGAATTACATTAAAATAGAGTTGCATAGAATTTGTATTTCATAAGTTAAATTAGTACTTTTATCCTACTTAAGATTTAATGATGCCAATATTTAAAAATAAAATTTTCCAGGAATCTGAACTGACCCTAATGGAGATTGACTGGTGGTCCAAATATTATGCATCAACAAATGATTTGGAGAAATGCAAGAAGTATAGACTACTAAATTATGACACATTAGAGGTAAGCTGGCATTCACTTGATCCGTTAGGACACAAACATTGGTCACACTACAGTCCTCAGTTCATTTAGATAGGTCAGCACAATTACAACTAGTATATGGAAACACAGAAAATATAAAATTTTAGTTGGATTTTCTTATCTTCAGCTGTGATAATTATTTTGTGAACTGATAAATAGCTTTTTAAAACATTGCTTTTAAATTTAAACATTTTCCTGTATTAACTGAATTTTGTTGCCTTTTAAAAATTTTAAAGAAATCTCACCTCATTGTTAAGATTGCAACATCTTACACTGTAAATGGATATTATAAACAATGCGAAGAAATAAAGTAATACAATGATACTCTAAATGAACAGTATGCCCTAGAAAAATGTTTCGTTTGTAAGCATAGAATAGATGTGTAAAAACAATGTTTCAGGTTCTGCCATCTGAGTTAGAAAAATGTGAGATCTACAAAGGATTTAATGATTTCTGTCATACACTGCCACTATCCAGAGGAAAAAATGAAGATGATGAGGATGATAATGTTATTGGAGAGTTCAAAGTTAGTCCTTTCACTTTTTATAATGTTTAACATGTTATTGTTTATTTATACTTACTCTACAGTTAGTTGGTTATGGTGTTTTATGTTGGAGTTCTCCTAAAACCTTTAAATTCTCTGATTCCTGTATTTTTAGGGATCTTTCAGGGTGTACCCTTTACCCCAAGACCCTGCGGAGCAGCTACCACCTCGTATTTTTCAGTCTCTACCACCCAGTGACCCTGAAGAATGTATTGTTAGAGTTTATGTCATCAAAGCTGTTGATCTACAGCCCAATGATCCCAATGGTCTGGTAGGTAACCTTTGGCTCATCTTCGTTATATTTAAAATTACACTGACCTGTCTTATTGGCTGATTTAATTTATGGCTGTTTTCACTTTCAGGCTGACCCATATGTGGAAGTAGAGCTAGGCAAAACAAAGATGAATACAAGAGATAATTATGTGCCAAACTCAATCAATCCAAGCTTTGGAAGGTAAATTATTTTAAATACATTTCAGTAAATTAATACGTACTTTCATAACAAATTTACTTATAGCTCTCATGAATTTCATGTTGTAGATCTAGTGCAAAGGCTGCTTACTAGTAAGATTTTCTCAGTACTTTTCTTATTTTGGTACCCAATTTGTTGTTATTCTTGTGTTGAAGTAGCTTTGAGAAATCACTGGGTTTATCTTGTGTTAAAGAGATACAGATTTGTATTAAGTTGAAAGAATTATCAGAAGTTGTTGTGTTAGTTGTGAACAGTGCTAAGATAATATATATCTTCTGAACTGTATTAACAAAAAAAATGGTGTATAGTAAGAATGATAACATAGATCACTATCTACCATAGCATGTTAATGTAATAATAATTGCAGTAGTATTGAACCTGTAGGCGGGTCTAAGCCATTAGTCTACTGGGAATAGAGTTAATACAACCTATATTTTCTTCTCAATCAATAGCATAAATTGTACAATTAACAACAAGACTCAAAGTTGGACGTCAGTTTATTACATTAAATTGCTCAATAGAAATTATTATAGCATATAATTAAATACAAAGTAGTATTAAAATAACACAAAACCACAATGTATGTGAATCAGGGTCCTGTTAAGTCCCACAAACTTTGCAGGTTAGCAGCTCCATGGGATGGTGGGGGGGGGGGGGGGGGTGAATAAAGCAACTTTCAGAGGCCAGGAAACAAATCTGTTTTTTTTTTCTCCATTATTTTAATTTCTTGCTGGTCTGTATGTATAACATGGCCAATCTCTTTATTCTGAGTGGACAGTTTGCTGGTTAAGTCAGCGGTATGTTGAAATTGTATAAATGTGACATGTTGAAGCAGTACATATTAGCTTCGTGTATAAAGGGTTGTGGGTTTTTCTTCACTAAAAATCCATTGTTGAAAAAGTATTAAAAAATGTATTTTGAAAAGCATTACACCTTGTCTTTTAATCTTTGGTGGGGATTGTTTGTAAGGTCTTTGAACTCACCCTGAATCCATGACATTTTAGTGAAGATAGTAATTTGTTGAAAGAGTGATTACTCATGGAAAGCTGATTAAGTCTAATTTTTTCATGTAACAGTTTGAGGTTGCAGGTTATCTCAGTTTGCTGAAATGCTACTTTTTATAGGCTATAAAATGTTATTATTTGTATAGTTGTTCATAGAATTTTCTATAGGTTAATATAAATATATTTCAAGAATTCAGCACAGGTTGTTTTTTTTTTAAATCACATTTGCTTAGTTTTTTTTAGAAATGTACAATTTGCGGCATATAAATGTGTTCATAATTTACATAATGTTTACTAAAACATTAATACTTAAAAAAATATTTATTAAAAATATTCATCAAAAAGCATAAACCCTTGTTATTGAAATAATTTTTTTGGAGTGGACATATGTATAGTAGGCCTCCATTGATCATACTTAGAATGGACTTAAATATATGGTTTTTCCTGTAGGCTATTTGAATTGAAGGCGTTAATACCAATCAACAAGGATCTGACCGTCAGGGTCAAAGACTATGACCTGTTGAGTACTGATGATACCATTGGTGAAACAACTATCGATCTTGAAAATAGATACCTTACAAAACATAGAGCTATTTGTGGATTACCTAAAAGTTATTGGTTGTAAGTCTTTTTTTATAGTTTTATTTTAAAAAGTATAATTTCATGCTTTAGAATATGTACATTTTTTTTCTCATGCTGTATGTCCATCAAGATTTATTTTGAAATTATTTTTTATTTCTTTTTCCCAATTTTTGTGTGACCATAGATCTGGTGTCAATCTTTGGAGAGATAGTCAGAAGCCAGTAGAAATTTTACAAGAGTACTGTCGAAGAAATCGCTTGGAAGGACCTGTTTTCTTAGAAACTACAACAGTCAAGGTTGGAGACAAAACATATAAATTGTCAGACTTTGGTAAGTTTTTTTAAGTTCAGAATCTCATTGTTAATAGATAGCTCACAGACCAAAAACATATATATATAGTGCTAAATTTATAGCTTTATCATGTTATGAACATCAATGGGTTTTTAAAATGATAGCTATCTAACTTTAATTTATTATATGGTTCTTATAATCAAATGATGTCACTTTCAATTTTCTTGATTCATCCTTGTAGAGAAAGTTCCACCTTTTAACAAGCACGTTGGACCTGAGGAACAGCGTTTGGCATTACATGTTCTGAACCTGTTCCCCTTGGTCAAGGAGCATGTTGAATCTAGACCCATTTTTAACCCCCTACAGCCTAACATAGAGCAGGTGATATCCTCATACATTACTGAACATCTCACATAGAGCTAGTTGTAATATACATTACTGAATATCTCATACTCACCTCACACTCTATTACATTATTCACATTGAACTGTTGATAATTTGATTCATTACTGCACACGTCACATAGAGCAGCAACATTTTGTAGCTTTTAACCTTTTTAACTGTGTTGATGAAGTTAACTTTTAGAAATCAACTTACAGTTTAACAAGTTTTTTAAAAGTAAACCATGGTTGCATCTGTATCTGTTCGTTTCCCAGGGTCGACTTCATATGTGGGTTGACATCTTTCCTTCATCCCTAGGACCTCCAGGGCCACCTTTTGACATTTCTCCAAGAAAGCCTGCACAGTATGTAATGGAAATATTGTTTGCAAACTCTCTTTTTCAGTTATTTGATTTCCACTTTAAGTAAATAATCTGCCAAAAAAGAGATTATTAAAGTATCAGGGCCTTAATGTTTATGACTCAATTTTTATTAAATTTATTGGCAAACAATCATTAAAATTCTTATACATTTTTGTTAAGCTTTTGAAACTAATTTCCACCCAAATCCACACATTTTTAAATGGTCTTTCACTTTACTGTAGCTAGGTGGCAAGAGAATTGTTTTGTTTGCATAAGTGTTACTTTTATAATTTACTATCTTATAGATATGTTCTTCGAATAATTATTTGGAATACCAAAGATGTTATCTTAGAAGAAGAATCAATAACAGGAGAGAAAATGAGTGACATTTATGTGCAGTCTTGGATGGCTGGCATAGATGAAAAACAGAAGACAGATGTACATTACAGGTATGCCATATTGACATCTTTATTTAAAAACTACTGATAAAAATGGTGCAACAGTTGAACAAATATATTTACAGACATTCAAATTCTGTTAAGTTTAAGTTCTATAAATATAGTTTTTAGAGTTTGTTTCAAGCTTGTCTTATTCTTGTTCTTTTTTTGGATTTGCTTCCATAGCCTTTGTCCATCCAAGAACAAACTACAAGGCAGCAGTTGTTTGATTTTAGAGTTTTCTCTTCTAGATGGGTTACTGTCCCCAGCTATTGAGGCTTATCTGACTGGAGGTTCGAACTCGCAACTTTTTGGTTTAGCAACCATGAGCTTTACCCTCCAGACCAAGCCAGCACCTAAACTTGTGTTACATTTATTCAGTTTTTGTCATGTTTTTGTTTTTTTAAATTAAGCCTAAAATGTTTTTTTTACATTAGGTCTCTAGATGGGGAAGGTAATTTTAACTGGAGGATGGCATTTCCATTTGAATATCAAGTTGCTGAACAAACAATGATTGTCAGGAAAAAGGTTAGGCTTTTGTTCTTAAATACAATCTAATTTTACTTATTTCTAAAATGTGTACTTTGTTTTTGTCAGCATTTTGGCTCCACACAGAAGGTCAATATCTTATTTGCAGGAACATTTCTGGAGTCTTGATACAACAGAAATTAGAACAATTCCCAAGCTGATCACACAGATTTGGGACAATGACAAGTTCTCAAAGGATGATTTTATTGGTTTGTTCCTGATTTTTTAAGTTTGTCTAAAAGATGTAATTGATAATCTGTTGATTAGTAATTGAAATTATGTGTGTGGCTGTCTTTTATGCCTACTACACCAGTCACCCTATCGCAATGAAACTTTGGGAGGGTATTGAGTCAATACCAGGGAAGGTATCTGTCATTTAAAAAGGTGTAAACATAGAGTGCTACCCTGGAAGTATTTTATGCTTTGGGACCCATAGTTCCCCAGCAGAAATTTTTTTACCACCTGTGCTATGCTGATTGGTCGTTCTGCACAGGGAGTTTCAAAAAAAAATTACAGTGCACTTTAGATTGTTTAGAATAGAGATAGTATTTCCAGGCACATTGTCATCCCATAAAAACACTGACTCCAATATAAAATTCATAAGCTTGTTTTATTATAAATTTTGTTCATAGCAAACTGTACAGCCAATGTTTTAATTTTTCCTGATGTTGACTAGGTCATCTTGAGCTGAATCTTAATGCCATGCCTTTACCTGCCAAACGGGCCAGGAACTGCACATTAAAAATGTTGCCAGATGTGGGGAAAGATGTCAAACTTGTATCACTCTTTGAAATGAAACACATGAAAGGATTTTGGCCCTGTTATGATGATGCCTCTGGTACTCGGGTGCTCAGTGTAAGTCTCAGCACCTTAAAGAAGATTACCATTTTATTTAAGCTTATACAATATATTTAAATATATTGAACAACATGATTTGCAGGGCAAAGTAGAAATGGAACTAGAGTTACTTACAGCAGCCCAGGCTGAAGAGAGACCTGCTGGTCTTGGCAGAGATGAACCCAACGCACACCCTAAGCTTGACATGCCAAAGTAGGGATCATAAGTCAATAATGCTAAACATATGCTTTTTTTTTATTCTAGAAAAATAGAAAGACAAATTAAGCATTGAAAAATATCCTGCTATTAAACTTAACTTTTAAGTTGATAGAATTTGGCTGTTTACTGTGGGTGTTGAATGCATACCAGACCTTGTTTACTACACTTCATAGTGATCCACCTCTGGAATAGTCTAGACATCAATTTTATCTAATAACTTTGAAAACCGGAACCAGCTTAAAATTCAAAATAATTATTTGCTCTCAGCTTCTACTATAATTTGACTTTGTTGTCCGTGTGGCCCTGTTTTCTATTTTCATGCATGCAATTAATCTACCACCCTCTCATCTCAGTTTCTCTTTCTTATGAAGTGAGGGAATCACTGTGAGTCTATATCTTGAACTTGTGTGACTCACAATTTCTTGTCTTGGTATTGACTAGTCACTTAAATGACATTGTTTAGATAAAAGTTGTTTGTCATTTGCTAATGATAAGTCACATTCTTAATAGGCAGCTTAAAATTGCAATTATTTATAATCATGATGTAATAAATTAAAATGTTAAAGGATTGTCAACAATTGATGTGGTGCTAAAAGATGCAACAATTAATAAGAAATTTTAAATTTATAATTACAGAAGTTTGAGCTGATCTGCTACATATATAACTGGTGGGGGGGGGGGGGGGATATTTAAAATAATAATAAAAAGACATACTTGTTGCTGGAATAGTTAATGTGATGGCCCACATGTGACAACTGGTGGCTGGGGTGTAAAATATGTTTAAATTATAGATGGTGAATGCTTATATTTGTAAGCCGCCAGTGCATAACTGTTGAGAAATTTGTCAATCTTTGAAGTTCGTTTTAATATAACTATGATTCTAAAGTTTTAAACTACAATTTTTTAAAATACATGTAATATACTACTACATCACACTCTCTAAGACCCTACAATGTCTCAAAAGTCCAATTCTGTCCCCATCAGTATATGGGAATAGGTCTTTGATTGGTTTGTTAGATGTTACCATATTATTTTTGTTTTGCTTCTGAACAATTCCTTGATTTTAAAATTCACTTATTTTAAAAAGCTTACTGTAATTGTACTATTTTTATGCTATTGGTTAGTATACTTTTCTTATGAAAGATTTCTTTACACATGGCCATTTTAATATTATTTCCATAATCAAATATTCTGCAAATATGTATATTATAATTAATTAGGCGACCTGATACATCATTCCTGTGGTTCACCTCTCCATGGAAGACGTTTAAACATATAATCTGGCGTAACTATGGCTGTTATCTGATATGGATGTTGGTGATCTTTTTGATCATCCTCCTATTTGCCCTCTTCATCTATTCGTTCCCTGTAAGTAAAATTTGTCTAATGATACATTAGCCTTATTTATCAAGAGATCAACTGGGCTAATGTATTCTCATATTCAGTTTTAATAACACAACATTGAATCCTATTGTAAAATAATTGCATTGAAATACAATCGTTTAAAAATTCACACTTTCAGACTTATATCTAATTTTTATATAAAATTGAATAGAACACAAACTAGCAATTTTTAATGCATCACTTAGACAGATCTGTGATACTCCTTTTCATTTTAAAAGTATAAGAACATCATCATCATCATGGTTTACATAAATTTCTATTCATTTTTTTCTCAAAGGGTCATTTTGCTGCTTTAGTTGTAAACAAAATAGAAAAAAAAACGTAGATAAAATGAGCTTGAGGTAACATTTGAGAAGTTTGGAATTGTTTCTTGTTTAAATTCTTCTGTTCAAAAATTGGCTGCTTTTGTTCGTTTTTTATGATTAATAGTAGTAAAATTTCTACTTTGTTGAATGAGAAGTATAGGGGAAGTATTTTTGCATGCAAAAAATCCTAATTGAGATTTTGACAAATCTCATTGTTTTACACCTCCTGCGTTGGAAAGACCCAGTTTTGCTATCTTGTCTGAATGCATGTATGTGTGACTGTATGTGTGTTAACTCAATAGCTTGAGTTAGATGGACAAAATTTCATATTCAACTTTATTTTATTGTATTAGATTTTCTTCTCAAAAACTGATAACTTTGTACTACATAGGTGTCTGAGCTATTTCTGGTTAACAGAAGTGGAACTTTCTACTTTATTTCCATTTTCTAAAAAACCTTCAGAATTTGATAATTTTAATTGGAAATTTTATATCATAGTCTCACAAAGCTGCAGATTCTAAGTACTTTTTGTCCTTATGTGTTTCCTCATATAATGAGCAGCTTGTCACAAACTTACCTGCCATCTATATTGCCCGATTCCACTGGAAGTCGCTGAAAATATACACGTTTAACATAGCTCACTCCCTTGTTATTTCTTAGCTCTCAAATTGCTTGCATTAATTTTTCTAGTTTGTATTGATATCACAGTTTTCTCTGTATTGATCTTGATAATTAACCTTGTTAGAACTTTACATAAGTTTAGGGGTCGTCCATAAATGACGATACACTTGTAGGGGGAGGGGGGTCCGTAATTTTGTGATGGTGTGAGGGGGGGGGGGGGTTCAGATGGTTCGACGTCACACTTGCACTATAAAAAAAGCAATGTTAGAAAACGAATTTTAGACCTTATTTTGCGTTTTAGAAAACTGTTTTAATAAATTGTAATAGGAATTGATTAAACTACTCTGTTTTGACAGAGTTCAGACAAGATTTTGGAAAAATATCGATGTTTAAAAAAAAATTCAACTGCAGTTTTGAGGGGGGTTGTAGGCTGAGGTGTGACGTCATTTCAGGGGGTGGTCTGGCTTTTTGTGACGATGTGTGGGGGAGGGGGGAGGTAAAAAGCGTGACGTCATATATGGATGACCCCTTTGTATTGATAATACAGTTTTCTCTGTAATGATCTTGATAATTAACCTTGTAAGAACTTTACATAAGTTTATTTTCAGAAGTTTCTTTCTTCTTTTTTTTTTGTTGTATAAATATACATGTAATTTATATCCTACATTTGTTGCATGTGTGTCTGCATGAATTTATATTTATGTTTTTAAACTATTTAGTTTTTTGCTATTCCTCTATTTAGGAACAACTATCAAGATGGATGGTGGGAAATTAGTAAAGTTCCTGATAGAACCATAGTTACAGATTACATGTGTTTTCCCAGCCTGGATTTGTCATTTTAATCAATGTGCATCAATTAATTTGTGGCTTTTTAATCAGTAACTATAATCTGAGCTAAAGCTCAGAAAATACCTTTGATAGTTAGTCATTGTGTATTCTAACGAGAAATTTGTTCTTAATCTATTATTCGCCAGTGGTAAAGCATACACTGGAACTACTTAAACATAGATTGTTAGAAAATTTTTATTTTGCATCAGCAGTGAATACAAAAAAGAGGACATTTTATTGTATTGATTCTTATTTTACATGTAATAAAAACGTTGATGTTGAGATCTTTAGACCATGTGTTATAGACTCTTGTTAGGTAGTAATTGATAATAGGAGTATTTGAACATAGACAGAACAAATATTTTTAATTAAGACTGTGCTGTATTGTTGTGCAGACTGTATAGTACATCTTTCATAGTATACATTACATTAGAAAGGGTCTACACCAAACCGATTTTACAAAACTGTCCCAGTGTTCATGCTGCTTTGTCAATAACTCAAGATTATAAGATCGAGGATACCATTTTGTTTAAATATCTCCAGCATTAAAAACTTTGTGACGTTTGAAAAAGGCTTCTTTTGACGGGTTATATCTCTGTAAGTATAGACAGAAACTCACTCTTTAGAAAACAAATACACAAAGAACATACCCAATATTTTAAACCTAAAAAGTTCCTACATCATTTAAATCAATTTAAATACAGTTGTCTTTTTTATGACGTTTTGGTATTATTATTAAAAAGATCAGTAAAAAGACGTGATAATTTTAAAAAAATCTCCAATAATTTACTTCAATAAAAGCAAATAGGCGTACAGGTTTTATTAATATTTTGGGGAATAAAGTTTTTTTTAAAAAATCTATGCGCCGATAACATGTAAGCTTACGTATAATCAGAAGAGTAGGTCTATAGGGTTTTACTTTCACAGTGACATATCTAAATACGTCATTTAAAAAAGTTATACACCTTCAAGAGAGCAGACCTGGGCTAGTTTCTACTCTAAAACAAAATTAAATAGCCATAGTTTGAACGTAAACAGTTTTTGTGCCCATTAAGCAATCCTATAATGGCTGAAGGGTTTACATTCCGGGGAAATATTTTTTGGCAAAACAATTAGGCCTATCTTGAACTAGAAGTGCATTCAAAAGAAAGAATATTTATTTAGAATACATCAGTCAACAGTCCTATACCTAGGCTTATATTATCTTGGTATAGTCTACACAAGTCATAACTCGTTCAACGATCATGGCGATGTAGTAGGACTAGGCTTACACTAAAACTTCATAATTTATGTACAGTAACATAGGCTAATCGATAACCAACCATGCATTTTACACTACTATTTTAACTCGTTCTTCACAACTAGGCCAATAACATTTACTTAAAAAGCCTATAGTATGGCCTACCTGAGGGGGGGGGGGGGTGATAGCCCTAAAATTAATCACCTTAATTTGGTCGAGTTAAACCTTTAAAGGCTTAGTAACAAATTGGTTTTAATTCTTCAATAGTTTTTTATTTTACCATGATTGGCAATCATTTGTTCGGAATCTTTAGGGGAGAGGGAAATGCATTGCCGCAAAAAAAAAATGCAGATTTTTAGGTGCCGGCACAAAACACTACTCTAAATTAAACATAAATTCTAAAGCCACGTTGATTCGTAAAACATCTATTTTTTTTATTTTTTTTGAAAAAAAAAATGTTTTAAAGCTATACGTAAGTTGGACCATCTACTTTGTTGAAAAAAATGTAAATAAAACCATTCTTGAACGTGGCGGGTTTTCTACTAGTACTACAACTACACCCATGAATTGTTGACATTGGCGACGAAAATTACGCTCACGTGACCTTTTACCGTTACGAAAATTGAAGCGGGAAGAACATTAAGCCATTTCTTTAAAAATAAGGCTAATTACATAAAAACTGAAAAATGACATGAAAATATACAATTTTAAACGGAACCATGACCATAGTTTGCTGAAAGATCCAGCATTAAAAAATATATATTATAATTAATTATAGAGATTCGACGTTTTAGGTCGGTTTGGTGTAGCTTAGTATTTCAAGTCAACCTTTCCTTCATTAGATAATATGCGGGACCAAAAAAAAAAAGAATTTTTAGGTCCGTTTGGTGTAGACCTACCTAGATCTAGATTATTTAAGTCAATTTTTATTTCATAGGTAAACTTATGTGTTAGTACTATAGTTACAATTACATGACTATATTAGGTCTACTTATATATAATAATATATTATAGTCTATAGGCCTGTTTATATAACATTAATCATCTGACTGGCACAGAGAAGAGCATATTTCATTCAATGTTAGATCTAGATCTATCAATAAAACACACATGCTTATTGTTAAAATGCGTTATGCAGACAAATGGAGATGGCATTGTTTTCCAATTATGTTTGTTGTTTCTTTTATTTTTCAACGTTTTTTTTTTTAAGCAATAGTGAATTAGCAAGTCACTTAGTTTTAGTTTTAAGCTAAATATCCAACTTTTTATGGTTTTCAGTTTTCTTTTAAATATTGATAGCCAACATAGTCTGACATTGTAAGGGTTTGTTGTTTGAATTCTGTAGAAAATGATCTATTTAACATCATAACTATCAACCATAAGCCATAAGTTTGAATCTTTTTTTATAGACCATTGCCTTTGGTCTCTTGTGATATTTTTTTTATATTTTTATGAGATTTTACTCTTAACAAAAACTAATACTGACATACATAATTTTTTTTTAAAATATGGACTTGTGACATCTTTGTTTTATATACTCACTGTTTATAAAGGTTTATTCTTATTTTAATGGAACAACTATTTATATATATCTTATTATTATACACTGTACCCTATAACATTATTTAAGTTGTTTTACTTTTTAGAATTCATTTGTGAATCTCAGAATGTACCTTTTTCTTTCTTTATTTATTTTTAAGTCATGTATGTTTTATACAAGATATTAAATTTTTAAAAACTTCAGTTTTTATTAAAACCTAGTCACTGTTGAGTGTTATCATACTTCTAGAGTAGGTTTTGAATAATATAACCACTTCTTCAATGCAATCTGTGTATTTCGATTTTACAATCTTTAAATTACGAAGAGTTCAGGTTGTAGGCTGCAGATTCTATTTGCCCAGCATTAATATATATACAGAGCCATAGCTATGTGAGGTTGGGTGGGGTGGCTGACAGAAGAGGGGTGCCAGACGGGGTGGGAAAAATATTAAAAACTCATTCTCAGCTGCATTACTTAATTATACATAGTCAAAATTAAGACATTTAGCTGTTTTCTACATCACTGGAACGAGTCACTATGCCTCTGTATATATAATATATACAGCAGCCTAACTAATTTAATTAAAGACAAATGTGTAAGCACAGTGATTGTTACATTATTTTGATAGAATGTTTGCGTTCAGTTAAAATTCAGTGCTAATTTGAAAAAATATATAATTTATAAAGCTTTTATTGCCGTTGCTTCTAAACTAATCGAAAATGTCTTAGCTACCTCTACTGAAAATGCAAACATCTTAACTTTCTCCTTTAGAGAACACCACCACTTACGGAAACATTTAAAATTTTCATTTTAGTACGTGTTATAATAAAAAGAGTATCAATTCTCTAATAAAAGTTGACATTCAACTGAATGACAGTTAATGTCTACAGGCTGGGTCTGTTGGACCATGAATTTATATGTTAACTGGCCTTGCAAGTACACCACCCTTTGGTAAAATAATAACCATTTTTTTTTGTTTACTTGTCAAACACATAAAATGTCATCCTTACTTTAAATGTAATATCCACTATGAATTATTTAACCTTACCCTTTCCATTTAAACCACAGGTTAGAAAACCTTTTTGCATATTAAAAATGAAAATAATTTTAAAGTGCTCCAGCTTTTGTAATGAAAAGCCATTTCTTTTTAGTTGTTCAAAAGGTTAATTCATTGTATTGATTGCTTTTTCTTTATTAACATGAACAAATAAATTACTTTTGATGGTAAAGTTAAACTTGCATTATTAATAAAACATAGTGTTAGTTACCTCACAAGTTAAAGTCTTTACCTTGTGAGGTAACTAACAGTATCTGTTTTGTTAGTAATTAAATTAACCTCACTGCAGTTACCAATTATTTTAGTTAAACTTGCAGAGTTCCTCATTTTTAAAAAACCTGTTATCTTGTTAAAAAAAAATATAATTATTTCCATAATGCTGTAAAATAAAGTGATTTTAAAAAAGTATTACTGCTTTCCTAGTATTTTTTTTGTATGAATATGAAAAACTATTTTTTCATCTTTTCAGCATACTATAAAAATATAATCAGATGTTGACTTATCAAATATTTAAACCAGCTAAGTAAATTATGATGAAATGAAAACATAAAAAAATTATGTTGTACTTCATTTTTTATTAAACAATGTATTTAAACCTTTATCAACATTGCAAAAATAAAGATAATGTATTTATGTAAACCTTTCAAAAGGCACAAAGATTTAAATACTTATATATCTTTTGTAATGCAGAATAAATATGTAGAAGCTATATACAGAACCAACAAAAGTATAGAAATGTTGAATTATATTTTGTATAATTAGAACTCTACAATACATACATCATAGTAGCATGAATCCATTTATTAAATCACTCACCAAAGGCCACTGTCTATAAATGATTCAACAGTTCCACTCATAATAGACCCAATCCAGTCAGAATATTGCAGCTTGACTTTCCAGTTCAGCTTCATGACTTATCAGTTATTTAAACTCATATGCTGAAGGATAATGTTCATGTCATTGTTCACATTTTAGATTTTTATTCTAATATATCACCCAGTGCTGCTCACCCACAACATATTTACAATAAAGACTGCTTTTCTAATGGCCAGTGACTGACCTATAAAATTACAGTTAATGAAAATGCATATACTAAGGCCCAATAGACTAGACCAAATAATAAGCTAAGAGCACAAATTTCTTGTAATGGGTGGATGCCACCCAATTGGGTACTTCTTAAAAAAAGAACATCAAATATGTATTTTACAAAAAACAGTCCAGAAACTTCAACATGTTCTATTAGATCAGACACCCTACACATAATGCATTAGGCCAGAACCCCATCCATGTTAAAAAGATAGCAAAAAGCTTGAACAAAAAAACAGCATATGTAAATTTTAAAATTATTGCAACAAAAAAATTAGACTATTTAAAATGTTGAGATGTGTAGGTTAAACAGGGATTCATGAACAGACGTAGATCTGTTAATAGCCTAAAGAACTCATTAGGCTTTAAATTATCAACCGGTTTTGGCTATTCACAGGTTAACCACAAAGATATAAATATTTAGAAATAAAAAATTCTGTTTACAAACAAAAGAATATTTCAAATTCTAAATATGCAATATAAAAATTTAAAACATCTGATTAAGTTATTATAAAAAAAAATTACAGAATTTTTTTTTCCTTATATATTGAATGTTTTTAATCAAAACAAATTCTGGAAAATATAGACCTATCTATATTTAAAAGTTTTAAATGACTTTTTATAAGGAATGTTCAAAAATGCAAAACAGTTTATATTACAGTAGCAACTTGATGAAAAGTTCTGCTTTTCTAAAAATCAAAATTATGTTAAAAATTGAAACTTGCTACTGATTTACAAAAAACATCCCTGGTTTATGCCCATTTCCTAAAATATTTAGTAATAGATGATTTTTTTCTAATTTAACCTCAATGATTTTACTTTCCTTTTCTATTTTTAAACAGCTTAAAATATAAATATCTGTTTATAAAAACAATGATTTTTTAAAAGCTTTTTTCAAAGCTTGTTCCTCTTCTAGCTTAAGAGGGGTGAGGGGTGACCTCGTTGGTCCTCCATAGTATCCAAACCACTCCATTGCTTTCTTTAGTCCAGGAACACCCAGTCGTCGAGTCACCTAAATAAAAAAAAAAAAGTTTTGTGTGAAAACATGGTTTAACATGTTACTATCAGATTCAGGGTTCTCAATTCTGACCCTGGCCAGATGCGTCTAAATAGGTGGGAACAGCAACCCGCAACCCATCTAGGAGAGAAAATTCCAAAAGCAAATCCAGACAGAAAAGCAGAAAACTGGCTTTATGGGGCATAACATGTAATACTTAATTGAAATAAAGCAGAAAATCATTTCCAAATTTTTAGCTTTGTTGTATTATGTTAGCAGCATTAAAAAAAAATAATTTTCCACCTATAAAAATATTAATTATATTTTTTCCTTGCATTAGAAAGACAATCATGTCAAGCTAAAAAAAATAAAAGCAATTTTTGTAGCTTATTAAAATTGTCTAGTACTCACATAGCTGTTTGGGATGACAAGTCTTAACTGTAAGTCCATTGCTGACTTTAAGTCACCAGCCTGAGCTAATTTAAGCAATTCACAAACTTCGTTACCTAGCACGTTAGCTATACCACAGATTCCTCCCACACAACCTAGTGAGCAAAAATTAAGTCCATGATTCAAATTATTGCAAAAAAAATTTTTTTTCAAATTTAAATTAGCTGTTATGAATATCAACAGATAGAAAAATCTAAAATATACAGACATATTTTATTAAAGCATCAACCTTTTTCTATTTCCTATTCTTTTTCCAACTTTGTTTTAGACAGAGGAATAGGTAAAACAGTTGTAAAAAAATTGAACTCAATAACTTACCAACATTATGAGCTGCAAGAAGAAAACCAGCAGAACCAGCCAAAATTTGAAAATCAAATGAAGATGTTTCATAGACAATAGATGCAATACGAGTGATCTGTACAAATAAACCACATTTAGATCCAAATGTTTTGATTCAAGTTAAAATAAAATTATGATTCAACAATTAAATGAAGTAATTTTGGTCAAAAAAGGTTGCATACATCACCACCACTGTCTTTCATTCCAATGATATTTGGATGTTGGGCAAGTTTAATCACAACTTCCGGTGGAATGTCCATCCCAGTGTTACTGGGCAAGTTATATAGGATAACAGGTACAGGCACCTGATCAGCTACCTACGGATAATACAATTTTATTTACGACCATACATCATTATAAATTATTTTAACTGTTATGCAGTAACAAGCTATTTGATAAAATATTTTAAAGTTATTAATTGAACTTTGAAATATTGTCATGGATATAAATATAAGACTATTTCTATCATAGGTATGTTGACTTATAATGAATGTATATTTCTAGAAACAATTTACCACCAGGACTTTACTTTTGCAAAACTAGAAGAAACTAAAAAAAAAATAGAAAAATGTGTGTTCTATATTTAAAAAAGAAAACAATGGAAGCATGGTTTTAAATATGGAATTCCAAGACATCCTGGAAAAGTGGCATTGACTTTAATTTAATCACTAAATATTGGTCAGTCATTTTTAGAATAATTATAATTATCTTTAATTGTGACTAACTTTTGTAAAATGTCTTGTCAGTGCATCTGCTGTCATGCTGGCTTTAAAGTAAAATGGGTTGACAACCAGGACAGCATCTGCTCCTGCTTCAGCCATTTTCTTGGATAAAAGAATTGTATCCCTTGTGGCTATACAAATTTAAAAATATAAACAGTTATTGCATATATATATGCTAATAAACTATTTATAGCATTGCATATTTCTGATATTTGCAGAAATGATAAAAATATTACAATAAAATTGCTTTTAGAATCTTGAATTTCAGCATTTTTGTGAGTGCACATTCCTATAGAAGATCACATTTGAATTTTAAGGGCAAAAACTATTTAGATCTAATTGTTGAAAGTAAAGAAATATTTTTACATTCACATCCAGATCCAGCAATGATCAATTTCCCTGGAGCAGCTAGACTCTTTGTGTCTTTTACCATCATCTCACGCTCATCCCAATTTAGGAAGCAGAACTCACCATTAGATCCTTGTACAACATATCCTGGAAAATAATTACAAGTTTAATAGGATTATAATAGTCAATACTGATTTTTTTTTAAAAACATGAGAAAAAAATATCTATTGCCTTATACTTATAGTAGGATTAATCAAAATATATATATATATATATATATATATATATATATATATATATATATATATATATATATATATATATATATATATATATATATATATATATATATATATATATATATATATATATATATATATATATATATATATATATATATATATATATATATATATATATATATATATATATATATATCACCAACCTTTAAAAGGCATTTTATTCCATATCTTCATATTGAACTCTAGTTTATCAAAGTTAATAGTCTCATCTTCATTAAAAGGGGTAGGAATTGGTGGGAAAATACCAGAAATATCAAACTGATGAGTCACTGATGAAGTGCTTAACTGTTTTTGTATTCTTACTGATGAATGGCCGTGCCAGTATTTGCACATGGATAAAATAACCTGCAATCCAATTTATTATTTTTCCTATTATTATCAAGCACTAATTTTTTAAGACAGAAAAATAGAGAACTATACACTTACAAGCTTTACAGACATTAATAAGACTTTTCCTACATAAAGTATGAGCTATTGACAAATTACAATAAAGAAACTGATGACTATAGGTGACTTTTTACTCAAAACAAACACTTACTTTTTTTCCATGATAAAACCTCATAACTTTGTTTACACAAGCCATTCCCCTGTACTGTAACCTTGGGTTGACTAATAATATTAATAAGTTAAAGATATGAAATGTCTGAGTTAAAATCTGTAAACTTTGGGAAGTTATATATATATATATATATATATATATATATATATATATATATGTCCGCCAATTCTCCATTCTCCCCAATCTGTGGTGGAATTTAAACCACCAACAAACATGTTTTCCCAGGCTTCCGCGCCCCTGAAAAGCCTTCCCGGTGCATGCAATTAATGCTCGACTCGCACCACCCCAGCCAAGACAAAGCTGATACACCTATGACAGAATGATACACTACCTGGCCACTTATATTATAGATAGGCCCCATAAGATACATATATATTACTCAGTATATATGTATATTATATATACAAATATATATTTTATATATAGGGGTTTAGGTTATTTACCATATATAGGCCTATATATATATACATACATATATATATATATATATATATATATATATATATATATATATATATATATATATATATATATATAATATAGGCCCTATATATATAAAATTATATACATACATATATATATATATATATATATATATATATATATATATATATATATATATATATATATATATATATATATATATACATATATATATATATACATATATATATATATACATATATATATATATATATATATATATATATATATATATATATATATATATATATATATATAATAGTAGTATATACCTATTATATAGTATACTATACTATTAGAATACTACTATAGACATGTAGATTCTATATAAAATTTTAATTTAAGAATAAGAAGACCATGTCACCATAGGCCTTACTGTTACTCACTCTTACTGACTTTGGTACTGGAATAATAATTTATTATAACTTATTATATAATATATATTATATTACTAATATTAGGGGCCAGTATTAGTAATAATATAGATCACTATTAAAAATAAATAATAATTTTTTAATAGACTATACTATAGCCTACTCACTATAGTAGAGAATATTATAGAGTTATTAAAACTGCAATTCAAAGTAATGTCCAATGAAAGTATTGAAAGTAGAGAAACAGTTACACAGGTTGTGTGTGGCAATCCAAACACTCCAGTGTTCTTATCTCACACAAGCTTTGTTTTTTTGTTTTTTTTAGCAGTTGATTAGAAACGTGTTAAAATTACTGAGCTACCTTGTCTCAGGACTCTTATTGTTAAGTGATAGATCTCAGTGTTAATTGAGGGGTAATCTATCGCTTTAGCGTAATCAATTCGGCCGTCACTAGTAATGTAGGGATAAGGTAACTAATAAATATGGCTTAAATATGGATATATTTTTGCATATTTTTCTAAAATACTAAAGATAATTGAATATTAAACCACATTTAAGGTTTAAATCAATAAAAATGTCAGGAAATTAAAGTTAAACAACGATGTTACAGATACTAAATTTGCTATTAAAAACAGCGGCCATCTTAAGAAAATATTATTTTGAGTCATTTCCCTTTAATTTCTATTTGTATGGAAATGTATTGATGTTTGCTGTTAAATAGGTTAGTCTTGTGTTTAAATACAAAGCATGCGTTTTTTTTTTTTAAATTCTGCCCTTTAAACAATTTAATTGACTGACAATAAACATCAGTTCTATAATTATTATTATGAGATGCAATTTTTATACATTAAGATACTCCCTATTTTTATAGAGCTACCACTACATATCTAATGTTTATTTAAATATTAGTTTGAGTTCATTCTTATTGTTTGTGTTATTGTTTGTTTCCTATTTTCATTTAATATTTTCATGCTTTTTTCCTTTAATTAGTGATTTAATCACAAATGACGTCCCGTTTTTGACCTCTCTTCACCTTAACCCCCCCCCCCCCCCACCCCCATTTTTGCCGTCACGAAATAGTCGTAATGTCGAAAATTACCTTTTTGCCCTGTCTATTAAAAAGTCAAGCCATAATTCTAATGAAAAAGTTATTTTCAGCATTTTTGTATTAGGCGAAATACATAACGTTTCACGTTTCTTACCCCTCCCACTTCCCGCGTAAAACGTCGTCTCAAAACCAGTTACTCCACCCCTTAAGTGTGCGATGTCATTTAGGGTAGATGTCAGGTCCTATATACATTTTGAATAACCTTTGTTGTCAAAATGTTGATACCAAATACCCAAAATGAGTTATATGGGGTTGCCCATAAACGATGTCACATATGCAATGCTAATGTGACGTCAACTTACGCAGGGTGGTCGGGGGGATGCGTGACGTCTATTTTGGAATCTTCTATAAAGCTGTGCTCAGTGAAAATGAGGAACATAAAGCGTTCGTTTTCATGCATACATTTGTTCATAACTATTACATGTCTGTTGTACTAAGCGGTGTTAAACAACCTCAGCACACCATCCCCGCCAAAAAGGGCCTGCCACTAAATGCCTACCGACGAAAATAGGCCGCACTATATTGACTCCAAATGAAATAACTTCTGACAACAAGGCTCAAACCAAGTAGCTCCTGTCAACAATATTCGACAAGTATTGACTAGCAGGTAAAATGGGACCAATCGAAAATTGAAAGTTTGTCGCCTCTGGGGGGTGACACCATTAAGTGCCGCACCGGGTGACACTCGACCTCGCTACGCCACTGAGCTAATGTAAAGCCACAGCTCAGTATAGGCTTGAATTTAACATAAAATAGTGTTAGCAGTGGACAGCCTCTAAGACTGTGCATTAGGAGTACGGCCGTCGGAAAAACGCCAGAGTCCGACGATATCTGAACATCAATTTTGTCTTTTATGAAGTGCGGAGCACCTTTAAGACCTGAGCTTGGCCCCTGTTGACACCACCACTAGCGCCGCTTATGTCCACATATTAATCAAACGTTTTGCGTGGAGCTTAATGGACAGACGTTTATAGGTGGGACCGGGAGCCTAAATGCATTTACCGAAGCCGCTGTGTCACGGGCATTTTAGAGCCGAACGTCTAAGGGCAGCAGGTTGCAGAAATTAAAAGCACGTGAATTTGTATAGTAGAGGGAGAACATCATGCCACTGTAATAAATTAAACACCAATATAATTCACCGAACTAAAGTTATTTAGATCTATTCGTCAGGCTAAACGTCGTTAAAGTCTCATCGCCATAGTGATTTAGGGCCTGTTTTGATTTTCTTTTAATTACGCGGTATCTTTCTTAAACATTAGCCTAATGATAAATGACGTCACGCGCGCCGCGAACTTTGTGACGTTGTGCTTAGTGGGGGATGAAACGGCGTGGTTGAGAAAAATGACGTATTTCTTTTTTTTTTTAACAGACGAATAAGTGATAGATTCTAATTTTCCTACGAACTATACGTTGATCTAGTTTATTTTTTTCTAGAGTGGGATATCACTATATTGTGATGGGCGATTTATATATAATCTCAATATATTCTGATCTACTACTATTCATACGGCAACTATTATGCTCGTGAGGAGGACGGGAATCACTCTTATGTTCCGCAGACACTAATTAACAATGTCAACAACTTAGTTTATGAAATAACATGAACTTAATTAACACACACTTATAGATCATTTTCACAATATCAAATAATACATCCGTCTTCTACTATATCTAACCCCCAACTAACTTCACTGCTGCGTCTTACGTCATCGGTACATTGTCGCACCATGCTCACGTCACACTCACGCCACACATATTTTATTGAACACGCGCACAATATTCTCGCACCAAATCGTCTACCGTCAAGTTCGTACAGTCCTTAGTAACCTCTACTCGTCTAGTCTAATTCTATATATCTACGCTATGACACATATAGTGGGTGTTTTTTTGTGTGGTAATAATGGATGGTGGGGAGGGGTAAACATTGACTACTGAAGAAATCAAAAACTGATGACAGCAGAAGGCAAAGAAAAAAAAACAACAAACCATGTGGTATTCAAATGTAACTAATTAAAATTTGAACCTATTTTAATAAACACAATAATCTTAATTCAGAAAAAGTGTAGGCCTAAGACTAATGTCTACAGACAAAATAAACAACTAGGCTTAATTAAATGGATCGCCCATAAATGACGTCATACTTTTCCCGACAATTTCCCTCTCACCCAATAGTTACTAAAAGCAAGATGATGATTTAATATCATATCGCAGTTCTACTATACCCGAACCCTTAATCACAATTTCTAACGAAAACGAATATATTCTTCATCAGTTTTGAAAAAAATATTTTACACCGTCCCATATTTTGAGTCCAACGTCATTTATGAGGAATATGGACGACCTAATAATTGACAAGTTAAGGGGTCATCCATAAATGACGTCACGCTTTTTTAATACGATTTTTACCTCCCCCCCTCCCCTCCGTCACACGTCGTCACAAAAAGTCAGACCCCCCCTAAAATGACGTCACACATCAGCCTACAACCCCCCCCCACCCCCCCTCAAAATTGCAGTTGATTTTTTTTTAAAACATCGATATTTTTCCAAAATCTTGTCTGAAATATGTCAAAATATAGTATTTTAATCAATTCCTATTATAATTTATTAAAACTGTATTTTAAAAAGCTAAATAATGTCTAAAATTCGTTTTCTAACATTTCTTATCTATAAAGCAAAAGTGTGACGTAGCACCATCTGAACCCCCCCCCTCCCCGTCATCACACATCGTCGCAAAATTACCGACCCCCCCCCCCCTCCCCCCTACGATTGTGACGTCCTTTATGGACGACCCCTAATGATAATCAGTACAAAAGGGTTTAGACAGTTTAGTAAATGTTGGACCTCCCAAAATTTTTTGAGATCTTGGATGTACATACAACATACATAGCCTTCATTTCACTTGAAAATGAAATTAAAGATAAGAAGACGGCCCTCTGTCTTACTTATATTAAACAAGACAGGTATGTATATTAAACAGCAAAGTCAACACAATATACATACGAATAGACATTTTTATCCAGGGAAACTACTCTAAATTTTATTTGGAAAGATGGCCGCTGTTTTTTTTCTACTAATATTTATCTCAAACACCTAGTTTAAAGTTAGTTTCATGTTATTTAAATTGTTTTGGTCACTGTTTGTTATTTTAAATCAATTATCTGTGATATTTTGTAAAATTTGACTTAAATAAACTTATTTAAACAAATATATTCATCAGCTACCTCTCCCGCAGCCGAATTGATTACGCTAAAACGATAGATTACCAATTGAAGTGTTGTGTTTACTGTAATCTTTACTTTACACTTCATTTATCATTTTGTGTCATTGTTGACATGTCACATAAAGTTTCCGCTCAGGAGATTCTTACTAAATAAAATCAATGGGAATAAAGAAAAAATGTCGCCCTATAAAGATTCTAGCCTAATTATAATATAACCGCAATTCAATTAAAAGATCTAGTCTAGATCTAGAAATCTAGATTAAAAGAGTTTACTTTTTATAACTTGCTCAGTAGTTAGATCTAGATTGCTGATTTAGTAGTAGTGAATAGTAGGCCATAGGATAGTAGATCTACTAAGTCTTAGAGTCTGGTAGATCAATCTAGATATAGATCTAGAATCTAAAAATCCAGGTCTAGAAATCCAGATGCCTTGGAAAATTGGTAATATGTGTGTTGGTGCGCAATTTATTGTCACATATTTATGAATAAAAATTATTTAGGTCAAGTAGTAGGCCTACATTTAAAAAATTAATAATCTTTTGAAAGCGAAAAATGGCAAATTTTTTCTGGCATAAAACAGACTCAAGCATTAGGCCTAGATCTAGTTCGATTCTGCGAAATCAACAATTTTTTTTTATCCATCCCATTCTGGATTTTCCATTTCTCGACAGAAACCAAAAACAAGGCAACAACCCCAAAATTTACTCGGTGGCTGTCAGAGGACGGACTGTAGACTAATAGACTATAGAATCTACATTTTTAAAAATATTGTTTATATGTTTGTCTACTCTGTTACTGAAGTATGGCCAAAGGGGTGATCCATAAATGGCGTCACACTCGGAGGGGGGTCCGTAATTTTGTGACGATGTGTGATGAGGGGGAGGGGGGGGGGGGGGGTTCAGATGTTGTGACGTCACACTTTTACATTATAAAAAAGCAATGTTAGAAAACGAATTTCGAATTTTAGACGTTATTTCGCGTTTTAGATAACTGTTTTAATAAATTGTAATAGTTTAGACAAGATTTTAGAAAAATATCGATGATTTAAAAAAATTCAACTGCAATTTTGAGGGAGATTGTAGGTTGAGGTGTTACGTCATTTTAGGGGGGGGTCTGGCTTTTTGTGACGACGTGTAACGGAGGGGAGGGGGGGGGAGGTAAAAATCGTCCCAAAAAGTCGGGTGTGGGGAAATTGCGAGACGCGAAAAGCGAAATGGCGAGGCGGGAAAATGCGAGAAGGTAATGCGAGACATACCTGCGGAATTAAGGGTAAATAGCGAGACACTTTTTGCGAAAAAAAAGTTTTTTTCTTTTTTTTCCATCTTTATTTATTTAAATTATTTTTTTTGTTTTAAAATAAAGAAGCATTTAGCCATACCCTTTAACACGAGTGTTGTATGTTGTTATTTTTTATCTAGATACTAAGTAGATAGATAGATCTATATCTAGATCTATCTATTTAGAAATCCTAACATCGTTGCTGTGCTACTGTCATCGCCCGCTCTTGTTAGCGAGAGGAAAATCCCGTCTCAGTCGGCATTAATTAAAAATCTAGCCCGCTCATGTTTATACAAACGTGAGCTGTGTCATTGTGAATTGGTATAATCTTGTCAGCAGGAGAGATATTTTGCAACATATATTTATGGATTTTTGTACTTGCAAAAAGTGTAAAAGTATTAACAATTCTAAAAAGTGCAATTTATTTTTTTTATTAAGTAATTTTAATTACAAACAAAATTTACAAACAAAATCTTCTGAAACAGTCCTCAAACACACCTCGTGACACCATCTTTCACACATAGTACACCCAACCCAGTTCATTAGACTCCCATTTATACATTTTTCTTTTGCTACTTCTTCCAATCCACATTCACAACAATTCACATTCTCATCACAGTTGACCTCCTCGTTCATCCCACAAACAACACTGACACCCATGTTCTCATCATCATCATCCGCACGCTCAACATCTGTTTTCCGGTTTTTATAATTTGTATTTTTTATCATTTCTGTAATTTTGGCAATGTCTTGCTCATTGTTGTCACCAGCAGTTGAGTTTTTTTAAAACATCGATATTTTCCCAAAATCTTGTCTAATTTCGGTCAAAATAGAGTATTTTAATCAATTCCTATTACAATTAATACAATGTATTAAAACAGTTTTCTAAAACGCGAAAAAACGTCTAAAATTCTTTTTCTAACATTGCTTTTTTATAGTGTGACTTCACATCTAACCCCCCCCCTCCTCCCCCTCAACACACATCGTCATAAAATTACAGACCCCCCCCCCCCCCCCTACGAGTGTGACGTCATTTATGGAAGACCCCAAATAACACCACCACCAAAACCAAACAATTCAGATAAGTTCAACTTGGTTTTTAAAAATATTTGAAGTAGGCCCATAGCTTACGATATAGCACGAGCAACTGATAATATCGGTGACGTCACTTTATTTTGTTGTATCCAAATGATGTCGGCATTTCCTTGTGCTTAGATTTATATGGTAAAAAAAGCTAGAAAAAAATCGTAGGCGGCGGCTATAATACAAAATTTCTATGCAACAATAGAAAATATGTTTGCGGCGGCAGCGGATTCGGGCACTGTGATCTTCAAAGCCGGTAAATCAGGCGGCCTCGGCGTTCCACACAAAAGACAGAAGCTGATCTATCGTCGGCGGTATTTCCGTCGGTTTCGAACAAGGTGGTATTCTAAGTCGACACAAAAGATGGGGGGAGGACAAATCATCAGTACGTCTAGCGACGGAAAAATCGGAAGTTTTAACAATGTAAACGAAACGTCTTTGAAGTCTAGACCAAATACCACTGAAAATCGGGTGCGGTAAATTTTTCGCATAAATCTTCGCATTTCAACACCACCCAGCGTAAGTATCGGCTGGTGGTAAAATGCGAGACAAAAAAGTCACGTGACCGACCGTTTTCGCGCCCTTCTCGCATTTTCCCGTCTCGCCATTTTGCTTTTCGCGTCTCGCAATTTCCCCACACCCCAAAAAATCGTGACGTCATTTATGGATGACCCCTTAAATATTCTATAGCTATATTATAGTATTATTAGTATAGGCCTAATTATTCTAATTCTATTGGGCCTACTAAATACTTTCTAAGTTTATGGATGCAGTTTACTTATTTAGGTATAAATCTATGCCTAAGAGATGTTCTTTAATAACTGCTTAATAAAAGTTGGCATAGGCCTACGTATCTGGTTTTTAGTAGAAGGCATATATTTTGAATGCTTCTTTAAAGGAATAAATGGTAATGGTAAAATGTGAGACCTGCAGCATTAGAATGTTTTTCTTGGTTGATATTAGAATCTAATTTTTAGATGTGTGAAGGAAATGTTTTTGAAAAAAAAAATAGTCTAGATCCAGTCTGGGTTATTTTTTCAGTTGATCTTTAAGCATGTTTTAAGTTTGCTTAGCTTGGACTGGGCATGATGTTGTCGATGTAAGTAGTAAATGAATTCAACCACAAAATCTAGGTCTTTCTGGTGTTTGGTTGTTGGCATCACTGAATCCCAGCTTTTTGGTCTGAGGTTGTTCTTCTCATGTTCCAGGCCAGAGTTTCTTCCAGGCAGAGCGCCCCCCCCCCCCCCGAGGATAGTCTAATCCCGCCCACCCCCCCCCCCCCCTTCCCCGAACGAACGAAATGGAATTTGCGTAGAAAATATATACTTTTACCAGTGTCCACCCCCACCCCCGGAAAATGTTGACCCCCCCCCCCCCCCGAAAATGTCAAGCGGCATTGCGGCTACTTATCTCTGGGACCTACAAACAATACCAAAAATAAACTTAAAATAAGCTGCAATATTGTGTTCAATGTGCAGACGCAGAAAGCAGAGGTTGATCAAAATCATCGGAAATTCATTTAAATACAGGTGATGTTAAAATTTAACAGAAAACTCCGGCAATTTACCACATTGAAAATGAAGCCGGCCAATTTGTGTGCGAGACAAAAGTATCGCATGGATGACAATTTCCGCACCCTTCGTGTAAGCCTACAACAACAGCTTCGCTTTTTCGCACTTTACATCACCATTGACACATTGCTGGACATAAGATATAGTAGGCATTCAGGTAGAAATAGTCAATTGTTTCCGCTATATCGATAGATCTAGTTACAACAGAAGTTATCCAGTAAATAATATTGCAAATAAAGTAAATATGTATATACATATATACATATATATATATATATATATATATATATATATATATATATATATATATATATATATATATATATATATATATATATATATATATATATATATCATAACTTACTTTGTCTATATTTGAAATTTAGCCTATCAATCAACAAACACCCTTTATTCGAGCACAAACATTTTTAGAACGCCATTTTCTCTTAACTAGATCTACCCATAGACTAAGCAATTAAGAATGTGTTGTGTGAGCGTAGTATAATCTTACAAATCAAAACGTGACCATGACTAATAAAAATATGGGCCTATGTATAATATGACTGCTTCATCTGGGAGTAGGCTAATTGATTACACAGCTTCGCGAGAAACGGTTCAGTAGGCCTATAATAATCTAATTATTTTAAACTGTAATATGGGCACATTTTATGGCTTTTGTATCTATGGAGACTAAAAGGCTGAACAAGATGTAACACATACATTCAAACAACAATGAAATAACAATTTTAAAAATGTGCTCTGGTCCCAGAGCCGGCGTTAGGAATACGCGGGGCCTAGGGCCAACCATCCGCGCGGGGCCTTTCCATTATATATATATATATATATATATATATATATATATATATATATATATATATATATATATATATATATATATATATAAAGGCCTATATAATGTGATGTACACATAATAACACAAATGTTTTGGAGTTTATAAGCTAATGTCAAACTTTCCACTATAATAACAGATTTTTATCTCTTCCATGTATTAACCCAATGTTCGTAGTTTTTTTTTCCTTTGCTAAGATAATCACTTTTAACAGTTATGTAATTCATCCCAAATCACTTAAGAAAATTTAATCACGTGCCGAATAATTAGGAAAATAAAGTTTACAATACAGCGAACTAGGCCTGATGTATCAAAACAGTATAGACTTCAAAATTTGTTTAGAATTCATACAATATTTTAAAACCAAAATCATTATTGTCTTAATTATTGAAGGGGTGAATCCTTAAGGTGACACAACATCAGAGGCGTAGCGAGGGGGGGGGGGGGGGGCGGGGGGACATATGTCCCCGGGCGCCGACCTTAGGGGGGCGTCAAATTAAAAGTTTGAGGGGGGTGCAAATGAAAAGTTCGAGGGGGGGTGCAAATCGAAAATTTGCTCCCGAGGGGGCGCCAAATTGAAAGTATGTCCCTGGGCGCCGGGAAAGGTCGCTACGCCTCTGCACAACATAACAACAGTTTTAACTTTCGCCAAAAAATAATAATAAATCACTCAATCACTCTGTTTAATGCCGCCTGATATAGATCCTAAGCCCCCCCCCCCTCCTCGTCGCCCTCCTCCCACCCCTCTGCACGCAACTGAATGTTAATTTTGTTATACCAAGACAAGTAGGCCTAAATATAGAGTAGCCCCCCCCCCCCCCCCCCGAAAACGAAATGAAATTTATATAATTTATAGAGTAAATATATACTTTTAACAGTGTCCGCCCCCCCCCCCCCCCAAAGAAAGTCTACCGCCCCTCCCCCCCCCCCCCCCCCCCCCCCCCCCGGAGAAAAAGTCTGGAAGAAACACTGTACATATACGACATTATACGACATCTACAACAAGAAAGTCAGGACTAGAGTTCATCAGGTCACTAACTGTCTACTATAGACATCCCGTCTGCTCACTAAAAGGACGTCTTCATCGGTCCGCATACAATAGGGTATCTCTTTAATCGTGGGCTAATTCTCGACCGCCATCTCCAGTCAGCTCAGGTCAAATGCCAGGCGACCGTACCCTACACAAAGGGTAGGTGTGACACTATTTTTGTATCGAATTACGGCCTGTCCCAGTTCAGGTGGGACTCACCAAAATCAACCGTGGCCTCAGTTATAACAATCAACAACGTCGGCATTCGACCATTTAGTTTTTCCCAATTGAATTCAGCAACAATTTTTTTTAAAGTTTACGAACTAATTCAGATAACAGTGACATTGCTGAAGCGCGGGGCCCCTTCAAGCGCGGGGCCTATGGCGACCGCCCCGTTCGCCACCCCCTAACGCCGGCTCTGTCTGGTCCGGTTTGTGACTTTTTGCATCGTGTCTGGAAAGTTGGCACGGTTTTCTGACAACTGCGCAACGGAAAATACGCTTAAAAATGCGGAATGGAAAATTTCGCTCACAGAAAAATGCGAACGTACAGACAAGCGCGCGCACACAGTAAAATGCACCAAGAGCTGTCTGTTTTCGCTAAAATCAAATAAACGTGTTGAAATAAAAATATTATAATACGTTGTCATGAACAGAAAAATAAATATCAATTTTTCACGTCACAATTTTAAAAAGTATTAATAATATGTGATGGATTATATATATTAATTTTGATAAATCCTAAACAATCGATACCATATTTATGGTGGGAACTTTACAACAAAAAAGAACTGTCAATTGTCATCATCCCTCCCACTAATAACCGCTTTTGAACATTTGCACAGACAAACCAACAAGGGACAAAATCCATCGACATGATTGATAATAGTATGATAATAGCAAACACAGGCAGAAAGCAAGCATGTCAATACAGCACATCCACATAACTTTTAATTACTTTACTCATAAACCTACCTCGACCCAGAGGCGTTGCGTTTCAAAATATATATAAGAACTATGCTTTTTATCATTTGAATTAAGGATTAGTTAGAGGAAATCCACGTGTGTTAATAACTGACCGGGGAGGGGGTGACACCAAAATCTAATACTTTACGATGTAAACGATGTTTCCACTTGAATTAAAAGTTGGATTAATATAATATGCATATAAATTGACACCATTAGACAAAATGGGTGGGGTGACACCAATTGCAACAATATGTAGACCTATATATATATATATTTATATATATATATATATATATATATATATATATATATATATACTTTTTTTCGGGGGGGGGGGGGGGGGGGAATGACACCATGAGGTGCCGCACCGGGTGACACAAGACCTAGCGACGCCACTGCCTCGACCGATAACCCTTACACCAGCACCATAATCAGCTATATCAAAGCGTAAATCACAATACAGCCAATCATTCTCCAATCCCCAATACCTACTCCAAGACACAACAGAATCATGAAAACGCCAACAACTGAACGAGACGCACCATTAGCACAGCCAGTGGTAAACACGAATGCAGTAACTAATTGCTCAGATTACTCTGCTTCTTTTTATTCTTACGATCATAGGCAAACCATTTGAAAACAAAAACAATAACCTAACCTGTCGCATCTACAAAATAACTATCAAGAAAAGCATGTAAGAACATTTTGCAACAAAACACCCTAAGGCAAAAACGTATAACATACTGTGAGGCTCCAAAAAATTAAACGCATTGCCTCAAAATTTTAAAAGATCCTGCTTCTAAATTTCTATTTTTTATTGAAGGGAAACGACTCTGCAAAGACTACACTTAACCATTTTGCTTGGTCGTGTCCCTTAGACCGTAAGCTTTGATGAATTTTTTTGAACTTACGATTATTTCCCTTTAAAAATTTACTACGACGGTTTAAAAATAAAAGTGGTTATTTCTCTTTGACCATAAAATGTGACACATTTTCAAATTATTTCTTTTTGGATGATTGTTTTATGCTGTAAATTTTTAAAAATCTAAAAGTATTTTTTTTTTGCTTTTGCATTTTTAACACATTCATGTTAAATGGGTCTTTGTACTTTTATGTACCTATATTAAATTAAAAAGACTGTTCGAAAGTTTTTCTAAATACTTTATTAAAGGGAAAAGACTCTGCAAAGACTATACTTGAACATTTTATTTGGTCGTTTCCCTTAGACCGTAACCTGTGATGAATTTTTTCGAACTTACCATTATTTCCCTTTAAAAATAGACTACGGCAGTTTAAAAATAAAAGTGGTTATTTCTCTTTGACCATAAAACATGACGCTTTAAAAAAAAATTGTAATTGTTTTTGTGTTGTTAGTTAAAAAACTTAAAAATAATTATTGTTGCAGTTTTACATCACATCATGTTTATTAGCAGGGTTTAAGTACTTTCGTGTGGTTATATAAAAGCCGGCTAAAACACGCTTCTAGGTTCTTTATTGAAGGGAAGCAACTCTGCAATTACTATATTTGATCAATTAATTTCGTTGTGCTTAGACCGTAAACGGTGAAGACGTTTTTTAAACTTTTGATTATTTCCATTTAAAAATAGACCGGCGGGTTTAAAATAAAAGTGGTGATTTCTCTTTGACCATTCATTATGATTCTTTGCCAATTATTTATTTTCGTTTGATTGTACACAATGACTGTATTTTACAAATAATTAAACTGTTTACCAAATGGATTTTCGAAACCTCACTTTTTATCATCAAGGGGAAATAACCAAATATAATTAAAACCACAGCATACCTATCACAGTTTCAAATCCAAATAATTCTCTAGAATTAATCTTCACCCGATGTCTCCCATTTGATAACTATTGTTGTAGTCTAGTAAAAGGTTTTACCAATTCATCTATCTGTAGTCTAGTAAAAGGTTTTACCAATTCATCTATCTGTAGTCTAGTAAAAGATTTTACCCATTCATCTATCAATCCCATAACCCCGGAGTGTTTTGAGGCATCAGACTTAACATAAATTTTCACCATTTTTCTTTGGCTTCTGTGGCATTTAGAAATTCTGCATCTAGCTAGCATTTCAGTCCATTCATTAATGTCTCCCATTTAATCATTTCTTTACCTCCCTCGTCTTCTCCCAAATGACACCCAGAGTTTCTTCCAGGCATCTCTTCGCCCCCCCCCCTCGCCCCGAAGAAAGTCTACCCCCCCCCACCCTTTATAAATGGAATGTATATAGAAAATATATACTTTTAACAGTGTCCGCCCCCACCCCCCCCCCCCCGATATTTTTAGTCTCCCCCCCTCCCCTAGAAGAAACACTGATGGCACCGTGCCCTGCATGATTGTGTTTTAATTGGCCATAACATTATAACATTGATATATCATGGCCCAGCTAGTTAAGGGACGAATAAAATGCGAAGAAAATTAAATTTATATGTTTTCCTTATGCTTAAGTTTTTGGCAATTGCGGTAACCACTGACAAACATAATTAGATCATGTAAAAATAAATTTAACCTTTAATTTTTATACAGTATTCTATTCATTGTTTTACTTGTAAAAGTGTCAATTGTATGTGCATGTGCTGCATAGTAGTGCATACTCGAGTTTCAAGGTCACATTTTAGAGAAATAATTCTTTCAAGTATAGTTGTGTTGTCAGAGTATTTAACTGACATAATAGCAATGATGAGTTAAGCTTTCTAAGAGCTTGGCCCTGAGTTCGGGTCCTCAGCTGTGATGGACAACAAAGTCGCTGGGTATAAACAGATTAACTCTACTTCATCTATCCCACAAATGGGAAACAATACTTAATTACACACAAAAGAAACGGATGTTAAAATCTCCCTTCCATTCACTAATTGTTTGTTAGAGATTGTCTTGGGCACTAACGTTTTAGTTCGAGAATTATAGTTATGGTTGCGAAGAGGTAGGGCTTCCTAATTGACTAAAGTTTTTATTTTAGCTGTGAGACAACTAGCAGTATTTTTTTCCATTATTGGATCTTGTAAATTTTACAAGAGAAGTAAAAATGTTGTTGGATAACCTACAAAGTTTTCAGTTGTTTAATTTCTTTATTTGTTGTCAATTCAAATTGTTGAGACCTGACCAGCAAGCTTGGGACTTCCGTAAAGATAATCTCATGATGTGCGTTTTTTTAATAAAAATCTGCAAAGTTAGTTACATTTGTTTTCAATAAATATCTAACTGTAGACATTAAAATGAAATTTTGAAGAACAACAACAAACATGAGCAACTAACCAACAAACTATTGTTTTATTACTTTTATTATTGTATGAATAAGGTCAACCAGCATGTGTATAATATACATTATGTACATGAAAAAACTTGAATCTGATTATGTACCAGTCCACTGCATTCAACTGAAACCATCCACACCTGCAAACTAACTGATCACAACCAGTTTTTTGTTCAATATCACACCAATAACCAAGTATGTAATTCATAACATAATTTACTACAGAAATGTGATTTTTTTTAAACAAAATAATTTAATTACTAGTTGTCTAATTAAAAAAAAACACTACACTATGTAACAAAATCTTGTAATACTGGTCAATGAATTTTTACAAGTAATTTTATATAATGCTGTTAAACTAAATGTATATAAACTAAACCAGACAAACAAACTACAAAGCTAAACAGCAATAAATGCAGATAATTTGCCAAAGCAAACAATGAGGTGGCAAAAATTCCCCAGACACCAAGTCTAGAAATCCATCAGATAAGGTAACAAACTGCATCACACACTGAACTGAATTTCATGACATCTGACTGAAGTAGTTACTTTAAGAATAAACATTTACAGTAGTTTCTTTTGATTTGGAATACTTTTTCTTACATCACTTTTAAACAATAATGTGTCTGAGGTCTTTTCAATGAATTATTTACGGCATACAGTACAGTGTAACAAAAAATGCCATTTAACTGAATGTATACACAAACAATATTTACTGATACAAAAATACATTATGATAATACCTTGTATATTTTACATAAAGACTGTACAATAAAAACAATGGACTGCGGTTTATTTAATTGCTACCACAGTTTATTAATGATGTCATTCACTGAATGAAAATTAAACATATGGATATACAAACTAAACAAAGTTACATCACTGAAAGCTTTAATTAATAGTGATTCACAGCCAAAATAATATCAATTTAAGCATTTAAGGAAACTGTTATCGTTTTTTTAAAAAAAAAAACTTGATATTTATATCTCCCACTATCCTGCTAAGCTAAACTCAATGTGAATTAACTGTCAAACATGCCTTTGCTGGAGTATAACTATTAAGAGAGGCACCAATTGAAACACCAAAATGATAGCTGCTCTCTACTCAGATCTGTTTCACAAGCTGACAGTTTATGTTGTACATTGGCAGAGTTAACACTAGTGGAAGGTACAACATAAAGCATGCGTGTGGAGAATAGGATTCTGGGAGCACCTTTTTTGTATTACATAATCAAACTTTGTTTTACTAAATAATAGTTGAAAAAAGTAATGAAAATAACTCTAATGAAACACAATATTGTATCAGCTAAAATACTACGCAATAAAGGCAGTTATAAGCTACTTCAAAAATGAATTCTTCCCTGATCAACTTGCTTGTCAGGAGTCTGCTAAGTCAACTAAGAATCATTAAAGTGTAAAAAAAAAATTTAAAAAAAAAAAGAAAATAAAAAAAACAACAAAGATTAGTTTAAAAGTAAATTTAAAAAAAAAAAAAAGATATCTGGAAAATTAACAGCCACTTAGCAGATTTTGCAAAGACTCCTCAAGTTGATCAACACCAGTTTGTTTTTTCAAAAGATTAATATCAGTTAAACAAAAAAAAAAAAGTTTTAACATCAAGTTTTTTGTATCAAAATCCAACTTAGATCAAGCTTTAAAGGCACTGTAATCAGTGCTAGAACCTGATCTAGTTTGTATAATCAATGAAGCAGTTTGCCAGCTTAAAATCTAAACAACATAAACATTAAAGTGCATTGTATCAAAATGCACAATGGAATGCACCAGACCTAATATATTTTTTACTGATATGTTCATACCCATAAAAACTGAAAATAACAATCTTCAGCTAAATAATTTCATATCGTTTATAAAAATCTAAAAATTACAGTTGATAAAACTTTTAACAACTTGCATCATTTGAAAATAAATTAGCCTACCCTTCTCACCTACATGTATGACAGGGGAAAAAAGAATTGACATTGCTGACTAATCACCACATAGCACGCAAATAAAAAGATGTCAAATGTATCAGGGATGTGAGGTATGCATCTTAAAAAAAAATAAGTGTAATGGTTCCTATTAAAATGAATGTAATTTCTTTTCTGGCTTCAAATCCTTTATACATTTAATGGACATGATATTGTTCTGTGTATCTGTTCTGGTTATATTTTCAAATTGTTTTTTTACAAATGTTAACATTTACATATTCACACACACGTAATAATAACCTTAATTTTTGCATTTTTACACATGAAACAAAAAAGACTAATAATACTTCAGCAAAACAATTTTTAACTTGTTACAATCATATCTGGCAGAACAAACAAAAAAATATGACAAGCAGACCCTACCATTTTTAACGAGCAATAAACATAAAGAGCTTGAGTAATTATTTTTTTTTTAATTGAGCAAATTACATACAAATCAATTTACTCTCTCTCTCTCTTTAAATGTTGTTGTGTACACTGATTAAAAAATATACCATCAATCTTATTGTAAAAATGCACTCAAGAAAGGCCAGCCCTCATATTTCTTTAATTACACAGACAGTAGACAGTCTATAAAAAATTGAGGGAACAACTAAAATATTGCATGGGTAAGTTAAGTACAATGGCAACATTCATAATGCTTTGGTATGATTAAAATGTGTTATTTAGTGTTAGCTCAAAACTACACATTTGGCTACGGTTGGGATGTATCTACTGGAAGTAGAAACGTTGATATATCTTTGTTAAAACCCTTAACTGGGTTACTGGTTAGTTTTGCACTCTTCTTAGCTTATACAAGCACTGAATGCTTAAACTAAGTTTGCAGCTTGGGTGCTGAGTGAGACAAGTTAGAAGCTTGCTCGTGGGGTTTGCAACAGTAACAAGTGTAGTGTGTCTTCAGTAGTAAGGACTTGACGAGTCAACATCTCTCCAGACAGAAAACTCTGTCCAAGCTTCTGTTTGTTTTTCTGGCAGCCACCTTGGGTTGAAATATGGGCTCTGCTGTAATGATCTGTTGCAGGATTCATAATTTTCTGAAATAATACAATAATTTTTCCCACCATTGCTGTCCCAGTGTTGATTACCATTTTCTTCAAAGCACACTGCAAATTGAATTTTCTTGGAAATGTCAAAAGTTGGAGAGATTTCCATAGTAAAGGAGAAAGTGTCATATGGCTCTGAGTAGCTCAAGCCAGGCCCAGGCACATAAGATGCATCAATGTTTTCAAAACTCTCCCACTCGTCTAAGGACAGCCTTACAAAAACATGTTTCTCAAATGCAATGTTTTTTACTTTGATGGTACCCTCAACAGTGTAGTCTCTAAGTATGACATTTTCTAAGGACACCAACTCCTTGTTGATTTTGTCTCTGAATGCCAAGTAGTCTGATGCTGGCTGGGCAAAACATAGTTTGATAGGAGGCTTGCCTGTAACATCTGCATTAGCACCAAGTGTTAAGGACGATAATATTTCAGGATTGAGGTGGGGGGGCTCATCAGGACCCTCTTTAACAAATCGCACCTGTGCTAATGCCAAACCCTTATGGTCTGCAAATGATACTTTTTTCTGAATCCTCCCAGGGGAATGAGGACTTTCTGGTGTTGGAACATCACCTTCAGAATCACTGGAACTCTCAGATTTAATTATGATTGATTTAAGAGGTGCATTCCTCCTCTTGTTGAGATTTGACTCTGGTGCCATTTGCATAGAATTATAATGAAAAGGACAGGTACCGTGTAGCAAGGAAGAATCCAAGCCTACATGACTGTGAGTGTTTTGACTGGAGTACCCCATAAAGTCAAATCCTGACCCTGGTGGGCTGGCAGACAGCAGGTAAGGGGAGAAATCCATGGGTATTCTAGAATTAGAAACCTCAGGAGCGGTTTGAAAAAAATCGAGCATTGGAAAGTCTGAAAATATAAAATAGAACAATAATTAATTCAATAATGCTACAATAAAGAAAAAAATTCTTTAAAAAGATATATTAATTTCCAGATTTGCAACATTATATACTCAAATTAGATATTAAATAAGTCATTAAAAATTAAAGGGGAATAACAAGTTGGTACAAATCACTCAATCACAGATGCTATGAATTTTAAGTTCTGGTGAACAGTAATGAGAAATACTTTAAATACACCTAAACAATAAAAGTAATAAGCTATTAACTGCACTAAAAACAATAAATAAACATTATTATCATACAAATGAAATAGTAAAAACGTTGGCCACTCAAGAAATCTTTCAGGTGTAGGCTTTTGCAAATTAACAGAGTAAGTAGAAAACTAAGTTAAATAAACCTTTATTCAGTGTAATTTCAAAGAAAATAAATGAATATTTAATACTTATTTATTATTTAGTCATAAGTGATAGTCGGCTATACTACTAAATACTAGATTAGTTAGTAGCGAATACAGATTTAAGGAATTTTATTTGTAAAATTGTAGACTAACTACTTACACAAACCCATTAAGTTACAACAGAGTAAAGTTGCGTAAACCAACAACAAATATTAGCCCCTATTGGGACTATCTGATCAAATAATAGTAATAGGCCCTAGTCATTTGTTACAGAATGGTGCTTTTAGTTTTCTGATTACTAATTACTTAATAATAAAACTTAATAGGCCTATAGAGATCCAACTCCTGGATTTAGTTGCACAAATAATCAAATATGCACAGTAGCAAAACAGCTATCATTGACAGCTGCTTCTAATGGCCATTATTAGCCTGGCCGTGGGTGAAGGGTGTGTACTACCGTGTACCTTTGGCTACCGTACCTGGAGTCACCCAACCTAGTGACGGCCACTAATAAAGTATTAGATTCTAAGTTATATTAGATAGATCTAGAATAGATCTAGATTTATAGACTAGGCTCCTACTAGATCTATTATTAGAATATTGTTAGATCGATAGATATCTAGAAGTCTAGATCTAGTCTAGAGAGATTCTAGATCTAAATCTAGATCTAGATTACTTGATCTAGGACTCTGTCACTCTAGGATTACTTAATCATACGCAATACGCACCTGTAGTTTTTTTCTCACTGTAAAATAAAGTAGTCTTAGGTTTTAGAGTTTAGTTTAAGAATCTTCTGAACGACCGTGTTTTTGAAGAGACCGGTTAGTGTATACACCTGCGTATGTCCGGTGGTTATAATACATCTATTACATATAGAGGTCTAAATCTAGATTAGTCCATGGCAAGTCCGCCTTCATGTTTCCACTGACGAAAAAATGAATGAAATTTAGATCCATAGAGCTTATAAGCCTAGGCTAAGATCCTTCATGGATTGTAGAATCATAACACACCAAGGACGAAAAATCTATTTTTAGCACCGAATCAGACCCCCAGTCTTCACGTGATCGTGACGTCAGTTAGCCAATCAGAGTCGTCGGTTCTCGTGCCATACCGATGTTTTGCAAGGTCAGAGCGTGTATGCGGTATGCAGACAACATGAGAAGTAGGCAACGCTGGCCGGGTATCAATAAACGGGAAAATGTTAGGGTACGAAGTATAGATCCAGTTATATAGTGGATCTATACTAGTCTAGGACTGGACTTATGAAGTCGCGGTGTATTAATAAGCTGAGCTATGTAATTAATGTAAAAAATATTAACTCAATTAACTTCATAGGCCTGTTTTTACAATTGTATAATTTCTTTATAAGAAGACGATTACATTCCGCCTATTAGATCTAGATCTAAATTCTATATATATTCTACAATGTGTATCAAATACCATTAGTCTATAAAATAACATAATTTTTTTTTTAATTTCTTGATTTTTTTTTACTACCTCGCCTCTGTGGTAAAAAAGTCTTAGAAATGATCTAACAATTTACTACACTCCATTAAAATTAAGCAAACGGCACTATCCATTTCCCCCCTCTCCCCATTTATATGGTTATTCAATTTAACCCCCCCCCCCCCCCCCCCATCCGATTTTAATAAGGTAGGGCGCTGTTTACCAGTCACTGACCCGTAACAATTTTTATTTTGGGGCCACACGATGTAGAAAATAGTTAAATCAATATGGAAGTTAAAAAGTGGTAGTTTATTTTCTTGACTTGGAGCTTGTGTAACTCAACAATGCTGCATACAATTGTATTTTTATTTTTCTAATACTACTCGGTCTCTGTTCGGACTCAGTCTGGTTGCCATGTGGCAATTGAAGTAGAATTTACCTGTTTTATATACCTCTGTATTCTGTATTATTATTAGTATTATAATAAGGGATGGTGTGGTCTGCATTACGGGTCAGTTAGCCAATACAAATTTAAGTAAAAAGTCAAATGTTGAATTTTTCCTTTATTATCATACTCTTACAACATTATTTATTTTTTTATTTACAAAATTATTAGGCATACTCAATTATTATTATTTTTTTAAAAATAAGGCTTAGGGCCTACTCAATTATTAAATGTTTTTTTTTTAAAGTTTTGACAAGTCAAAATGAATGACTTACTTTTCCATTTCGAATTCTTAATACATGTATCTACACACTTCAGGAAAGGATTGCTTGTATTCGCATTTATGTCGCAGTCAGCTTTGTTGTCGTGGTTGTTCTTGTTGCTGTTGTTGTTGGCGCCGCAGTTTGCTTCAGCTATGTCATTGTTGTTGAATACATCAGATCTGTGGCCGATGGTGTAATCTGAATCGTTGTCCAACATGTTGTTGTTCGCCCCGTCCGCTTCATAAAACCAATGATTCCTCCACTCTACGTCCATGCTACTACACCTTCTTACCTACGAAGTTAAATCTCGTCCTTGTAGCTCGGATTTTATTGTTGTCAGTTCTTGGTATAAGTCGCTTTAAAATCACACCTGTTTGAAGTTGCATGTAGTTCTCAATTCTATACAGTTCGTCTAATCATCTGTACATTAGTTTGTTTTCAAATTTTTCAATACTGTAACGTTGATCAGCTGTGGTGAGGCTGAAACTTAAATAAAAAAGCGCATGTGGCCTATGCTGCGTGACATAGTAAGCCAGCGGGCCGGCGGATAAACACCGCGCTACGCAGTCTGTCAAAGAGGGTCACAGCGCCACACATACACAAGCCCGTGGTAACTAAAAAAAAGTGCATCTCTCTGTGTCTCTCTCGACCTCTCTCTCGCTCTCTCCGTTATAAAAAAAATATTACGAAAAACATTTAAAGCACGCCAATTGGCCCATTGTATTTTTCCCCACCTTTCTTCTCAGCAAACAATGATTTTTCTTTTTAAATAAGAAAAGCATATTTACTTCTGCCAAGTAGCTGGTACAACAACGCCCGGTGTGAAGTGTGAACGTGAATCAGTAGCGTTGGTGGGGGGAGACGGGGGTGTGGGGAGGGGTGGCAATACCCCTTCCAATGATCCCCTTAAATAGTCATCTAAAGTTAAGGAGCGATAGTGTCGCTTTATGATTTACAGCTTTATGTATGCATGTATATATATATATATATATATATATATATATATATATATATATATATATATATATATATATATACATGGTGGAAATGTTCACTATGACAAAATTATTATGCTTTCACTACTAATGTTCATACATTTTGACATTCTAAGTTCTATTTACACTTATATTGAAATGGATAGATGGTCGCGGCCAGTCTGAATAACAAAAAATTACGCGGCTAAATAATTAGACACGCTCCCAATCAACATCTATTGCCACCTACTAATTCTAAAAATCTCACAAAATATAATAGCCATATAAACGCGTCAAAACAAATTAGGAGATTAGGATACTATTCAAAGGATTTAGTGTCACTTGATGTCATCTTTTCGCTCAGCTCCTCTGGTCCCTGGCAGAACAAAGAGAGCTTATGAATAACGCAGCTAATTAGCAGGTGTGGCATCCACGACACATGACAATACCAGCTAATGGGAGATTTCAACTAAGATCAATCTATCCCCCCCCTCCCCCACACTCTACTGATACACACAACACAGTTTCATAAAAGCAGTCTGCTAAACAAACAAATTAAATGAATTTATACAGCCGAACAACTACTTCGTTAGACGTTTAACATTAAACCAGTCGTTTATTTTCAGAGTTCAATAAATAAACAATCCTCAAAAAATGTTGACGGAAGTTGGTTTTTCATGCATCGTTTTCAGACTAATATATTTTCATAACTGTGACTTCAATTTTCCTAGCTATCAATCCAAGTCTAAGTTTGAACATAAAAATTGTACTGTGGTAAGTGTATCAATAGACAAGCCATATCCCGTTTGCTAAAGTGCTTACCCAGGCTTTTTTACGGTACTGTACCTTCTAATCTAGCCCATGATATTCTGGTACCACGACCCTGTTTACCGAAGCTTTACAAATTCAAACAACGTGTTTACCTTGAATCACTTGGTCTTTTAGCAATTGTTTTACTTAAGATAATAACAATGAACAGTAATATATATATATATAGCCTATATATATATATATATATATATATATATATATATATATATATATATATATATATATATATATATATATATATATATATATATATTGTGGGGCCTTTAGTCCCAGTTAACTATGATATATTTAGTGGCTGCTATGTTAGCCATGCTTACCTCTTGCTACTCTAAAAGAATTAAACCAGCTAAATGTGTTCATAGTAAATTTAAGTGGAAAGACAGTGTCTATTTTTCTCAAGTGAATTCACTTACCATAAAGTAAACAGGAAATGAAAGCTACATGTTTTAGACCAGCTACTCCGGCTAGTGTACTCAGGAGGTCTATTGGCTTTATAAAGAAACTAGTAGCATTTACCAGTGGCGTAGGCAGGTGGAGGGGTTAGGGGGACCCCTCGGTATATATATAAAGTATGAAGGGGGTGTCAATCGAAAGTTTGAGGGGGGGGGGTGCAAATCGAAAGTTTGTCCCCGGGTAAAAATTTGAACCCCCCCAGCCCCATGAGACGATCCTGGCTACGCTACTGGCATTTACCCTTTGGAGAAGCTAGCACTGATAGTGTAGATCATAAAGTACTACAAGCCAAGTTTTGCGTTGAACATTACATTATATCTGATTCAATATAGTAAATACGGAAAAAATTTAAATTAAAAAACAAACACACTGCATTACGACAACAATGATTGTAATGAGTTGTGAAATAAGACGCCAACCCACCTCTTCCCTTACACGAAAATATGCTTTTATTCAAGCGTTATTTCAGGTCGAGTTCTCTATGTGGATGGTTTGTATTAAGATAAGCTAATTATCGATAAACATTTTAATTCTCTAATTAGAAACATGTTTTTGTAATTAAGGAACGACATTACAAGGAACTAACTTACGTGTAGTTAAAAAAAGAACTTACAAGGAACTAACAAATGTGTAATTAAAGATAGAACTTACAAGGAACTAACACCTGTATAATTAAAGATACAACTTACAAGGAACTAACAAATTTGTAATTAAAGATAGAACTTACAAGGAACTAACAAATGTGTAATTAAAGATAGAACTTACAAGGAACTAACAAATGTGTAAAGATAGAACTTAATAAGGAACTAACAAATGTGTAAAGATAGAACTTACAAGGAACTAACAAATGTGTAAAGATAGAACTTACAAGGAACTAACAAATGTGTAAAGATAGAACTTACAAGGAACTAACAAATGTGTAAAGATAGAACTTACAAGGAACTAACAAATGTGTAAAGATAGAACTTACAAGGAACTAACAAATGTGTAAAGATAGAACTTACAAGGAACTAACAAATGTGTAAAGATAGAACTTACAAGGAACTAACAAATGTGTAAAGATAGAACTTACAAGGAACTAACAAATGTGTGAAGATAGAACTTACAAGGAACTAACAAAAGTGTAAAGATAGAACTTACAAGGAACTAACAAATGTGTAAAGATAGAACTTACAAGGAACTAACAAATGTGTGAAGATAGAACTTACAAGGAACTAACAAATGTGTGAAGATAGAACTTACAAGGAACTAACAAATGTGTGAAGATAGAACTTACAAGGAACTAACAAATGTGTAAAGATAGAACTTACAAGGAACTAACAAATGTGTGAAGATAGAACTTACAAGGAACTAACAAATGTGTGAAGATAGACCTTACAAGGAACTAACAAATGTGTAAAGATAGATCTTACAAGGACCTAACATATGTGTGAAGATAGAACTTACAAGGAACTAACAAATGTGTGAAGATAGAACTTACAAGGAACTAACAAATGTGTAAAGATAGAACTTACATTACTTACAAGGAACTAACAAATGTGTAAAGATAGATCTTACAAGGACCTAACATATGTGTGAAGATAGAACTTACAAGGACCTAACATATGTGTGAAGATAGAACTTACAAGGAACTAACATATGTGTAAAGATAGAACTTACAAGGAACTAACATATGTGTAAAGATAGAACTTACAAGGAACTAACAAATGTGTAAAGATAGAACTTACAAGGAACTAACAAAAGTCCGCTTCGGTAGTCCAACACCTCCAGGATTTACTTATGCGGTCTTTTTACATGGATAAAGTTTACAAATTATTGTTATTGAAGACTAATAAAAAGGATAGCAACAACAGAAGAGTAACGTAATTATGGTGACCAGTCCATTGGATAGATGTAGCTGAAGCACTTTGCTCCTCAGGGGCTATAGGGGAATAAGTTGTCTACAATGGCGACCACAATACTGACGCTAATTACAACTGAGTCGGTTGCTAATCGTCTGCAGACAACAAACAGTTCGTTTACTGGTCTCAAGGTTTTATCAGCGTGATGTCGTCGGGAGGGGTGGGGGGGGGGGGGGGGGGGTTAGAGACATTACACCGCCGCTTTTGCTGCGTCGATAAACGAGGGTGTACAACCAGCAATGTATGTCTAGGTCACCGAGCTGTTTCTAGGTCATGGGCTCGCCTGTTACGTATGTGGTCATGTCGGGTCAGCCAGTTGGGGATAGCATGGTTTGTGTTGGGGATAGCATGGTTTGTGTTGGGGATAGCATGGTTTGTGTTGGGGATAGCATGGTTTGTGTTGGGGATAGCATGGTTTGTGTTGGGGATAGCATGGTTTGTGTTGGGGATAGCATGGTTTGTGTTGGGGATAGCATGGTTTGTGTTGGGGATAGCATGGTTTGTGTTGGGGATAGCATGGTTTGTGTTGGGGATAGCATGGTTTGTGTTGGGGATAGCATGGTTTGTGTTGGGGATAGCATGGTTTGTGTTGGGGATAGCATGGTTTGTGTTGGGGATAGCATGGTTTGTGTTGGGGATAGCATGGTTTGTTTACAGGTCATCGTCACCGGCCACGGGCGAGGGGTCGAACAGAGATAGCCATGACTAGAATAATTAGTGGTCAAAACCACCACAGCGGGCTCGGATTTTACTAACATAACAGTTGAATCCGGTAGATTTTCCAAATAGAAATGTTGTATCCGGCAGATTTATTAACAAAATAGCAGTATCTGGCAGATTAAAAAGAAAAAAAATTCCCTTTGGGTCACCAGCATCTCGATGTTGTAATAGGCTTATCAGTACTTTGAAAGTAAGTAATGACATAATTACTGACCTTGAAGTTTAGCTAAAAGAAACATCTTATTCTATGTCAAGTCCTTAGATTTTGATTTATAACCGCATATGTGAGGTTTTATGTCAATTTAAAACTTGCGATTTTTCGTTTTTCTTAGCCTATTGTTATAGGTTGCAGTTTGTAAATTTATAGTGACTTTGTAGGCCTATGTCTAAGGCCTAGATGGAAAAAATGCACAATGAAAATTTAAATCAGGTGTAGGGGCCCTTTTCTTTATTTTATGGACAGCTTAAAAACACAGCCAGCCTACTCCTGTGTATTTTAAAAATTTAACTAGCAACAAAAATTGTATTTAATAGATTTACCTAATAACAAAAATTGTATTCAGTAAGTTTACCTAACAATAAAAATTGTGGCTACAGGACATTACCCCCCTGGATATTTCCCCCCCCCGGACATTACCCCCCGGAGCAATTACCCCCCTGTCAATTACCCCACCCCGGGGGGAATTACCCCCCCCCTCTCAAGTTAAAATCCTAACTATAACTAGAATTTTATACCTATACACTACTTTAATCCAAACCTTAAGAAAAAGACCAAAACCTAAGCATCCACCTTAGCCTAAAACTTCACACAAAACCAAAACCAAAGCTAGACACAACCCTAACCCTAAAACTAGCTCTAACCCTAACCCTAGCCCTAACCCTAACCCTAATCTTAACCCTAACCCTAGCCCTAGCCCTAACCCTAGCCCTAAAACCTAACCCTAAACCTAAACCTAACCCTAACGCTAGCCCTAAACCTAAACCTAAACCTAAACCTAAACCTAGCCCTAGCCCTAACCCTAACCCTAAACCTAGCCCTAACCCTAACCCTAAAACCTAACCATAACCATAATCCTAACCCTAGCCCTAGCCCTAGCCCTAACCCTAACCCTAACCCTAACCCTAACCCTAACCCTAGCCCTAGCCCTAGCCCTAGCCCTAAACCTAACCCTTAACCTAAACCTAGCCCTAACCTTAACTCTAACCCTGTCCGGGGGCGGGGGTAATTGACAGGGGGGGGGTAATTGACAGGGGGGGTAATTACTCTGGGGGGGTAATGTCGGGGGGGGGAATATCCGGGGGGTAATTGACAGGGGGAAATGCCCTGTTCCCAAAAATTGTATTTAGTAGATTTACCTAACAATAAAAATTGTATTTAGTTGATTTACCTAACAATAAACATTGTATTTAGTAGATTTACCTAACAATAAAAATTGTATTTAGTAGATTTACCTAACAACAAAAATTGTATTTAGCAGATTAACCTAAAAACAAAAATTGTATTTAGCAGATTTACCTTACAACAAAAATTGTATTTAGCATAAACTTATGAAGCTTAAAACAAAGGTTAAGTTTTTCGAATTTAAAGCCTGAAGCTAATTAACCCCATGCGGATTGCAGGTTAAAAATTAGCGTCCATAATCCGTTAAACGTGACACTTACCTCAGTGATGTAATGGTACAGCCTTGAAGTGTATAGGTTATGTTATTAGCCACTTGGGTAGTTTTCAAGTTAAATCACACTTGCAGTTGCAGCAAATAATTCCTTCATATGTACGGACAATAAAATCTCAGTTTATTTAGAACTAATTTGTTTTTCGCCTCATTAATAAAAACGGAGATCCTGTTTATAAGCTCCAGAAGGAAACTGTACGTGTCCGACATCTTGTTTGTTTCGTAGGTGCTCTTCTGCACGTCACTGAGTATTTTTTTTACTCACACCATCTAAGCCAACACGGACATGTCCGGGTGTGAGTGTTTTCTTGACTCACACCATTCCAGCAAACACGGACATGGCCCGGTGTGATAAAAAATACTTCAGCGTGAGATAGTAAACTGCACTCTCTCAACCTGCCTCCATGTCTGTCATTACATCATTACACACGCACTCTCTCAACCTGCCTCCATGTCACTCGTTACACATGCACTGTCTCAACCTGCCTCCGTGTCTGTCATTACATCATTACACACGCACTGTCTAATCCTGCCTCCATGTCTGTCATTACACCATTACACACGCACTGTCTCAACCTGCCTCCATGTCTGTCATTACACCATTACACACGCACTGTCTCAACCTGCCTCCGTGTCTGTCATTACATCATTACACCATTACACACGCACTGTCTCAACCTGCCTCCGTGTCTGTCATTACATCATTACACCATTACACACGCACTATCTCAACCTGCCTCCATGTCCGTCATTACACCATTACACACGCACTGTCTAACCCTGCCTCCATGTCTGTCATTACACCATTACACTTACATTGTCTCAACCTGCCTCCATTTCTGTCATTACACCATTACACACGCACTGTCTCAACCTGCCTCCATGTCTGTCATTACACCATTACACTTACATTGTCTCAACCTGCCTCCATGTCTGTCATTACACCATTACACACGCACTGTCTCAACCTGCCTCCATGTCTGTCATTACACCATTACACACGCACTGTCTCAACCTGCCTCCATGTCCGTCATTACATCATTACACACGCACTCTCTCAACCTGCCTCCATGTCACTCGTTACACATGCACTGTCTCAACCTGCCTCCGTGTCTGTCATTACATCATTACACACGCACTGTCTAATCCTGCCTCCATGTCTGTCATTACACCATTACACACGCACTGTCTCAACCTGCCTCCATGTCTGTCATTACACCATTACACACGCACTGTCTCAACCTGCCTCCATGTCTGTCATTACACCATTACACACGCACTGTCTCAACCTGCCTCCGTGTCTGTCATTACATCATTACACCATTACACACGCACTGTCTCAACCTGCCTCCGTGTCTGTCATTACATCATTACACCATTACACACGCACTATCTCAACCTGCCTCCATGTCCGTCATTACACCATTACACACGCACTGTCTAACCCTGCCTCCATGTCTGTCATTACACCATTACACTTACATTGTCTCAACCTGCCTCCATTTCTGTCATTACACCATTACACACGCACTGTCTCAACCTGCCTCCATGTCTGTCATTACACCATTACACTTACATTGTCTCAACCTGCCTCCATGTCTGTCATTACACCATTACACACGCACTGTCTCAACCTGCCTCCATGTCTGTCATTACACCATTACACACGCACTGTCTCAACCTGCCTCCATGTCCGTCATTACATCATTACACACGCACTGTCTCAACCTGCCTCCATGTCCGTCATTACATCATTACACACGCACTGTCTCAACCTGCCTCCATGTCCGTCATTACACCATTATACACGCACTGTCTCAACCTGCCTCCATGTCTGTCATTACACCATTACACTTACTTTGTCTCAACCTGTCTCCGTGTCTTTCTTTAAACCACTACAGTAATTTACTAAATACATTGTTAGTTGTGCTTTATTATTTAACGCTGAGTAGTGTTATAGTAATGGCTTGATTATAGAAAATGTACATCGTTTTATACCAACAGTTGCTTTGGTCATTATTGGCCGGTCATTATTATCAGAAGAAAAACCCCTAGACAAAAGCCGGGCTAATCTTTCCGTAACAAACATCCCGTACGGATATCACTCGGCCGTAATCTTTTGTCAATTTACAATGGGAATAGTTTTTGTTAGAAAATTGCTTTTGCTAAATCGTAATACATTTTCCTATAAATACAAATGTCTAAGAAATTGTACGAGTTATCTCAGGACTACAGCCGGTTAGTTAGTGAGTGAGTTCCCTTACACAAAAACAGCAACAAGCTATGTATTGATTGTACTAGAACGATATCAAACTACAGTATTATAAACATCTACGTGCTTAACGATTTATATTACTGCATCGATACACAGTTCGCAACACAAACATGTGCACAACAGGACACATTGATCGTGCGTTGCTTGACGTCACGACTCTGACTCACGGTATCGACAACGCACGTGAAGTGCGCGTGAATTGTATATTTCTCTCCAACAGTTGCATTTTTTAACGGCGAATATGCTGGTGGTTATTCGATAACAAGAAAGCTTTACCACATGTTGGACCAAAAAGTTACGAAAGTCTTCATAAAGAAAGTGTAGATTTTTTTCTTTAATTGACAACATGTATCTCCTAAATAGATAAATACTTGTGTGCTGACTAAGCTTTTCCCCTACACACATATAAATACTTCTGTGCTGACAAAGCTTGTCCCCTACACACATATAAATACTTCTGTGCTGACAAAGCTTGTCCCCTACACACATATAAATACTTCTGTGCTGACAAAGTTTGTCCCCTACACACATATAAATACTTCTGTGTGTGACAAAGCTTGTCCCCTACACACATATAAATACTTCTGTGTGTGACAAAGCTTGTCCCCTACACACATATAAATACTTCTGTGCTGACAAAGCTTGTCCCCTACACACATATAAATACTTCTGTGCTGACAAAGCGTGTCCCCTACACACATATACTTTTGTGCTGACAAAGCTTGTACCCTACACATATAAATACTTCTGTGCTGACAAAGCTTGTACCCTACACATATAAATACTTCTGTGCTGACAAAGCTTGTACCCTACACATATAAATACTTCTGTGCTGAACAAAGCGTGTCCCCTACACACATATACTTTTGTGCTGACAAAGCTTGTACCCTACACACATATAAATACTTCTGTGCTGACAAAGCTTGTACCCTACACATATAAATACTTCTGTGCTGACAAAGCTTGTACCCTACACATATAAATACTTCTGTGCTGACAAAGCTTGTACCCTACACATATAAATACTTCTGTGCTGACAAAGCTTGTACCCTACACATATAAATACTTCTGTGCTGACAAAGCTTGTCCCCTACACACATATAAATACTTCTGTGTGTGACAAAACTTGTCCCCTACACACAAAAATACTTATGTACTGACAAAGCTTGTCTCCTACACACATATAAATACTTCTGTGTTTGACAAAGTTTGTCCCCTACACACATACAAATACTTCTGTGCTGATAAAGCTTGTCCCCTACACACATATAAATACTTCTGTGTGTGGCAAAGCTTGTCCCCTACACACATATAAATACTTCTATGTGTGACAAAGCTTGTCCCCTACACACATATACATACTTATGTATGTGACAAAGCTTGTCCCCTATACACATATAAATACTTCTGTGTTGATAAAGCTTGTCCCCTACACACATATAAATACTTCTGTGCTGACAAAGCTTGTCCCCTACACACATATAAATACTTCTGTGCTGACAAAGCTTGTCCCCTACACACATATAAATACTTCTGTGCTGACAAAGCTTGTCCCCTACACACATATAAATACTTCTGTGCTGACAAAGCTTGTCCCCTACACACATATAAATACTTCTGTGCTGACAAAGCTTGTCCCCTACACACATATAAATACTTCTGTGCTGACAAAGCTTGTCCCCTACACACATATAAATACTTCTGTGTGCTGACAAAGCTTGTCCCCTACACACATATAAATACTGTACTGACAAACCTTGTCCCCTACACACATATAAATACTTCTGTGCTGACAAAGCTTGTCACCCACACACTTGTAACCATTTCTGTACTGACAGTTGTCTACCTTCGGGCAATTTTTGTCAACAGTCTCAGCGGGATGTCTGCCCCCTACCAAGATGACGTAATCAATATTTTCTATCACCTTTCAAATATGTATTTGTTGTTATAGTTTTTTTTAGTGGAACAGAGTACTCTATTTGTTTCGGTCAGTAGCTGGTGTTCTAGGTATTGTCATGGGCCAGATGATTTATTTACTCAGTTGGTAGTTGATTTTAAAAGTATTCACATAGACCAGAGGAATTTACCCTAACCCCTTCTAAAAATGCTTTATATATATATATATATATATATATATATATATATATATATATATATATATATATATATATATATATATATATATATATATATATATATATATATATATATATATATATATATATATATATATATATATACATATATATATATAGTGTTACAGTGGTTATATATATATATATATATATATATATATATATATATATATATATATATATATATATATATATTAATCAATACTAATAGTTTCGCTGTCTGTGTATCTATCTATCTGACAAGAACGCTCTGGAACGCTCTAGAGAAAACATAAGCAAAAAAGGAACGCTCTAGAGAAAACATAAGCAAAAATTCTGACAAGAACGCTCTAGAGAAAACATAAGGAAAATAAAAACTCTCACAGTGAAACGAAAGACGAAGTATGACGTCGCCACATTTAGTGCACTGACGTCATTGATTATCGCGTAAACATGGAATAATAAAAAGGAAATGTTGTCTAATCTAAATGGTTTGCGTGAAGAGTTTCTTGCATACAATTCTTCGGGTAGGGGCGAAGCCCCACCCCCCGCGTAAGAACGTCTGAGCCCCCCCCCCCCCCCCCCCTCCCCAACTCAAAAGAAATTTCTTCATCGATACTCTATAACAAAATTACCGCCTAATTAATGTGTCTAATCTAAAAAGTGGTTTTCTTGCAATGGGACGGTAGACATGTTTTTTTGGGGGGGGGGGGGGGTGGAGGGGTGGGGGGGGGGTGGGGGTGTGGGGGGGGTGGTGGGGGTGTTGTGTGGGGGGGGGGGTGGGGGGTGGTGTGTGGGGGGGTGGTGGGGGTGGTGTGTGGGGGGTGGGTTGGTTTCAGTGTTTCTTTCAGACTTTTTCCTCCCCGGAGAGGGGTGGGGGTACTTGAAATTTTCGGGGGCGGGGGTAGAATTTTCTGGGAGGGGGCGGACACTGGAAAAAGTATATAATTATATTTCGTTGAATGGGACGGTAGACATGATTTTTTTGGGAGTGGGGGGTGGGGGGTGGGAGGTGGGGGGTGGCGGGGGGGGGGTGGTGGGGGGGTGGGGGGTGGTGTGTGGGGGGGGGGTGGCGGGTGGTGTGTGGGGGGTGGGGGTGGGGGTGGTGTGTGTGGGGGTGGGGGTGGGTGGTGTGTGGGGGGGGGTGGCGGGTGGTGTGTGGGGGGTGGGGGTGGGGGTGGTGTGTGTGGGGGTGGGGGTGGGTGGTGTGTGGAGGTGTGTGTGTGGGGGGGGGGTGGGGTGGGGTGGTTTCCTCATCGATACTCTATAATAAAATTACCACCTAATTAATGTGTTCTAATCTAAAAAGTGGTTTTCTCGCAATTTCTTTAATGCAATTCTTCGCGTAGTGGCTAAGCGCGACACCAGTGTTTCTTTCAGACTTTTTCCTCCCCGGAGAGGGGCAGGGGGTACTTGAGGTTTTCGGGGGCGGGGGTAGAATTTTCGGGAAGGGGGCGGACACTGGAAAAAGTATATAATTATATTTCGTTGAATGGGACGGTAGACATGTTTTTTTGGGGGGTGGGGGTGGGTGGGTGGGGGTGGGTGGGGGGAGGTGTGTGGGGGGGTGGGGGTGGTGGGGGTGGGGGTGGGGGTGGGTTGTGTGTGGGGGGTGGAGGTGTGTGTGGGGGTGGGGGGTGGGGGTGGGGGTGGTGTGTGTGGGGTGGGGGGGGGTGGGGGTGTGTGGGGGGGGGGGGTGGGATGGTTTTAGTTTAGAGAAAAGAGACAGCACTATCAGCCTAGCGCCCGTTGTACCCTTCCTCAACGGGCCATTTATCTAGTTAATACTAATAGTTTCGCTGTCTGTGTATCTGACAAGAACGCTCTGTCTGACAAGAACGCTCTAGAGAAAACACAAGCAATTTAAAAACATGCACAGTAATTCGAAAAACGAAATATGACGTCGACACATTTAGCGTAGAGTAGAACATAATCTCAAACCAGAGAGTGCACACAGTAATGTAATGACGTCATTGATTCTCGCGTAAACATTGAAAAAAAGGAAATGTTGTCTAATCTAAATGGTTTGCGTGAAGAGTTTCTTGCATACAATTCTTCGGGTAGGGGCGAAGCCCCACCCCCCGCGTAAGAACGTCTGAGCCCCCCCCCCCCTCCCCAACTCAAAAGAAATTTCCTCATCGATACTCTATAATAAAATTACCGCCTAATTAATGTGTCTAATCTAAAAAGTGGTTTTCTTGCAATGGGATGGTAGACATGTTTTTTTTGGGGGGGGGGGGGTGTGGGGGGGGGGTGGGGGGTGGAGGGGTGGGGGGGGGGGGGGTGGGGGTGGTGTGTGGGGTTGGGGAGGGGGGTGTGGGGGGGTGGGTTGGTTTCAGTGTTTCTTTCAGACTTTTTCCTCCCCAGAGAGGGGTGGGGGTACTTGAAATTTTCGGGGGCGGGGGTAGAATTTTCTGGGAGGGGGCGGACACTGGAAAAAGTATATAATTATATTTCGTTGAATGGGACGGTAGACATGTTTTTTTTGGGGGTGGGGGGTGGTGGAGGGGTGGGGGGTGGTGTGTGGGGTGGGGGGTGGGGGGTGGTGTGTGGGGGGGGGTGGGTGGTGTGTGGGGGGGGGGTGGGGGGTGGTGTGTGTGGGGGTTGGGTTGGTTTCAGTATTTCTTTCAGACTTTTTCCTCCCCAGAGAGGGGTGGGGGTACTTGAAATTTTCGGGGGCGGGGGTAGAATTTTCCGGGAGGAGGCGGACACTGGAAAAAGTATATAATTATATTTCGTTGAATGGGACGGTAGACATGTTTTTTTTTTGGGGGGTGGGGGGCGGTGTGTGAAGGGGGTGGTGTGTGGTGGGGGGTGGGGGTGGTGTGTGGGGGTGGTGTGTGGGGGGGGTGGGTTGGTTTTAGTTTAGAGAAAAGAGACAGCACTATCAGCCTAGCGCCCGTTGTACCCTTCCTCAACGGGCCATTTTTCTCGTATAATAATAGTTTCGCTGTCTGTCTATCTATCTATCTATCTGTCTGACAAGAACGCTCTAGAGAAAACACAAGGAAAATAAAAACATGCATAGTAATTCGAAAAACGAAGTATGACGTCGACACATTTAGCGCACAGAGTAGAAAATAATCTCAAGCCGGATAGTGCACACATTAATATGACGTCATTGATTATCGTGTAAACATTCAATACAAAGGCAATTTGGTCTAATCTAAGTGGTTTGCGTGAAGAGTTTCTTTCATACAATTCTTCGGGTAGGGGCGAAGCCCCACCCCCGCGTAAGAACGTCTGAGCCCCCCCCCCCCTCTCGGGGAGGGGGCGGACCCTGGAAAAAGAATATAATTATATTTCGTTGAATGGGACGGTAGACATGTTTTTTTAGGGGGGTGGGGGGGGGTGGGGTGGTTTTAATTTAGACTTTTTCCTCCCCGGAGAGGGGTGGTGGTACTTGAAATTTTCGGTGGCGGGGGTAGAATTTTCGGGGAGGGGGCGGACACTGGAAAAAGTATATAAATTATATTTCGTTGAATGGGACGGTAGACATGTTTTTTTTTTGGGGGTGGGGGGGGGGGGGGGTTGGTGTGTGTGTGGGTGGGTGGGGGGGGGGGGGGTGGGGGTGAGGGGGGGTGGTGTGTGTGTGGGGTGGGGTGGTTTTAGTTTAGACTTTTTCCTCTCCGGAGAGGGGTGGGGGTACTTGAAATTTTCGGGGGCGGGGGTAGAATTTTCGGGGAGGGGGCGGACACTGGAAAAAGTATATAATTATATTTCGTTGAATGGGACGATATACATGTTTTGTTGGGTATGGGGGGTGTGGGGGGGGGGGCTGGGGGTGGTGTGTGTGTGGGTGGGGGGTGGTGTGTGTGGGGGTGGGGGGTGTGAGGGGTGGGGGGGTTTAGTTTAGAGAAAAGAGACAGCACTATCAGCCTAGCGCCCGGTGTATCCTTCCTCAACGGGCCATTTTTCTCGTTAATACTAATAGTTTCGCTGTCTGTCTATCTGACAAGAACGCTCTGTCTGACAAGAACGCTCTAGAGAAAACACAAGGAAATTAAAAACATGCATAGTATTTCGAAAAACGAAGTATGACGTCGACACATTTAGCACAGAGTAGAAAATAATCTCAAACCGGAGAGTAAACATTGAATAAAAAGGAAATTTTGTCTTATCTAAGTGGTTTGCGTGAAGAGTTTCTTTCATACAATTCTTCGGGTAGGGGCGAAGCCCCACCCCCGCGTAAGAACGTCTGAGCCCCCCCCCCCCCCCCCCTAACTCAAAAGAAATTTCTTCATCGATACTCTATAATAAAATTACCGCCTAATTAATGTGTCTAATCTAAAAAGTGGTTTTCTTGCAATTTCTTTAATGCAATTCTTCGGGTAGTGGCTAAGCGCGACACCAGTGTTTCTTTTAGACTTTTTCCTCCCCGGAGAGGGGTGGGGGTACTTGAAATTTTCGGGGGCGGGGGTAGAATTTTCTGGGAGGGGGCGGACACTGGAAAAAGTATATAATTATATTTCGTTGAATGGGACGGTAGACATGTTTTTTTAGGGGGGGGTGTGGGGGGGGTGTGGGGGGGTGGTTTTAATTTAGACTTTTTCCTCCCCGGAGAGGGGTGGGGGGTACTTGAAATTTTCGGTGGCGGGGGTAGAATTTTCGGGGAGGGGGCGGACACTGGAAAAAGTATATAATTATATTTCGTTGAATGGGACGGTAGACATGTTTTTTTTTGGGGGGGGGGGTGTGTGTGGGGGGGGGGTGGTGTGTGGGGGTGGGTGGGGGGGTGGTGTGTGTTGGGGGTGGGGTGGTTTTAATTTAGAGAAAAGAGACAGTGGGGTGGGGGTGGGGGGCGGTGTGTGGGGGGTGGTGTGTGTGTGGGGGGGGGTGGGGGGTGGTGTGGGGGGTGGTGTGGGGGGTGGGGGTGGTGGGGTGGGGGTGGTGTGTGGGGGGTGGGTTGGTTTTAGTTTAGAGAAAAGAGACAGCACTATCAGCCTAGCGCCCGTTGTACCCTTCCTCAACGGGCCATTTTTCTCGTATATATATATATATATATATATATATATATATATATATATATAAAACCACTGTAACACTAAAGACAGATTGCATGTATTATTTATTTATTTTCGTCTACATGCGACATACTGTGCTGCTGACTAAGCAGAATGTGCTTGCTTTTTTTTAAAAACATAACTAGACCAAAGTCCTTAACGGTGGTTAACCTTTGATGTAATTCACTATCAGATTATAATGCGTTAATCTTTAACACCACGTGTAAACATTTTTTTAATTAGACATACAGGTCTTCATACCTTACGATATATATATATATATATATATATATATATATATATATATATATATATATATATATATATATATATATATATATATATATATATATATATATATATATATATATATATATAAACACTTTTTCTATTTTTAAATTTTAAAGTATAGTGATCTAGTACCCTTATAATTTACCGTTAATTCCATTAATTTTTAATAAGGTTATTTAGCTCCTATTTTAAAATTTATGGCAAAGTAAATAAGCGAGTTGCGCAGCTTGCGCCGTGACCTTTGTTGCCATGGTAATCATGGCTGTACCTTGAACCTAAATTCCATGTTTCCGGTTGACCATTGCTAATTAAGGCCGTGTCGCTTAAGGCTCTACCACAGCACACCTGATCTACGCATGACACAGTGCGCATCTTTGTTTAAACCTCAAGAGGATTTAGATTCAAAGCCTATTTTAATTTTTGGATCTCGTTTATTATCTTACAGAGGAGCAATGTGCTGAAATATAAGGTAAGAGTCTATAAATAATAAAGTACTTAATATTTAGAAATAGATGCCTAAATGTTGAAAATAGTAATAATTGGGTATTGTAGAATTAACCTATATTTTAAAATTACGATTTCAATGGTCCGCAAGCCTAGGAAGGCTGGCCGCGAGAGAGCCTTAATTTCGCGCCAAATTTCCTGTGATTCTTACGTTATTAAAATATCGCATTACTTGATATCTATGATATTAGTATTAGCCTACTAATATTAATAATTTAGAATTTAGATTAAGTAGCCTACATTTACCAAATTATTACGGTTGATTAGGACAATTAGGTCTAGATCTAGACTCTACATTAATTTAATTTTAAGATTTTTACACAAGTAGACCTGGATCTAGAATTCTAGATAGCCTAATAAATTCTGGATTTAGAAAAACGAATCCAGATTACTAGATCTAGATCTAGATATCTAGATCTATTGATCTATAGTAACTAGATATAGATTCTAGATCTAGATCAGACTAGATTTAGATCTAGTAAAAAGTAAGAAATAATCTAGCTTTAGTAAGGCCTAGATCTAGTTTAATTCTAGATCTAGAATCTAGATCTAATTTAATTAATCTAATAGGGCCAACACTAATTTTTATTTAGATCTAGATTCTAGAATCTAGATAAGTTAAATTAATTTATAGGGCCTAAGTGTTCATCTAATTATGCATTAAGTACTAAGTTAAGTAGGCCTAATAAGTAGTATTAAGTAATAAGTAGGCCTAGGCCTATACCATTTCAGTAATTACTAATTAGCCTATTTATTTTAATGCAGTACATTTAGATGAACATAATCATTTAATCATTATGTTTGATTAGGACTCTACATTAATTTTTTAGTTATATTTTTACACGTTTTCAGTTACAGCAATGTTTTTATTTTTGCCGAAACTATTCTTAGATTCTATTTCATACAAGTACTAGTCTAGATCTAGAACTTGTAAAAATAGTGAGACATTGTTAAATGGTTAAGAATAGATTTAGACTAGTTCAGGTATAATTCTCCATCAAGTAGGCCTATATATTTAAATTAATATAGGGCCTAGGCCTATGTATATATATCTATAACTTAATAACTAGGCCTATATAATAATATAATTTTATAAAGCCCTATGCCCTTAGACCTCTTTATTAAGGACAATTTTAGTACTTGATAATTTTATTAATATTAATTTATTTCTAGACTTGTGTGCCTACAACTTGGGTTAATTTGTTTTCTTTGTACATCTTATTTACTTATAGGCAACACCAACAATGTGTAAAGAGGATTGCTAATGCAATCAGAAACTTGATGGCTGAGATAAAGCGGCTGAGGAGAACAGAGGCTTGTGACTGGAATAGGTTGGTGGAACTTGTGTACAGCCCTTTCTATGTTCAACCAATGTCTCAGGTGGAAGTACATTTAGTAAGTATGGAGACTGAATTTATTTTTAATTTTTATATTTATTTTATTTACTTTGCAATATGTTGTGCTAGATATATATTTTGTGAAATGGTCTGCTAAATTCTAATTCCATTTGCCCTTCTCTTTTCAGGTAGTTTTCATGGAGAATGATGTGGCTGCTGGGACATAACTAAAATCTACGTTCAACTGCTTGCAGATCTCAAGAAGCCTGGGGTTCCCGTGCAGCGCCGCAAGCACTCAGGTTGATTGGGAAGTTAATTTCTGGTCCTTCGATAAAGCTCAGTTACAAGAACGCAATGTGGCGATCAAATGTACTCTGTTTCTTAAAGTCATGGAAGCGTTGTTGACTTCTACTGAGCCTTTCTTGGTGCGACAGCTGGAGAGGTATCTGATGGGAAATCTGATTGGTGTCTACCTGACTCATAAGTGGGAGCAAGGTGATCAGGGTGTGTCGCAATACATTGGAAGGACTATTAAAAGGGTGCCAGCAACAAAATAAAAGTCTGCTCTTTACACCATAAGCTACTGGGCAGAGGATGGGGATAATGCTGAGGATTTCAGTCATCTGGCAGAATCACTGGTTGTTAACTTTGTAGGAATCTTGTTTTTCTTTCTGAATAATAGCTAATCAGAATTTCAGAGTACTTCTTTCATTTTTAGTATAAAAATGAACTTTATTTTTTAAACATTAGTGTTTTTGTAAATTCTTACTGAAAAAATGATTGCTGTGAATTGTAAACTTATTTTGAAAACTAATACTAACAATGTTTATAATTAAGTTTAGTTTTCATAGTGTAAACAAAAATTACATTTTAATTAATTACTTAACTTATTTTTCAGGGTAATTGAAATCAGCTAGATAATCCTAGAATCAGTAGTTAATGTGCTTCAAAAATGTTGGTCCAAACTAATTTATCACACAAGTACTAACGCTTTTTAAAATATATTTTTTTCCTCAGATGTGCTAATTGTATCTAAAGATTAATTATAATTGATACTTAAGAAAATTGTTTTAACACTAAGAGACTAAAGTGGTCCAAGAAGTTTTTCGACACCTATTTTTTTTTCCAGCATACATTCAATGAATGGGTTAGATTTACTAGTAATTATACTTTAAACCAATATTTTAATGTTTATTCCTTGATAATTAATACTACTTTTCTTCTTAAGAGATCTTAATGAGACGAGGCTGATTTCTTGTACTGTAGATTTGTTTCTTCACACTAATTATGATTATGTAACTTTTTTACAGTACTGTGTTGGTCGTAGATTATACAAGGGCTAAATTGAGGTTGTCACTATGTAGTTTATTTCTTTGCTCTGATAAACATATTTTTAAATTAGTGCAAACAATCTTTTTTTTTACTTTGCCATTCTCCTAAATGTTTCTATCTTATTAGACAAAATTAAAATTCATGTGGTAATCTGATTACTGTATTTTAATACTGTGTTTCTCACATTCTTATAATTTACATTGCATAGTTTAGTAGTAATAAACACTGGTACACACTTTGAAAGCTGTTTTCTTTTTATTTTGTTCTATAATTTTATTATGGCCTCCTAATATAGACACGGAATATCAAGTAAGTGGGGGGGGGGGGGCTGAGAGAGAAAGTAAAGGCAACCAATTGCTACTTCCATTTATCATGAAGTGTGTGTATGTATGTACTCTACTCTACTTCATCTACCCAAGTAATATCGTTCATTACAATTAGATATAAAGAACGTGTGCAGTAATATGTGCTTATGCATTTCTATTATACAATAATGGTAGTAACAGTATTAAATAATAATAAATCGATTTACAATAACTAGATCTAGTTTAGTTTAAACCTAGATCTACATTATTTTTTTTACACGGAGTAATAAGTCAATAATAATATATGAATGGCATTAAATTACTCATTCAAATCACATCCAGTCCAGTATAATAACTTAGACTTTAAGCTTGATTATAATTTTTTAGTTTTTAAAAAAATGCGAATCCCGAATGATGCAATAAAATTATAATTTTTTAATTTTTCGAAAAATGCGAATCCGTGATGATGCAATGAAAAAACCATCGGTGCCAACTTTTTTGCTTATGTAACATTGACTTGAATGACGAAGGTCTAAGCTGTTTTAGCCACGCCCACAAATTTTTAAAAGGCCATATCTTAGCTCCTAATTAAGCTAGAGACACAAAATTGGTATCAATGTGTAGGGAAAAAAATCCAGTTTTTTTGTGGTATAATTTTACTTGAAATTAGTGGAGTTTAAAAATTACGAGCAACAGCCTAAGTAATGCTACTCCAAAACTTCGACATCCGTTTGCATTTTAGGTACATAATTATATAATTCTCTATTCAATGTCCTCGTAACTCATGGATATAAAATTAAGGCCCAGTCTCCATCAGGCTTTTCTTTGGTATGTTTTAGTGTGGGCGGGACAGATAGATCGCCCACACTCAGTCGATGGCTCACTTTCTCAATCAATAATGGCCGACTATTCTTGAATACCACATCGCACAGAAATCTATGTTGCTATGGTGATCAGAATAATTCTAGATATTTGAGAACTTATTTTCAACGAAAACACAGCTTATAAAACACAAGTTTCCCAATCGGCTTATTCGTGTGTAATCTAAATACTCACTGTAATAAATAAAAGACTTACCTGCACACAACACGTCCTCAAAGGTGGGCAAGTGATACCTGACATACGGCATTGTGTTGGGCTGGTATTCTGTACACTTAATCATTTGTCAGTGTTGCTGGCACGATTGGTAACTCGCTATGGTAAAGTCTGCAGGGCTGGTAACTCGCTATGGTAAAGTCTGCAGGGCTGGTAACTCGCTATGGTAAAGTCTGCAGGGCTGGTAACTCGCTATGGTAAAGTCTGCAGGGCTGGTAACTCGCTATGGTAAAGTCTGCAGGGCCGGTAACTCGCTATGGTAAAGTCTGCAGGGCTGGTAACTCGCTATGGTAAAGTCTGCAGGGCTCGTAACTTGCTATGGTAAAGTCTGCAGGGCAGGTAACTCGATATGGTAAAGTCTGCAGGGCTGGTAACTCGCTATGGTAAAGTCTGCAGGGCTGGTAACTCGCTATGGTAAAGTCTGCAGGGCTCGTAACTTGCTATGGTAAAGTCTGCAGGGCTGGTAACTCGCTATGGTAAAGTCTGAAGCACTACTGTAATGCGCTGGCAATGGCAGCACTGATTCTGTATACAGTATACTGCTGATTTAAAATAAATACGTGCACTAGTAAGCACTTTTAAGTTATTGCAAGGTCACGCGAGTAAGTAAATGAATACAAGACAATGTTCCGAAAAAATCGTACAGAAGTAAATGTGTCCTCAATTCAAGAAAGTTGTTCAGTTTCACTAGATTAGAAACATGAGCGTGAAATTACTCGCCACACGCGCCAAGCAAAAAAGTGGTGCGACACAGCTGCGTGCAATCAACACAGTTACATAACTAAGATAAGATAAATAGACAGTCACTAACACGGAGTCCATATATCACACGGACGTAACGGCCTATGTCGTGTACGGCTAACACTTAAAATTATCAGACGTTGCCTTTTTAAAACAAATGTGAAGTTAACTTTCCCGTGGGTTTCTTCTGGTGCACCTGTCATGCTGTCACTGACTCGCTGGCCGCAGTGTGTGTGTGTGTGTGTGTGTGTGTGTGTTGGTGTGCATGTGTGTAGAGGGTAGGAGGGGGTGGGAGGGAGGTGGTAATACTGCCAGAAATGTATTGCCGTGTCGGCAGGACAACGCCACACGGACACGAATCACACGCGTGATGACGGTGGGGAAAAAGACATGAACGTCACGTGACTAAGCTCTCTCTGACGACTAATTAGACGACTAATTAATTAAACAAATTAAATTTCAACTTCTGTCTGGATCTAAATGCTAAGAGTTCTTGTCTAGAACATAGAGTGAAGATTTTAAAATACCTATTAAAAAACCATCCTTTATTTTTTTAAATGTCATGTCAACCTCTTATCTGAGTCTGATAGCACTGAGTTAATGAACTCCAGGGGATGGTGCGATCACT